>NC_143208.1:19920906-20271500 GCF_030267445.1 Bombyx mandarina | reverse complement strand
TACTACTACTACTACTACTACTACTACTTCCCGCTTACGCAGACCAGCGCCGCATCTTCGTTCGAATTTAGGATCGGACTTGTCGCTTCTGACCGTCGTTGTTCCGATGCTCGGGAGCGACGCATTCTAGCACGCAATGCTCGACTTCTGCTTGTTCACCATCAAGCAGAAGTAAGCGCTGGAATGGGAGAGGAGAGCTCTTCTTTCCTTTCGGCAGTGCCACCGTCGCCGCGCCGGGGATCAGAGGCGGCAGGAAACTACCTGTGAGGAGGCAGTATCCTCCTCCGTGATGGTTACGGGGCGACCTGAGGCTGCGTCGCACGCTACTTTCACTCCAGGGCACCGGCACCAGGATGATGAGACGGCGCATCGTCGGCTGCGGTCCGCGATTCGGTCCGCATTGCCTTCGTCGCTGTCGTCGCCGAACATACTGTCGCAGAGCAATCCGGTCGACGTTGTATCGCGTTCCGACCCGGCAGGTTTTTTCTGACCCAGTTGAGTATCCCGGAACACCTGCGTCATCGCCTATGCCTGACGGGTAGCCATACGGCGGATTGATAGTCGACGATCGCCTCGACGACCCGTCAGTCGGGCATTCTAGGGGTGGAGCCGTGAGTCTGGTTGTAGTGTTGACTGCGGAGACCCCCTACTTTAACCGGGTTCTGACTCTGGGCAGAGACTGGACGTCGGGTGTGAGAGTGCCAGGTTGAGTCGTATGGTGTGGTAGGGCCTTAAATATATCCTAAGCCTAAGCAGCCTTCAAATCCCGGCGGGTGGATGTATGGAATCCCGGATGGATGTAATATGCTCTGCGTGAACTATGTCCCGCCGTCTCAGTAGCCCCGACATGACTCCGGTCCAGGGTTTCAATTCCCACATATCTCACTCACCGCGGGGGTGGGGTTACGGTGATTTTTTAAGCCTAAGCTAGAAGCCTAGCTATGTATACATTAGGCCCAGGGTTATACGCTTTCTTATAATCAAGCCAAGCCATATTTTACCGTTCCGATCCTGTTGGCTAAAGGCCGTATCAACATATCGAGGTCCTGTCTTACAGCCATTCTGAGGTGGTGATAAGATTTCATTAGTAAAAATGAGCTTGAATTTTAATTCTCAGAATGAATGTCAATAGCTTGTAGATGGTGGTAAATTTTTTTTTATGATTGAAGGATTACTGGTGGCCCGGAGGCCTTTCCAGTTTCACCAGGACAGGTGGGCGAGCAAAGGCTCAGCCAGGAGGGGTGGGATTTGCTAACAGCTACCCGAGCGCCTCCGAAGGAGACCTAACAGCTCAAGAGTAGCTGCTTCGCGAATGAATCTACTACCGGATCGGAATCGTGACCCGCTGAGAAGATCCGGCGAGAAACTCAGCGAGCTGATTCATGGGTTAGGTTGCACGGCGAACTCTTTGTCGAGTTCGACGAGTACGGTTACCGAGGTCCCTAAGCCTGCTCCTAGAGCTGAAGGCGTCTAGTGCAAAGGTTATTGGATCTGATGGATCCGTAAGGACGTGTCTAGGGCGTCGACGGTGACTGGCTCCTGCATGATCAGGATTCGGGGAGTAGTCAGCGGCGGCTACGATAAGACGATTATCATGACGCATAGCCTTATCGAAGTACCGTTCCGACGCTGACTTCATGTATTTCTGTATAGATTCGAGGCCCAGGTCGTCGTGTAGGTCAACGTTCCTCACGAACCACGGAGCTCCGACGGCCAACCTGCAAAAGCGGGATTGTAGAGATTGAAGGGTGTCTATGTGTGTGCGGGCCGCGTGAGCGAACACCACACTCGCGTAAGTCATGACGGGCCTTATGCAAGTTTTGTAAAGTGTCACCTTGTTCCGAAGGGACATTTTACTCCGCTTACAGATCATGGGGTAGAGTCTACCGAGAATAAACGCGGCACGGTCACGGACTGATTTTATATGCGGGCGGAATGTCATCGATGCATCCAGGGTAACGCCCAGGTACTTGACCTTCCTGGCCCAGGGTATGGATTGACTAAAGAGAGTAATTGGGGGTGTGAGATTCCTCCTCCTAATACGGGAGGAAATCCGTGTGGAGCTTCCCCTCTGAAATAGCACCGCAGTACTTTTCGCTGGGTTGATGTCTATGCGCCATTTTCGGAACCACTGTCCTAGGGCTAGGGCTGCGCTTTGAAGCTTCTTCGCGATTAGGGAAGATGGTGGTAAAACAAGAGGTCTGTAACTATTGGTCTACGAGGTCATAAAATTCGGGAGTGCATCCAACTCAAAAACTTGTTGGAACATTGTAATGATGTTAGAAATTCCTCCAAAGTACCTTCCTCCGTAGCACTATATCTATTAGTAGGTCCACACGACACTCTTGTTTACACTGTTGTTATTTATACTATTATGTTGTTGTTGTTATGTACTGGGGCATAGTTTATAATAACTCAATCCCAAGAGCTATTTTGCTATAAAACTTTATATACATATAATTATTATTATTTTATGAAAATAAAAGTCGGCAGTACCTTATTAGCGGCCCTACAGTGGCCATATTGGTTCTGTGAGCGATGAGACTGAGAAAAAAACAGTGAGAAAAGATCTGTAGCTAATACTCCTTATTGCTCGTACTAATTCAGTAAATTGTTTTTGTTTATTGTCGGTTCTTATATGTGCTGAAACTTCATTCTGAATTGGGCTAATTGGTGTACATACATACATAAATCTTAAAACTCATTTCTCAAAGTAGACATTAACGTTTTATTTATTGATTTATTAGGTTCAAACAACTATATAATATGTACACATTAACCACCTCAATTTGATATAGTAATACCGACTGTCACAGTACCCTTCGGGAACAGAAACCGAAGTCCACTTTGCAGGGTTACCCCTTCGATCACGAAGATCAATTAAATCGGTTAGAATTATTTCCTTCTCATTGAGTTAGAAAGACAATCTAGAATATTTCAAATAGAAAAGGAATTGATTTGAGAAGTAAGACACGTGCTTTATAATTAAACATTTTATTATTTAAAAAGTATATTTATTAAAATGTAATTGCGCTCAACAAACGCCACAGAAGACTCTAAATTAACATCGAGTTCACAATAACAGTAGTCGCCAGTGCCTCGCCACCATCACCAGCACAACATTAATGACACACAACATATACATAATAATTAATTTCAGTAAACTCGGTACGTTTTCCAAAACAAAGAATCCTTCTTTTGGGAAACGTAGTAGAGACTGTATTGCAACGACACTGTTAGAAAGTTGAAA
Organism: Bombyx mandarina; assembly: GCF_030267445.1. Taxonomy (NCBI): domain Eukaryota; kingdom Metazoa; phylum Arthropoda; class Insecta; order Lepidoptera; family Bombycidae; genus Bombyx; species Bombyx mandarina. The sequence goes on along the minus strand of NC_143208.1, from coordinate 20,268,250 downwards.
GTAAGGTAACATAACACAATGTAGCATAAGTATGTACAGGAATACGATCAGGCATACGATGGGAATGTTTGTAGACGCAGGGTAGCCGCGGTCAGTGGTCGCGCGACCTCGTCGACTCGTTGGCTCGTTGGCTCCGTCCGCATGTTGAATCGCCACCAGTTCTTGACTAATTGTAGAAAAGGTGGCGTGGGCCAGCCGTGATATACCTGTAGAGACGAGCTTTCGATTTGTTTTTTACGAAAGCCCGGATCTACAGGGTAGATCACGAATGTGCCACATGGATTGTCGATGGAGCTATTCGGGTCTAAGATCTGAAACCTTCAAACGTTTCTGTATTACTGTATGCTGACTGCTGATGACCTTCCGACTTAGTAACTCGGTAACGTTGAGGCGGCACAAGCACAGCATCAGATGTCCGCCGGTATTCAGCTTCGAACCAGTAGTGAGGGTGCGGCACTGCGGCACTGCGGCACGGCTCCCCTCGACGCATGCGCGGAACGATGCATACAGACTGACCTCCCCTCCGCGCAAGCCCTGCCCCTCGAACCTCAGACCTGTGAGCCCTGCTGGCCCCGCCCTGTCTGGAACATATTGATTGCATACTAGAGCCCCTTCCAATGTTGCAAATGACTTGTTCCGTCTTAACGAAAACCATTTCATTTATAAAGGAATATAAACGCCGGTTCCGAGACTGGATGTAGGTTTTACGTAAGTCCGACGGGCAGATGGTACGACCTTGCACTGTTCCTGCCGTGCAGCGCGTTCCGGCATGAAGAGTATGGTCATACAATCAAATTGACTCCGACCTCATGTCTTAATGTCGGTGCTGGTTATTAAGATACGAGGCGCTTGGGCTGCGGTGAATACTTTACAAGAACTGAACTGTGAGCTCGTTCACACATCTATGCAGTAAAAACGTGATCGGAGTGAGACCCCGAGATATGAGCTGCCATGCTGCAACCATTACTTTGTTAATTACTGTTCGACTAGTCAACATGCTCTGTTCCCCTTCACTCAAAACAATGGTACAATTGTGACAAAAATCGCTTTTATATTGCACAACAGTTGCTAACAAAACAGAGCCGACGCGACGGAAGGAAACTTGATCGATGTCAGTTTTAGCGAACAGTGAACCAGTCGACATGCGCGGCGCGCTCGGTCTGGGGTCGCAATACAAAATCAATATGATGCGGACATGCGCGGGGCAGTTGCGCGAAGCCGATCTACACACAATGGATGCAGACTGAACTCACACGAGGATTGCTGTCGATAGGAAGATAGCGAACAGCAGGACGGCTGCGAGCAATCTCACTGTACGACACAGACATGAGACAACTAGCGGTGCCTAAGGAACAATGATATTATACGAGTCGCCACACATACTTTATATCACGACAAAAGCGCTCATCGTTTCTATTAAAAATAACGCAACAAGAAAATTCTCACTCGTCCTGAGCCCTGCAGAGGGCGGCACGTGCGCTGTCGGTCGGTCGGGTGCAGACCACGCCGTGCCGCAGCGTTGTCGGGACGGATCGGCTGCACATCGCATCCACGTCCTGCGAACGAGAAAACATGATGATGACCAAGAGTGCAGTGAGTGTGTTGAGAGCGCGTTGAGCGCATCTAGGCACGCCCTCGCGCCCTCGCTCGCCGGCACGGAATGGCGCTCTCGGCGGCACTCAGCGGACTCGACGAGACGCGCGGCCGTCGGAGCGCCTCGGGGAGCCTCGGGGAGCCTCGGGGCGGCTCGGGGCGGCTCGGTCGTCTGATCGATTCGCCAGCGCCTAGCAGGAATGCCAACTCAGTATCGTTCAACGTAGCCGATTTTCGCGCCCGGCGCCCTCATCGTCGTAGAGTGCACTTCAACATTATTTAATTATATAACTTAATAACACATCACGCGTATTGTATATTTAATAAAATTTGGAATGCCGATATTATTCGAGTAGAAAGGCTACATATACTCGTAGGTACATTTGTATGTACAATGTCACACAGGGATTATTCATACACAATTGAATTAGAAGATTTAGAGACGGTGTTAACGGATCCCGAACACACCTCTGCTCTACCAGGGTCTCTGCCGACCCTGAGCCGGTAGCTCGCTCCACAACACGCGCAGTGGGCGGCGTGGGCGTAGTGGGCTCTTACTGCTGTAAAAGCGCCTTTTAAATTTTGTTTTTTTACACAGTGTTAAGTCATCGCTGTGAAACTTCGTTCATGGTGATATACATATGTACGTGTTTGGTATTTATGTATCCCTTTGGACTACCAAAATAAATAGATAATTAATCTATAAAATCCATTAAAATCCTAAATGAAAACAAGGTTAAAAATGAAGCAGAAAATGATGTCTTATAGTTTTGTTGTTTGGCTCTGTTTTTTTAATGCAATATGTGCGAACGAGCGCACGACCCACCTAGTAAGGCGTGGTTATCGGTGCTTATACCCAACATAACTTGATGCCGCCACTCACTTTGAGCCATGAGGTCTGAGTCTCAACTGTGTTAGAATAATGGTTTTTGTTGTGCCAATTAAATAGCTGAATAGTCGTAGATCAAGTGAGCAAGATGAGCACTCTGATAAATTAATTTCAGATGTAATAATATTATTATTGTTTTAGTGGTGTGGTGTGTCTTTCTTTTGGTTTGCGTGGACGCAATGCACAGCATGTGTTAGGGTCGCGAGGCGGGGGCGGGGCCCAGACAGCAGCCGCCGCGCTCCCTCCGCGCTCTCTCCGCGATCGATACGCGACGTCTACAGCCTGCCTTTGTTTACACTTGTCCCTCCGCACGCGCTGCGATGCTCCATCCCATCCAATCTGTAGTACACATGTTCGCAATGAGAAGCCTGTAGCGCGTCAACGCACCCCGCGTGAGCTGCCCGTCGAGCGGTGTCTGTACGTTTCCAGCACTAATGAAGTTGTAAATATAAATGGTCTAATGGCCTGTGAGGTTCGTTTCATTGCCGCATTCTAGCAGTCGAGCTCGCCGCTCACGTAGTATCAAGTGGCTACCGGCACTCGTACCAACTGGAAATGGAACGGTGCCGTTCATCCTGAGATATATGATCGAAGACTCAATGATGATAATGTTCCTCGTAACCTCCTCACCGCCAGTACTAGATACTTACTCATGTAAAGGCTGCGGGTCAGGGTCGGTTTATGCCATGTCCATAGCCATATCTTATAATGTGAAGATTAGGCATTGATCTTTCCGTGTAGGAGTAGCTAGGTCCTACCACCTTTACTGGTGGTAGAACCTCTTTACTGGGGGTAGGACCTCTTGTGAGTCCGCACGGGTAGGTACCTACCACCACCCAGCCTATTTCTGCCGTGAAGCAGTAATGCGTTTCGGTTTAAAGGGTGGGGCAGCCGTTGCAACTATACTAAGACCTTAGAACTTATATCTCAAGGTGGGTGGCGCATTTACGTTGTAGATGTCTATGGGCTCCGGTAACCACTTAACACCAGGTGGGTTTTGAGCTCGTCCACCCAACTAAGCAATAAAAAAAAGAGTATGTTGAAACCAGAATAATAATAAAAACTTCCTGTCCTCAAACTGGTTTTTAGTCTCTCAAATGCTGCAATATCTAAGCTGGCACTCAGTTGTCGCATGTCTGACTCGAACCCACACAGGTCGCCTACTCCTCGTCTTAATGATTGAGGATCTATGATGATGTATGTTCTCTCGCCATAAGTTTTTGTAGTTTGCTGGTATATGGTTTAGCCATCCCTATTGCCAAGCGGAGCGGCTCATGCACCCATGTCGTTTTGCGTAGGGTGTTGTCCAGAAACAATAACAGTACAATAAACCTAATAAAGTTATACTGAACTAAATTTGAGGGAAACCGTGCAGTCCTCCCTTCAATAGAGGAACACCAGACTCAATAAAGGAGCCGATGACTATTGCAATGACTACATCAAAACCTTGACAAGTGTAAGTATGTGGTTTCGATATCTCCGATCTGATTTGTGTCTGTTTTTGTCGATCATTTAGTCGGAGATAAAAGCGAGGAAGTCACGGGTCGGTCGTGCTCAGACTCGATCGATAGCTCTCTCGCCGACTGCGGCGGAACGTAGTCGGGTGCAGGAGGGGCCGAGGGAGCTGTCTGCGGCCCCATCCCTCTGAAAGGGGTGATGCGATGAGAGGAGAGTGTGGTCACTCATTATTACAAATGGACTTTCCAAATTCAATAAATATGTTGTAGTTTGCTTAAAATAATTCTCGAATGTTAGAGAGCTATTTAATAGTTTTGTTTTTCATTATTCAACTTTTTTTAATAAATCGAATTTTTTGTTTTTTTTTCTTAAATAATTTATTTCGTTCTGAAGTTCGGTCGCTCAGGGGACAACCTTCCCTTTGTAGATACTGCAGACACACCAAGACAGAGAACAAAACCGAGCGGCAAAGACGAAGCAAGTGGTCAGCAAATGAGCGGCTAAGACGCGGTCATGTTATCTAGTGTACGATTCGGCGTCCAAAGTCTGTGCCTTCAGCATCGAAGAACTACCATGGCGCCCTCGCGGCGACCACCTCCTCGTCAACGAGCCTATTGGAGCTGCACTACAGGAGTACAAAAATTGTGCTTGAGAGCCTCTAAGTTTCATTCATTCATTGTAGTCGTCGTGGCCTAACGGATAAGACGTCCGGTGCATTCGTGTTGAAGCGATGCACCGGTGTTCGAATCCCGCAGGCGGGTACCAATTTTTCTAATGAAATACGTACTCAACAAATGTTCACGATTGACTTCCACGGTGAAGGAATAACATCGTGTAATAAAAATGAAACCCGCAAAATTATAATTTGCGTAATTACTGGTGGTAGGACCTCTTGTGAGTCCGCGCGGGTAGGTACCACCGCCCCGCCTATTTCTGCCGTGAAGCAGTAATGCGTTTCGGTTTGAAGGGTGGGGCAGCCGTTGACTATACTGAGACCTTAGAACTATATCTCAAGGTGTGTGGCGCATTTACGTTGTAGATGTCTATGGGCTCCAGTAACCACTTAACATCAGGTGGGCTGTGAGCTCGTCCACACAGCTATGCAATAAAAAAAAAAAAAAAAATTCAGACAAACGGTCGAGGCGTACCTATTTTTTTTGTTTTGTTTACACAGCTCCTATGCCGATTAGTGTATGTGTATTTCGCACTGGACATCTTTAAACTACCAAGCGCCTTGTTATTCAACAAATCCAGATAGACCTGATTGGACGCCCACTTCTATTCACAAAGTGCATTGGTTTGCGCGTTGGCCACATCCAACACCGATTGAAGACAACGGCTGCATTCGTGGCTGAATACTATACTGTGCTATCAGTATATCAGACTAGATGGCTCATTTGGGTCCCCAACAAATATTACCATTGATCGAGGTCGACAGTTTCTTTCAATATCTGTCGAAGTTAGTCGGATTCGAATACTCATATGTATAGACATTCGCGCGAGAGCCGGCCGCCATCTCTGGAACGGTTTACTTGAGAGAGTGTCCATCGTTCAGTTCTTGCGGCACCAACTCACAAGTTGTTTTACCTTGCCAATTTGACGCAAATGGACCTTCATTATTTTCATTAACCTCAGAAGCTGCTGCTAACTCAGCAGCAGTCTGAATATCGTCAGTTTCCTATACCGCGTTTAATTCGTCGTTGTTGACTATAGTTTTCGGGACGAGTCGAATTTGATGAAGATTTCGACTTGCAACCTAGCCCATAGACCTAACCCACTGAGTTCCTCGCCGGATCCTCTCAATGGGTCGTGGTGCCGATCCGGTGACAGATTCGGCACTGCTTTTGATAGGGCTAGTGCTAACAAGTTTTCTTAGGTTGAACCCGTGAGCTCTTCTATCCGTTCGAGCGTAGTTAGGATAGCCTCTTGGGCTATCAGCGCTTAAGTTGGGAGGAAAAAGACGCTAGTCAACAACCTGTTCTGTGCTGTGCTCCTCCGATGCTCCTTTAAGCTCTTATGTACTGTGTGCACAACGAGCGATAGATAAATCAAAATAATACGAGTAGGGTAAGAGATTCTTCACTACTGTGTTTGGGTTGATCAGAGCCCACGTCCCTTCACTATCAACTACAACAGCGCACATCCAACGAACCTGGTTGATACGTATAAGCAGCACGAACTCATAACTAAGACAGTTCAAAACTCTGATGGGAACTCTAGGGCGTGATCATAAATATAGTGTTATATTTGACTGAGCTTTTCCTTATGTTCACCCGTAGCCAAACTTCTGCACCAGGCAACGTCCGTAATATTTTTTCAATATCATCCTGTCACTGAGCTTCCATCAGCATACGATAGATCGAGCTGAACCTTTGGAAGTGGTTGGGGTTGATTGTAGGGTCACCAGTGCCGGGCGGCACAATAAGGAGTCAGTTATAGGGTAGACAGTTTATTCCCAACCACACACAGTATATTTAGCAGAAGGAGAAAGTACGGAGAACAGAAGGCACTGATAAAGCGGTAGGAAGTCGAAGGCACAAGCAATAGATCGTAGCAAAGCAAAAGAGTTCACGTAAGTCGAGGAGTGACAAAGGCTTCGCGTGGCATAGATCAAACCCGACCTCTTCCAAACTGGTGACCCTGGTGACTGGTGGTGTAAATTTGCAAAAATGTCTCTTAAACCAAATAGCTTTCCATCCCTCGATATATTTATTGGTTAACAGGTTCAGGTGTCAGATGTATGTAAGTAAAGGAAACGAAAATGTACTTTGTGTATTTTTTATTATTTATAAATAAATAAAAAAGAAAAGGTGGTTTGAATCATGAAGCACTCCAAGGCCGAGCCTCCAGAGTAGTGACCCGGCTGTGCCCTGTCCACAGAGCAATTTCCATTTGATCCTCACGAGTACTGTTTAAGATTCAATAACATCATTATGAGAATGTACGTACATACAGACACAGCGGTAGTATATATATTTAACATTAAAGATAGTGAAAACGAGTTTGAAACATTAGATAAATCATTCAGCGTGTTTGAGCTCAGGATACTGATTGATCGTTATCCTTCCGCTTCCATATCATTCGGTCACAACGGGTCCACACAAGGTTCTCAGATTATTTTACGATATACCATTATGTCATTAGCGTGATTCAGGCCTTTGTCAAATATATTTTGTCTCCTTGATAACCAGGTACTACTCGTACATATACAATCTTCTATATATGCTTATTATATATATAAAAATGAATTGCTGTTAGTTAGTCTAGCTAAAACTCGAGAACGGCTGGACCGATTTGGCTAATTTTGGTCTTGAATTATTCGTGAAAGTCCAGAGAAGGTTTAAAAGGTAGATAAATATGAAAATACTCGGAATTAAATAAAAATAACAATTTTGTTTTTCCTTTGATGTGTCCCCCGTCGGACGGATTCCTTTTGTTTGTTTTAAGTTTATTTTATACAAAAGTTAGGTCTTTTATTTATCGGTTGAGGCACTACGAAGTCTGCCGGGTCAGCTAGTAAATTTATAAAATAAAGCATGAGTGGCCAGCTGACGGCTGACGTCTTGAGACCGCGGAAGTCTCGACGGGACATGTCAGCGCTAAATAATTTGTAATTATAATAATAAAAATAATTATTTATTTATTAACCTTGAAAACATTTACACATAACAGTTTGCTAAAAACTCTCCACACTAGGCACTCACTGCCTGTCTCGTGGAGAGTTTTTTACAGGAGTATCTTCAAACTAGTAATAACGGTGCTGAATATACGAGTAAATCAAAATAGTTAAGCGAATATAATACACACATATATGCACACACACACACACACACACTAGAAAAGAAACAGGTGTAATGATTTTTACTATACGTGTTTAGGATTACTTAATGCTTTAATGCAATTAAGCAGTTCTTTTGTTAACTTTCTTTTAACTTCTTCGTATTTTAGGTTAAGAATTTTGTATTTTTTATTGAGTCTGTTATATAAGTAAGGTTTCATGTAGGAGCTAAAACGACGAGCAAAAGCCGTCCTAACTGAGGGCGTCGGGATTACAGGAGTACGTTTTGTAGCAAGGACTTTGAAATTGGTAATTTTAGGAACTTCTCTGTGGTAATCAAGGGCTGCACTAAGGATAAATATTCTGCTCACGCTCAGGACCCCAAATTCTGTCTGTGTGATACCGTATCAAAAAGTGTCTGTGGGATACCGAAATTGTTTTTTAAAAATAGTTTTCAATACTGCTCTCTAAGCTCTTTCAAGGGTAATTAGATGGGAAGTGGCTGCAATTAAACTCTGTAAGTACTTTACACCTTGTTCAGTATTTTTTTTCTTTAGTCGTCCCCTGCTGGATATAGGCCTCCCCCAAAGTTAAAGTTACTGCGATTATAGATTAGTTGGTTTTTTATATATGTATATATAAATCTTTATTTTAACCAGGAACTTTCTTTTTTTAATAAATTATACTTCTGAAACCTAAATGTCCGGGCCGGTCCATCTTCGCACGAATAAGAATCCCTTTATTATGGTTTCGGGACATGTTTCGAGAGTTCGGTGTCTCTCATCCGGAAGGGAAAGCCAAGTTTATGAATTGTTGGAGTTCTTATCAGAGTGAAATGTATTTTACGTTCGGTGCATTTCTTAGAGAGCTTAAAAACGGGCTACCTACCTGCGTGATATCTTCGGTTTCCCAATGCTGAGCGTCAGTGCGTCGCGTGCACACGGTGCACACGACACACGCGCGGTGCCGGCGGTGCCACCAACCAGCAGCCACCAACGGCGCTCTTGCCGCTCCGGCGAGGACAGCGGCCAGGAAGACGGACTTCGCACGAATCACTGCATCAGGATTTGAATTGTGCATGTCAGTAGTATGGAGCTATCAGCAGTTGAAATGTGTCGTTGTGTTTATAGGGTCCCTGGAAGCCTGAACAGATATATATTAATAAGATATTATGTATGAAGCTAGCTATCTAGTTAGATTCAATTGTAGAGTTTCATTTGAGTCATAAATATATCATACAATTTAGCATTAGAAATATAACCCAAAGAAGTATCGTATTATAATTATCCCCGGCGTCGGGGGCAACCGACCTGGCTCTCGCTTCGATAAGTCTGTCTGAACGCAGCGACGACGCGACCAGAACATGCGCTGGTGTCTGCTCGTTCAGTCCGGCGCCAGCGTATGACGTCAGAGTGTGACGTCACGACTGCTGATGGGTTACTGTTAGATCCATCGATCCCGTGTGTCTCCTGAGTCTCTCAGGACCCCGCAGAGACTCTCGATTGAAAATGAGAAATTTCATTTATTATTCATGTATCCGTTGTAGTTTTGTGTTGAATCTGAAAATTTATAAATTCATTTTAAAGCCGCCGTGGTCTGATGAGTCTAAGCATGCAACTTTGTCGGTAGAGGGAAGAGTGTGCACAGTGCTGTGACTGGTAAATACTGTAAGAGGTGTAAGAACGTTTCTTATAATTTAGTGCTTTCAACACTATTTTGTTGTATTTATACTTCTCCACAAAGATATATATTCTGCCTACGGTGTGATTTTGTTGCCGATTATTATGAGGATGGTCCACGTCGTCCACGAGGAAAGAAGAAACAATTCGGTTAGTGTCGGTACGTACGGACCCACAACTTCTTAGAGTCCGAAGCTACATGCTTTGTGTTCAGTGCATAGATACGAGGGGTGCGAGGGCAGGTGCCGCATGCCGGTGATGTGCAACACGACTGACATTTATTGATTTGTAATATTTATACATAGTTTGGTTGTTTTCCTTTTATTTGGATTAATTTTTCGATTCACTTGTGTTGCAACTTGTTTATATGGGTGAGTGATGACCTTTAATTCAATGTTTCTATTAGTTGTTATTTTAATCTATTAGACCTTACCCTGCTGTTAAGTTAAGCCGTTGGTCCTACGTGTAGTTAATAAATAAATATCACATCTCTGGATTACAGTGTAGCGTGTAATGTTAGTAATTACATGTGAATACTATGAAGAGGACAAAAATGTATGTAGTTTGTAATATGGCGGACCTAGCTCCCATCTGGAACCCTTTATACGAGTTTAAGTAACAGAAGGCAAGGTTAAGACATATTGATTCTATGTTAAGCTTTAATAAACCATTCAATTTACCTTTCGGTGTGGAAGTTTCATTTATTGTCAAGACGTAGCAACCGGAGTCATGTCCACCGAATGAGGCTCAGAACAACGCTCAGGGGCCGGACCGCGCGCGGCTGCCCGTGTGTCCGGGCCGGACGCGGTGCACACTGTGCGCGCACTGCGCACCGCTCGTATCGACCGACGCCGCGACGCCGCCGCGCCGGCTGCCACAGATTCACTATACAAACTCTACAACGGACGAACGTACAGATCAAAATATAAAGTTATGTTCTACAAAATATATATTATATATGAGTAAGATTATATTCAAATAATATAATGTAGTCAGTTTTACGTCTTGGTCATCACGGAGAAAAAAACATTGATATTGTCAATGTACAAAAAATTAAAATAGAGCCATCTATCGGCGAAATGTTAAATTTAAAGGGCTAGTGCTTACAAAAGCCGTTTGTTAACCGACGAACAAACTGAGGTATTAGTTAGTAAGTGAGTATTGGTCTTTAGGAGGTATAATTGGGGCGTTAACAATGCCAAGGAACGTTTTCAGTACGCCCAGCGCCTTGTTTCATCAGCTTGTCATACCCAACCGTACAATCATATCAATGGATAGAAAGCATAGGTGTCGTGTAATTGTATGTACAAGTGACGAGTGAACTTGTTCTGTGTCTGTTCCAACATGGTATTGGATAGATATTTCGACTCACGAGGAGCCTATACTGCCAAGATTAATTCTAGTTGACTTCTTATTAGGGCGTCATACAATGTTGCTAAAGCCTTTACGTTTGTAAAGCAGTTTTATGGTGAAGTAAGACGCCCAAACTCTTACTAGCTTTTTACAAACATTAACAAGATACACTCTAAGTTTTAGTTCGTTGTCTAGTTGACCTCAAGTAGGATGTTGTCAAAAAAGTTGAAAGCTTATTTAAAGTCAAAGTAAGCGGCACCAACAGCACTACCGCGTCAACGTTTTTTTTTTTTTTTTTTTATGGTTGAAACTTTACTGGTGGCCCGAAGGCCTTTCCAGTTTCACCAGGACAGGTGGGCGAGCAAAGGCTCAGCCAAGAGGGGTGGGATTTGCTAACAACTGCCCGAGCGCCTCCGAAGGAGACCTAACAACTCAAGAGCAATTGTTTCGCGAATGAATCTACTACCGGATCGGAATCGCGACCCGCTAAGAAGATCCGGCGAGAAACTCAGCGGGCTGATGCATGGGTTAGGTTGCACGTCGACCTCTTTGTCGAGTTCGACGAGTACGGTTACCGGGGTCCCTAAGCCTGCCCCTAGTATTAGAGCTGAAGGCATCTAATGCAAAGGTTATTGGATCTGATGGATCCGTAAGGACGTGTCTAGGGCGTCGACGGTGACTGGCTCCTGCATGATCAGGATTCGGGGAGTAGTCAGCGGCGGCAACGATAAGGCGATTATCATGACGCATAGCCTTATCGAAGTATCGTTCCGACGCTGACTTCATGCATTTCCGAATTGATTCGAGGCCCAGGTCGTCGTGTAGGTCAACGTTCCTCACGAACCACGGAGCCCCGACAGCTAACCTGCAAAAGCGGGATTGTAGGGATTGGAGGGTGTCTATGTGTGTGCGGGCCGCGTGAGCGAACACCACACTCGCGTAAGTCATGACGGGCCTTATGCAAGTTTTGTAAAGTGTCACCTTGTTCCGAAGGGACATTTTACACCGCTTACAGATCATGGGGTAGAGTCTACCGAGAATAAACGCGGCATGGTCACGGACTGATTTTATATGCGGGCGGAATGTCATCGATGCATCCAGGGTAACGCCCAGGTACTTGACCTTCCTGGCCCAGGGCATGGGTTGTCTAAAGAGAGTAATCGGGGGTGTGAGATTCCTCCTCCTAATCCGGGAGGAAATCCGTGTGGAGCTTCCCCTCTGAAATAGCACCGCAGTACTTTTCGCTGGGTTGATGTCTATGCGCCATTTTCGGAACCACTGTCCTAGGGCTAGGGCTGCGCTCTGAAGCTTCTTCGCGATTAGGGACTTATTTCTACTAGAATAGTAAACAGTCGTGTCGTCGGCGAATAAAGCTAAATGGGTCGGCGGCGACCGGGGAATATCGTTGACGAATAAGCTAAATAGGAGGGGTGAGAGGACAGAGCCTTGCGGGACTCCAGCTGTGAGAGGTAGTGGGGAGGAGCGGGTTCCCTCGACTCGATATCGAAAAGAGCGGTTCGACAAGAAGTCCCGTATGATGAGCACGAGACTATCCGGCACGCCCATGTTGAATAGTTTGAAAATCAAACCATTGTGCCAGACTTTGTCGAACGCTTTTGCGACGTCGAAGAAGAGAGCTCCCGTGTATAACGGTTTTGGTCGATTAAGCCCCACAAGAATGTGCTCCGTGAGGCGGTGCACCTGTTGAACGCATGAGTGATTTGTACGGAATCCGAATTGTTCATCGATGAGAATGCCCTTGGATGAGACGAAGTCTCTGAGGCGTTTGTAGAGCAGACGCTCATACAGTTTGCCTAGAGACATGAGGAGGCTAATCGGGCGGTAGCTCGTCGGATGATTTTTTGGTTTACCGGGTTTATGTATGCCGATAACGTCCGCTTCTTTCCACACCGCGGGAAAGATACAGTTCGCCATAGCGGCATTGAAAATAGATGCCAACATCACGATAAGTTGGACGGGTAGAAGTTTAATAACGCGGTTAGATATACCGTTGGAACCGGGAGCCTTGCGAGGACGTAGGTCTTTGATCAAGTCTTTAACTTCCATCGGGGTGACGGGTGGTAACGCATCCGAGGGTGGCAAGGAGGCTCTGCGTTCTACCTCACTGTCTACTAATTCTACATGAACAGGGTCCACGGATTGAGTGCTGGGCGTGCACTGGGTTTGCAATGTATCGGCCAGCAGCTCTGCTTTTTCGTCATCATCGAACGCCGCGAGTCGGCCTGAGGGGCCTACGAGGGGGGGCATAGTTACTACCGTATCCGATTTGAGAGTACGAGCTAAGCGGTAGTAAGAGCTTTGGGAGGGCGCGAGCCTTCTAAGAAATCAGACCATTTGGCATCTCGGACTTCGGCGATGCGAGACTTTACGTCGCGTTGTAGGGCACGCATTCGAATACGATTTTCCGCGGTAGGATACCTGTCGTAGGCGCGTATCGAGGCGTTCTTAGCTCTAAGGAGTTCCCTAATATCGTCGGACAATTTGAAGCGGTGAAGGAAGTCCTCCGCTACAACTTGTTTCGATGACCTATCTAATGTTGAGGTGATGTGTGACGTTAAGATGTCTATGGCTTCAGCGGTATCCTGAGGAGACGGGGTAGAGTCCGGGTTAAACGGGAGCGATGGTGGATCAGATTCAGCCAGGCTGATGCCCAGCGTGTGCCAATCCACCACAGTCCTCGTGACGGGAACGGAATCGGGAGCGCGACCGAGCTTCAAAACGACGGGACGGTGGTCTGAATCTAACTCTGAAACTACTTCGATCGAGTGTAAGCGCAGAGTTACGTTTTTTAATAACGCTATGTCGAGTATATCCGGGCGATGCGCGATATTTAGCGGGTAGTGAGTCGGGGTTAGCGGAGCGACGATATCGAAGGCGAGATCATCGACTAACGCGTCAAGCCGCCTGCCATTCGGGGTTGTGGTGTGTGAGTTCCACCTGATGTGTTTACAATTTAGGTCGCCCGCCAGAATGACAGAGCTCCCCATACCGAGCAGCGCCTCGATATCACTGCTTAGAACGATCTTATCCGGTGGAAGATAAACGGACGCGATAACGATCGGCGCGTGTCCCGTCAGTGAGATTCGGCACACTGATGCTTCGATATTAGCGAGCGCGGGAGGATCGAGCGGGACGCAATGCAGGGCTCTTCTATAGTAAATGACGGTACCACCACCACGGGCAGAGAGCCTGTCGTTCCTGACCATGTTATAGTTCGCAATTTTAGGGTCACGGCGCGCGGGCTTAAGTAGGGTCTCCTGCACTAAAAAGATATCAATTTGATGGTCACGCAAAAAGTCAGAAACATGATCACGTTGATTTGCGAGACCGTAAGCGTTAAAAAATCCTATCGTTACGGATAGGGGCTTTATTCTACTTATATACGCCATTGATTACCGGCGGAGTGAGGGGAGGACGTACGTATTTAATGACGCGTATACGTCGGCGTATTCCTGCACAACGGCGATAAAGTGTTGTGCAGTGGAGGCAGCGCGAATGGCGTCGCCCAAAGCGTTAACGCGCTCAAAGTTGATCGACTGAAAGAAGTCGATCGCTAAACCGAGATTTTCGGACGCGGTCGGAGGGCAAGTCGCGGGAGAGGGACGAGTCGCGGGGGCGGGACGAATCGCGGAGGAGGGAGTTGTAACCGTGTTCGTGTACGGCAGCGGTTTCGCCCAGGCCGAGACACTGGGCACCGCCGCCGGAACGAACGCTGGCTTAGCCTGCGACGCAGAGGGTGCCGAGGCTTTGATGTCTGGGCCGGAAGCTCGGAGGCGGTTTTGGCGGGCGACACGGCGATTTATTTTCGGGGCTCGGGGGCATCCGCGGTAATTTGCGGGGTGACCCTGTGTTCGACACAGGACGCAGCTAGGCGGTTCCGTCGCGGTTTTTTGATCGCGAGTGCATAGGGCCGTGGCGTGATCGCCTAAACATTTGACGCATCGGGGGCGCGCGTGACAGTTACGGGAAGAGTGCCCGTACAATTGACAGTTATGGCACTGGCTAGGAGTGCCTTTTTTATGGGGGGCTTCGACAGCGATACCAGAGAGCCTACAGACGGTCTGTGTGTTAAAGATTTTCTTACCCTCGGGGGTAGGCTGGAGAGCGACTAGAACCATATTATATGGCTCCCTACCGCGACCGGTGTGCATACGGTGCACAGAATTCACTGGTAGGCCCTGTTCTAACAGATCGGCCTTGACGAGCTCTACATCTATCTCTTTAGGGATTCCGCGTATTACAACGCGGAGTTCGCGCTCCTCCTGAAGCGTATAAGTGTGGAAGCTTATACGCTCCTTACGGAGGTAAGAGGTGAGGGCCCTATGGTCATCAGATGAATGCACCTTTATTTGGATGCCGTTCGCGAGGTTACGGGCATTCGTGAAATTGATATTTTTGGCCTTAAGGGCCAGGGAAACTCGATCCCAAGCTGCCTTCTCTTGAAGGATTACCGGAGGAGGGGACTGGGTTTTATTTTGTGCCACCGGACGCGGCGACGGACTGGCACGGGCTGGAGGCGCAACGGGAGTCTGGGGGCGGGGGCGCGACGCGTTCGCGGCTTTGCTAATTTTAGCGGCCGCGGGAGCTCGAGACTCCGCGGCACGCTTCTTACCCTTTTGTACCAGGGTAAATCCATCCGTCGATGAGGCGGGGGCGAGGTCGACCTCCATCTCCGAGTCAGAGTCGGAGGACGAGGAGGCGGGCGCAGGTGACCTACGAGCAGGTATTTTGGAGGGCGCGACGGAGGCCGCGGATGAACGCACAGCTGGAACGGTGGCCACGGCGGACGACGCAGCAGTTTTACTCGCCAGTATAGGCGACGCGGGAACGGCAGGCACGACAAGGCTGCGGTGCTCGATGCAGAAGCTTTGCACGCAGGTACAGGCGACGCAGGAGCAGCGAGGTCGGCGGAGTCCACGAGAGGGCTTGCTGTGTGGTCGGCCTTGAAGGCCAGAAACTCGGAAGTGAGCTTTGGGTAGCGAAGCCGGAGAAATTCCGCAAATACAGCGTCCATTATGGATACGTGTCCAGGTGGGGCTGCCCCGGGACTTTGAATACACTCGCCTTGCGGCGAGGCCCCAACTTCTCGGAACTGAGCGGTTCTATTGAACACAGGTGGCGATGCGGCACGATTACTACAGAACAAAGAAAAAACACAACAAAACGGAAATAACAAAAAGAAACAAAACAATTAAACACTTCCAGGAAGACAGTTTGTCGGCAGATGTACCACGAACACAGAAATAACAAAAAGAAACAAAACAAATAAAAACTTCCAGAAAAAACACTTGGTCGGCAGATGTGCCACGAACATAGGCCGCGCGAACAATGGCCGGGCTAACAAAAGCCGGGCGAACAAAGGCCGGGCGATCGAGTGGTCGATGGGCACGTCCGCACGTGACGGGTGCCTCTATCGGAATGTGCGTCAACGTGTGGCAGTGTGCAGTTGCTGGTTGTGCCGCGCGCCGGTCTGAACCTATGCTGCGCATCCGAGAGCTGAGATGAAACCTGCCCTTGCATACTGCGTTCTATCGCCGACTCAAGATCTTTCAAGACGAAAGGATCGCCACGGATTTGAATCCGCTCACATCTGTTCCGCTCCCTCTTTTGGTGCTAGAACTATTCGTGTGGACCAGTGTGTACGATATCTCTAAACACAAGTTGTAAATATCCCAAAGAGGCTTTAAGGCCGGCGCATAAGTGCTAGGAGACAGAAATCTGTTAATATTAGTTGCAGTACGCTTGCCGCCTCCGCCGCCTGCATGTCTGGTGTGGCTGTTGACGTGCCAGATACCGAATAGACGGTGCCAGATGTTTCTGTATTCTTTTAGACGCTGTTCGTGAGCATCGTTTATGATTATTTTTATTATTTTTTCCCCTCCGGGCGGAACTGGCAACTTTCGTCCCACTGCGCTAAGCAACGTTGCCGCTTTCCGCCTTTGTCGGACAAAAAAATTGTATACAGCCCTTGGAAAGTAAAAAAGTAAACCTCAGATCACATGTTTACATTGCATACATTTACATTACACGTGATCTGAGACTTTTCTTATTTTTCTTCCCAAGTGTTGTAATATAGATACTATTGCGCTCTACATTGGCCAAAATCTGTGAAGGCTTTTGCAAATATTCTAACATAAGACATGTATACAAAAACATTTAGTATTTAAAACCTTTAAAACTCTCTAATTTTGAAAAGATTTTTCTTAGATACGGATTCACTGACCTCCTTCACTTGTCATCCAGTGAAGGGAGAAGTTCAGTTTTGCATATTTTAATATATAATTTAATAAATAACACTCTTTAAAATAATAATTTAAAAAGGCGAATTTAAAAAGGTTTTAAATGTTGTTCTCTTAGTATATTACAGACAACGCAATGAACTTTTTTATTGTTCATTCATTTTAGAATATTCCATATCATTTATCTACATATATTTATGCATCTTTGTTTTTTGTTGAATCTCACGAATGACTAATGCCGTATCCCATTCAGGATATTTAAACCTAGCATCCTTATACCTGTATATATACTTACTTATTATAAATATATACTTACATCTATATTTACAAAAGTTTTTAAGCTTATTTACCCAGTAGTATAAATGGTCGCATATTTTTTCCCATTCATTGTTTTGAATGACTTATAAATATTATTATATTCATGTATAAGAACCATTTAGGCGACTCGTTATTCAAAAACGGTGCTGTAGATCTTATTGTTACGCCAGCAAGAGAAATGAATATCAAAAGAACTAGTAAAATCGAGAAAGCTCGAGAATTGCAATGCCATCTATTATCAAATAGCGGAAACAAATATCGAAACGATAGGCCTTACCGAGAATGTTCTCGATAACTGAAGAGTTGTCGTATCGACTATAAAAGCATTACAAAGGTGACACGAAGGCAGTTAGTAATCGAATCTACGGATCATCTGAAGCGAAGCGGAAGAAGTGAATTGCAAATTTTAAAGTGTTCGTGAAGTGTTTGAAGTGTTGAATAGAGTGTTAATTTGTACTTCGCTGGAAGTTTTACTAGCCCCGAGCCCCAGCGGGTAACACTACTTTTCAGACAGTGGTAAAGTTTACGATTTTTTACATTCAGTATTCAGTATTCAGTACACACTGAGAAGAAAATTGGCAATTTCACAAAAAAAAAATTGTTTGTAAACATTTTCAGACAAAAAGCATAATATATATTAATAGTTGTGATAAATATTCTAAGTTATAATTTCAACGGAGTTTGTGTTTTTTTGTTAAGTTTTATACACATTTGGTTGGTTTTGGTCTTGCAAAAAAGGCCAAGACCAAGGCTCGATACTGCAAGACCAAGATCATTCTACTCATCACTAGTCGACGGGACAAGTCTGATTGTCAAGAAGAGCTCGCAATAATTGAAAGCCTCAGAAACATCACTGAGCAAACCCATTTCTAAGTTTCCGTATACTATGTAAGCGGAAGCAAAACATCATTTTTTATTTTTTTCATTGCTTAGAAGGGTAGACGAACTCACAGACCACCTGGTGTTAAGTGGTTACTGGAGCCCATAGACACCTACAACGTAAATGCCGCCACCCACCTTGAGATATGAGTTCTAAGGTCTCAGTATAGTTACAGCGGCAGCCCCGCCCTTCAAACCGAAACGCATTACTGCTGCACCGCAGAAATAGCCGGGATGGTGGTACATACCCGTGCGGACTCACAGGAGGAGCTACCTCCAGAAATTACGCAAATTATAATTTTGCGGGTTTTGATTTTTATTACACGATTTTATTCCTTTACTTCACCGTAGAAGTCAATCGTGAACATTTGATAGGTACGTATTATATTTCATTAGAATAATTGGTACCCGCCTGCGGGATTCTAACAGCGGTGTATCGCTGGATACGGATGTACCGGATGTCTTATCCTTTAGGCCACGATGATTTCAACACATCTCTGATAGTGTACTGTACTTTAACTGAGTGGCATTCAGATTAATATGCTGAGCTCTTTACTCCGGTAACGAGTGCTGGTCCGGCATACATCAATTGTTTCTGTCAGTTGGCTCCACACTCTCTCCGTAGAGAGTTGTTACGTGTTACGCAAGTCAGCGATCACTACGCAAGGTGTCGAAGAGGTCCGATGACGACAACGCTAGCGACACCGTAAGTCCACTGCTCGTCGACTTTGGATCCCAGGCAAAGGTGGGACCTGCTCTTCATGAGACCAGACTTATGAAATCTTGTATAAAGAAGCCTATAAGCGGGTCTGAAGTATAAGGTGATATAAGACTGTATAAGGTGAAGCCACCCAGTTTTTAGGGGATTTCTTGGGCCAAATATTGAAAATCGCGCTTGAGACATTAATTACGTAGAACCCAATATCTCTCGTTCGCTCATCCGAGCTACAATTTATAACATCGCTTATACCTACTTACTCGCCAGGAACGAAGAGCGAACGAGGAGGAAACAAGAACGAAAGCATGAGGAGCGCAAAGTTCTGCTTTAAAAAATTGAGCATTTTAAAAATCTACATGCCGAGTCCTGAGTCCAGAGTTTTGGTATATGCTCTATTGTGCTTTTTATAGTCCGTCTACGGTCACTGTCGTAGCTTAAAGATGAACGTGTGATAGCGCTCAGGAAACGCTGTATAGGGAAGTTAATTCAAAAGTGGGACGACGCGACGGTAACACGCAAATAACATAATATCTGGAAACTCACGCTGGCAGCGTCGAGGGGTCGTGATAGTGCGCGAGACTGCGCTCCGGCTCTAAAGGAACGTTTGTAGAATATTACTGTTACGATTGTTCTATGTATAATAAAAATCAAAATGTGTTTTTTATATTTATTGTCGAAAGAAAATGCAATTCAGTTCAACGTGTGCTAAAAATTACATTAACTAATTTGGTAATCGACCGACGCCGGCAGCACGGGCCCTTCAAGACAACATCAAGCGACCGCCGCCGCCGCCGCCGCCGCCGCCGCCGCAGTCCCACGTCAGGCTCGATGATCTACTCGTCGGGACGTCACAATCGATCGCAACTCAATTCACAACAAATCAAACCACAACACTACAGTTAAATGTTCGCTCAATCGGTCGCTGAACTCAAAACAAGCAATTGTATTATTCTTGTGTTGTAACTATATAGTGAAAAAATAGTTGCTCAAAGAATGAGCTCTAACAGTGCTATAAATTGAATACGTTTAGCAAGGCACGTCACGTCACGCACTACACTCGTAGCTACTCGTACAACAGATTGCTGCACTACTGCTAGCTGCTAGTCAAGTTATCGGCGCGTGCGGCGTGCGGTGTGCGGTGTGCGGTGTGCGGCGTGCGGCGTGCGGCGTGCGGCGTGCGGCGTGCGGCGTGCGGCGTGCGGCGTGCGGCGTGCGGCGTGCGGCATGCGGCGTGCGGCGTGCGGCGTGCGGCGTGCGGCATGCGGTGTGCGGCTCATTCGGACACGGTACGAAGGAAAGTGAAGTAGGAAAATGATGTTTTCAGGATCTGGAAAAAGAAATGGTTATAAAAATTAAATAACAAAATTTTTAATTTGAAATGTTTTTGAAACTAATATTCAAAATGAAAGAGAATTTAATCCTGGTGGCTCCGTTCAGACTCTTAGGCCAAAAATATATATATATATATATATATATATATATATATATATATATATATATAGCATCTTTGTCATCGCTCCTTGAAATGTGTGCATTTTCAAGTAGATCGGAGGTTTTCAGGTTGGTGATAAGCGACTTAAGATATATCGGAGAAAGGGCAGAAACGTTCTCTGAGTATTATACGAGCGCACTGCGATTACCAGTGTAGATATACTGGTGGTAGGAGGTATTGCGAGCCCGCACCACAGGTCACCACCCAGCGCCAGGCCGTCGTTCGCTCCGGTTCGGGCGCATCGCGCACTCGTCGTACAACGCAATCGAGACTCCGGCTCTGTGTCCGAAGGTATTCAAGCAAGTTGTGACGCCTGTGGGTCCACAGGAATGTTCCACGCTGCTTGCGACATAATTAAATAAAAATCGTTTGTTAAACATATTACAGAGGAGCAGGACTGACCGCGGCCATCGACTGCACGCCTACTTTGGCGAGGCCGAGTGCGTTAACGTGGAGCGGCTCCTGCACGTTCATCAAGAATATAGCCACCGTCTTCCTGTTGCTCGTGTCCATGTACTCCCACGGCACCTCGTACACGGCGTCCTTCAGCCGCCCCGTCTGCGAACATACGGTCTCCTAGCAACACTGCACCGCCGCGCGGCCGCGGCCCGGGGGTGCCATGTCGCCGCACTCACCACGGTCCCGACGGACTCGACGATCACGGAGAGCTGGATGAGCTGCTGATACAGTACCACGGTCAGTACTCCGTAGCGAACCAAGGCCGCCGTATTCTGTCAATGCAATACTCATTCTATTACATATCGTGAACTTTATTGTACCTTCGTTCTAGTTAAAGGCAACCGATAAATAATTCGAATATACAGAAGAATACGAACCAACTGTGAACATTCGAGAAGCAGCAAACACCCGCTCACTTGGTGGAACAAGTAATATACGAACAGCATTGGACCGAATGCCTCCGATATGTCCCCCGTGAACCTGAAATTGACCACCAATCGTCAATCGTCGCCAAGCTTCGTCAGCAGATAAGACTGCTTTCATGTTTCTAGATACTCGACATTGACAATAAATTAAAGTGTCGTAGTGCTGAAAGGTCTCTTACTCCACGAGTTTCCGATGATAGTCGATGCACTGCCGCAGTCGATCGGTGACTTGCCACATTTCTGCAGGCGAGTACAGCTTAGCTTCCTCTAAGACAAATTCTGACCTATTGCCATTACATCTGTGCTTATCTACAAACTTCTTTGAAGCGGTTATCGCCTCAGGCAGTGGGAACGTAAGCAAGTTGTGGATCAAAATTCTAAAATGACCGGATACCGTGGATATCATCAGAGAAAGAATCAGGTCAAAGGAACAGAAGAAGCTGCAGCAAATATACGAAGCGAACCTGTAACAGCGTATTATTAATTAATAGATACCATTCAAATCATGCTTTTTGATTTCTTGAAAAAGTAGGAATATCACAGATTCCTTGGGAAGGTTAGATTCTCCGCTCGTCCGTGTAAATATACTTATGTATAAAACTGGTGGTAGGCCCTATTATACCACCCTGTATATTTCTGCTGTGAAGTAGTAATGCGTTTCGGTTTGAAGGGTGCGGCAGCCGTTGTGACTATACTGAGACCTTAGAACTCATATCTCAAGGTGGGTGACGGTATTTACGTTGTAGATGTCTATGGGCTCCAGTAACCACTTAACACCAGGTGGACTGTGAGCCCGTCCAAAAAAGCAAAAAAAAAGAGAAGCGACCATCGTCGAGGTCTAGACACACCTCGGCAACGGTTGCTTTCTCTGTCTATTGATTGACAACGCTTACCAGTTAAACACACAAATGAAAATGTATCCGTTTGGGGTGTTCAAGATGTCAAAGGTTTCGTAATAAATGGAGAGGTCGTAGGTGATGTTCGCGGGCCGGTCGCTCGCGTAGTTCCCTTGTCTGTAGTTGTTGTACATCGGGATCACGTTGAACAAGGTCAGCCCCGCGATCATCTGGACCTTCAGGAAGACCGTGTAGAAGTGGGAGATCTTGTGCACCCTCCGGTGAGTCTGGAAGCTCATCGGTTGTTAGTTGTTTCGTATTTCAACTACATATTTCGCATCGTTTTCGCCCTTTTTTTTCTACAACGTAAATGCGCCACCCATCCTGAGATATAAGTTCTAAGGTCTCAAGTATAGTTGCGGCTGCCCCACCCTTCAAGCCAAAACGCATTACTGCTTCACGGCAGAAATAGGCAGGGTGGTGGTAACTACCCGCGCAGACTCTCAAGAGGTCCTACCACCAGTAATAAGTGATGAATTCAGTGATGTTGTCTTTTATAACGAAGAAGTATTTTAATATAATCTACTATTTGTAGTAATGGACTAGTATTGGATATTTTGGTTATATTGGATAGTATTGGATAGCAAATAAACATAATTGTAAACTTGAACTATACGTTAAAAATTTAGTTATAACTTAAAATAATAGTGATCTTCGACGACAGAGCGACGACAGAGAGAGGCGACGAAAGCGCAGCGTAACAAGGAACTAGTCCAGGAGCTTTGTAATACTGTGTAACAAGGAACTAGTCCAGGAGCTTTGTAATACTGTGTAACAAGGAACTAGTCCAGGAGCTGTGTAATACTGTGTAACAAGGAACTAGTCCAGGAGCTTTGTAATAAAGTGTAACAAGGAACTAGTCCAGGAGCTGTGTAATACTGTGTAACAAGGAACTAGTCCAGGAGCTGTGTAATACTGTGTAACAAGGAACTAGTCCAGGAGCTTTGTAATAAAGTGTAACAAGGAACTAGTCCAGGAGCTGTGTAATACTGTGTAACAAGGAACTAGTCCAGGAGCTGTGTAATACTGTGTAACAAGGAACTAGTCCAGGAGCTGTGTAATACTGTGTAACAAGGAACTAGTCCAGGAGCTGTGTAATACTGTGTAACAAGGAACTAGTCCAGGAGCTGTGTAATACTGTGTAACAAGGAACTAGTCCAGGAGCTGTGTAATACTGTGTAACAAGGAACTAGTCCAGGAGCTGTGTAATACTGTGTAACAAGGAACTAGTCCAGGAGCTGTGTAATACTGTGTAACAAGGAACTAGTCCAGGAGCTGTGTAATACTGTGTAACAAGGAACTAGTCCAGGAGCTGTGTAATACTGTGTAACAAGGAACTAGTCCAGGAGCTGTGTAATACTGTGTAACAAGGAACTAGTCCAGGATGTCTATGGGCTCCAGTAATCACTTAACACCGGGTGGGCTGTGAGCTCGTCCACCCATCTAAGCAATAAAAAAAAAGAGCTGTGTAATACTGTGTAACAAACTCGTGTCAGTACCTTCATCGCGTATTCCGAGTTGTCTTTAAAGTATAATAAATGCATCTCAGTTATAAACTTTTTCACCACTTTGTGATAATTAGGATTCCAAGTAAGGGAGAATCCGCGAGACTGAAACAGCAGAGTTGATTTTAATACACTTTAATAAAAATGCAATGATTCTATTATATAATGCGTTGAAGGCCTGGCTCAGTTCGCTGATCAGAACTCGCAGTACTACTGTCGCTACATACTCGTAGCATACTAATACTAATGCGCGACATAATATGTACGAGCAGCCGTGTCTGGGACGGTTGGAGCGGGCGGTGAACACCGGCCAGTACGCCCGATGCTTTCGGCGGGAGTAATCATGGCTTCTGGAATATTCACCGTGTACATGACGAGTTAGTGACGACTTAGTGCTATGTATTACAAGTACTTGCCTATATACAATAATACTTAACTAATGAATGGAGCTATGATATGGTTTCATCATTAAACTGTAAACTGATGAGCACGTGTTGCCTTCGTACTAGTCATCTACTAGTCCCGTGTTTCATGTAGGTACGTTCTCTTAGGGATCCTACACAATATATAAACATGAGATGCCCGGTGTGGCCGTGTCAAGCGATGCGAGTTTTGTGGTGCTTACATTCGGCAAGGAGGTCCGGTCTTCGAAACATCGAGGCCCAGACCTGGGACCTGGGTGGTTCCTTGCTCCAATGCAGAGGGCGGGGATAACCGATACTAATAAAATTGAGACTTCGATCTCATGTTTAAATGTGGCCATGTATATATGGGCCGTGATATAAATGGGTTCCGGTAACTGACTACTTCACACCGTGTGACGCATACAGTTCTCTTCATGAAGCCTTCGGTACGAAACAACTAGAGGAGCGAAGTGCCTGCGCGACTCCAAACGGACTGTAAAATATTTTGGTGGTTGGGGTGCGGTTTCACTGAGCTGGACGAGGCAGCACTGCTCCTAGAGGATACACTAAATTATCTTATGAACTAGCTTTTAAAACATTACAGCATTATTTGAACACAGTTTTTTTTTTAAACGCTTTTAACATGTACCCTTACTGGCGCCCATAGAACCGATGATGTGGCGTGTGCCATGTTAACTATGGCTTCGAATAATATTTGGTGTGTATTTGTATGTACTTTTATTACAGTTAATTAAACATAGAATATCATTCAAATTACAATATCAAGACAGCAAGGTTTCAACTTAAAAAAGCAACGTAAAATAATCCACTGAGAGGGTCAAAAAAGGGTCAGTCTCGAGCGGGCCGAGCCGCCGAGCCGCCGCGGCGCCGTCGGAGTCGCACGACTCGGGGTGGGCCGTATGACCGATAATCGTACTCGTTTCTACGCTACATAAAAAAACAAAAATAATCACCAGCGTCACAAAAGTCATGAATATGGTGAGATAGACATGACCGAGCTCGAAGAAGCCCAGGGCATCTGCGTTGTTCCTGAGGTACACAATGGTGAGGTACAGACAGGCGATCTTGATGAACATGAGCAGGAACATGGGCGCGCACTCGTACTTGGAGCCGGTCTCCTCGCCCAGGTAGTGTCCGGGCCAGGCGCCCAGCAACCTCAGCGAGGTCCGCAGCACCCGCAGGTGTCGGTACTCGCGCGGGTCCTTGATACCGCTGTAACAGTGCTTTGTACATTATTCATTCCTCATTCTTTGTTATTCTTTGTATTTAGACGAACTTTCGCTCCATGTACAAGTGGTGAGCGGTTACCATCGCTAATGGCGTCAGCAATGCCAGAGTCTCAGCTCAGCGGCTGCCTACCGCTGAGTATTCCCCGCAAACCTGGTTTAAAGAAAGACATGTGACAAAGCTCGGAAAGCACAGTGGTGGGAAGTTCATTCAACAGTCGGATGGTACGTGGCAAAAAATATCTCTGGAAACGCACTGTGGATGAACGCAATAGCTGTAGGTAGTAAGGATGAACTCTGCTCCGGTAGTCGGCGGTGTGATGGTAAAAGCAAGATGATAGGATCATCTCAAACAATTTCTTAGAGCACTCTCTATGGAATATACAGTAGACCCAGAGTTTCGAAACGATACCTAAGAATGGACTTTTGGACAATCCGAACGACCTTCTTCTCTGCGAAGTCTAATGAAAGTACCAAGTTTTGAAGAACCCCGGTCCAGAGGTGGGAGTAGTACACCCCAGTAAGTTAGGTAAAGCCGCTTTGCTCTGTTGACGGCTCCCAGCCTTTTTGTCGCTAGCTTGGCTTTACCCTCCAAATGACTCCACTATTAGGCATTGTTTGAAACGATCCCAAGAATCTGAATATTCAAATAATGATATTGTACTTTAGAACTGACATGACAGCATCGTCGACGAATATCATATTGCCCGTCTTTACGTAGAGTGTCGGAGCACAAACGAAGCGAATACTCGCCGCGGCTTCTCAGCTCGGACGTCGGAGCTCCACGTGCGGTGATAATGTCTGGCTTGGATTCAACTTAATTATATACCACAAACCCGCCGTATACTTTTAAAGGCGGTTCACACAAGTAGCATCACATTGTACTGGTTGGGTTATCGAGAATAAATAAGATACAATAAATAAATATATATCCGCGCAGTACTACTATTTACTTTTTTATTTATTTTCCCACAGGAGAAAATCGCCAGATCCCCAACCGCGCGGCAGGTGAAGTATGTGGGAGTTGAACCTTACTAAAAAGTCCTGCCGTTCACAGCCAGCGCCCTACCCTAGATGGGCCGGAGTCCAGTCGGGGTTATTGAGAAGTACTACTATTTACTTAACTGACATTAGGTAAAATTAACTTAAAGCTACCATTGTAGCTTTGCTTTACCTCGTCGCCTGGGTTAGTTATGTAATTAGTGGCGGCTGCGATAAGAGGGTATCATCTCGCACCGATTAAAGTAGCGTTCTAACCCTTCTTGAAGACATATACCTACAAATCGCTACTAAATCTTCGCTACTAAGTCTTCGTGATGATCGATAGATATACGATTTCATGGTTCTTGTAGTACACATAACTGTACGTCATACGCATACGCAGTCCTGAGGGTCTGTCTCGTTCCTCCATAAGGAACTATAACAGTTCTATAGATGTAAACAACATGGCCGACAGTTTTTTTTTCCGCAGTAGAAAATCACCGGATCCCCAGCCGCACAGCGGGTGGAATATGTGGAAGTTAAACCTCATTAAAAACTCCTGCCGCTCACAGCCGGCGTCCAGCCGCAGACTGGGCCAGAGCTCCGTCGGGTTATTGAGACGGCGGGACAGGGTCGACGCAGAGCATATTACATCCATCCCGCCGTCCCCCAGACAATAGATCGGCGACCACCCGCGGCACGATCACCGGTTCCCTCGTATGATGGGCCGGGAGCCCGCTTGGATAGCCCCGCGACTACGAGCGAGCGTGTAAAGCACGCCATTCCACGCCTGAGTCCCTCCCCGCGGAAAGCGGGTGGAGCCCGAATCTCTTAGGGGGTCGGCCAGATTTCGCATGAACCTCGGTCCCGACCCCCTGCTTGGCGGCGGTGGATTTCTAAGCCAAGGAGAGCTTTGTCTCACTCGCCCCGCCACCTCCTACCACGAGATGGCACACTCGCAAAAGTCAAACATAGCCTTCCAGGAAATATGTGGTAGCTTAATGTAATGTAACTGTATTGAAATTGGGACAACGTTTTGCCAACTTACATTGCAAGGACGACTTGATCTGGAGCAAGCAGGTAGCATGGGAAGCTCTCTTCTTCGACGTCGCAAAAGCGTTTGACAAAGTCTGGTACCACGGTTTGATTTTCAAGCTTTTCAACATAGGCGTGCCAGACAGTCTCGTGCTCATCATACGGGACTTCTTGTCGAACTGCTCTTTTCGATATCGAGCTGAAGGAACTCGCTCCTCCCCGCGACCTCTTACGGCTGGAGTCCCGCAAGGCTCTGTCCTCTCACCCCTCCTATTTAGTTTATTCGTAACCGATATTCCCCGGTCACCGCCGACCCAGTTAGCTTTATTCGCCGACGACACGACTGTTTACTCTTCGAGTAGAAGCAAGTCCCTAATCGCGAGGAAACTTTAGAGCGCAGCCGTCGTCCTCGGACAGTGGTTCCGAAAATGGCGCACACACATCAACCCAGCCAATAGTACTGCAGTGCTATTTCAAAGGGCAAATTCCACACGGATTTCCTTCTGGATTAGGAGGAGGAATCTCACACCCCCGACTATCCTCTTTAGTCAACCCAAACCCTGGGTCAGAAAGGTTAAGTGCCTGGGAGTCACCCTGGATGCTTCCATGATATTCCGCCTGCATATAAAATCAGTCCGCGACCGTGCTGCGTTTATTCTCGGTAGACTCTACCCCATGATCTGTAAGCAGAGTAAAATATTCCTTCGGAACAAAGTGACGCTTTACAAAACTTGCAAAAGGCCCGTCATGACTTACGGCGAGTGTGCTGTTCGCTGTCGCGGCCCGCACACACATAGACAGTCTCCAATCTCTACAATCCCGCTTTTGCAGGTTAGCCGTCGGAGCTCCGTGGTTCGTGATGAACGTTGACCTACACGACGACAATCCGGAAATACAGGAAGTCAGCGTCGGAATGGTACTTCAATAAGTTATGCGTCATGATAATCGCCTTATTGTTGCCGCCGCTGACTATTCCCCAAATCAGGAGCCAGTCACCGTCGACACCCTAGACACATCCTTACGGATCCATCAGATCCAATAGCCTTTGCCTTAGACGTCTTCAACTCTAACACTAGAAGCAGGCCTAGGGACCCCGGTAACCATACTCATCGAACTCGACGGTTCGGTAGTAGATTCATTTGCGAAGCAGCTGCTCTCGAGTTCTTAGATCTCCTTCAGAGTCGCTCTGACAGCTGTTAGCAAATTCCACCTCTCTTGGCTGTGACTTTGCTCGTCCACCTGTTCTGGTGAAACTGGAAGGGCCTCCGGGCCACCATTAATCCTTCATCATCCTCCTTATAGGACGTTTCATGACATCTATCGATAGCCCAATGCACATTTGGCTAATTCCAAGCACATGGAGAGATTCAAGCATTGCGTTTCGCTTCATACCTACTTTGTGTTATATGTACAGCATTCGGTTATTTTTATCGCTAGGAAGAAAAACTTTTTCATATTTGTTATTGTTACTACACTACAAAGTAAAAAGTGTGGCTAGGTATTCCCTCATAAACCGCAAAACATAATTCTCTTCTAAAATGTAGAATATACCTTAGAGTTGATAGCGAATATTAAACTGTCGATTATTTTGTAATGAGTCGTTTTGCGGAGCCGTGATATAATAATAATAGTGAAGCCGAGGGTCGGCCGATCCGGCCTTTGATGTTTTCTTTGGTTTGTTTAAATCGACAATTGAAGATAATTTAATAAATTAATTGAGTTCATGGTGCAGTTCGCACGATTACGCTAATTGCTCGACTGAACATAGACTGAGCCCCGGGACGCGGCCGTCTGCTTACTGACGCCTTCCTTGCAACGGAATCAGATCGAATTTTCAAATGCGTGCAAACAACAGCTGTTTTATCATTCATTCCCTTTAAGCCGGAACGCTTGATTGCCTCTTCGCAGGAATAGGCAGTACCCGCACTCGTGGTCTTGCAATACCACTAGTACCTTAAATAAGAATTAGGGGATTCACTACGAAAAATATGTGAAGGAATTTTACCATATCGTAGGGCTCTCATACTGGTTGGTAGAACCTCTTGCCCGCGACTTCAGTTCTGCCGGCTGCCGCGGGATATGACCGGGTGAGTGCCGCCGTCCTGTCTACCTCTGTCGCTCTGACGGTTTTCCCATGTTCAGACACATAGGAAAACTAGCTTCTTTCTAACTTTCTTAACATGTGTGGATGCGTGCGCGTCTCAATGGTGCTCGGAACATGTGTTACCGACGTTTTGGTGAACACATTGAATGCGACGATTGCACAGGCCCCAGAAAGCCATTTTTGTTTACCAAGGTAAATCCGAGTGAATCTACTGGTATCGCGGTGACAATATGTATACATACGATTTCTGTGTAACGAGTTGTTGAACGACAAGGAATGAATGATGATTGAATGAAGAGGTGCTCGCTGCTCGCCGCTATGACTTCCCCTGGGGACGATACAAGGCGATATGTTGAGTACCTACAGTAAAACAATAAATCTTTATTCATCATAAAATAAAAATGATAATTGACATAAAAATTGTGATTTTATTTAGATCATAACTCGAATGCTTGTAAACAAATTATTTGCTTAGCGAAGACGAGGCTGGCGGGCGAGCCGACTGCTTGAAGTCGTTGCATGTTAGATAATATAATAATATATGTATACTCGTATAAATAGTAGCCAGTCTCTTTATATAATATATAACAGCAGAGCTTCTCTATTTTCCAATAGACTTCTTAAAATCAATTGAGCTGCTTCGGGCATTGGCCTGGACAAAAGAAACAACCGGAAATACAGAAAGTGTGTGTTCTATTTCATTCAAGTGCAAATACTCATATCAAGGTTAGAGTAGATACTAGATAATAAGGTTTACTTTCGAGATCACAGACGGTTTCTTGTTTTTGTTAACATACTATTTCTAGACTAACACACATATACCTGTGCATATTATGTTGCATCGGTGTGCAGATGGCACTGCTGTTACTATTGAGTTGATCGTAGATGAGCGAAATCTGTCTCGTAAGCTGTGTCGAGATCAATTGTAAACTCTAAACATCAAAAACATTACATTCTCGCCCTGATTCCAGCAGTGAGCCTACTGTAAGTGGTCACGAGCCGACACGTGCGCTCCGACTACAGCCATCTGTTGTTTAGAGTGAACGTTTCTTCTGCATCGATCTGCTTCGGCAATCACGAGGCTCCTGAACGAATACTTCCCCATGAGAGGAATCCATGTTGCCTCTTCGAAGCCCTGAGATAACAGGATTATACAAAATGTATGCTAAAGTTGTGATAAATACGGGAACAAAGCTCTAACCAGTGATCTATCGTTTGTCTGAGTTACGGAACCGCCTGAGACCGAGACGGCATGGCACGCGCGACAGGGCTCCGATCCACGCGTCTGGAGCCTGCTGCGAGTCGCACTGTGGCTTGGCTCGTCCGGTCTCGTTGCTTTGTTTATGTCAGCGCCCTCTGTTGACGCTCACAGAAAGCTATTTCAGATCGCATTCTGATGTACTCGTACTTGTTGCGAATGTTTTAGTACATTTGAAAACTTCTAACAGTTTGTTTAAAAAAATGCAGAGGGCAGTAATGGTTGGGCAAAGTGCAAGACGAGATTTCCGTCGTGCTTGAGACATTGAGGCTCCTATAATATAATGTAGGTACATTTCATGTAACAACGAGCGCTATTAGAAAGCGAACAAGTTTATGGTTTCGCAATGCAACTATCAGCCCTCACACTAGCACGTTGAATGTACATAGCTCAGCTTCGCGCGGACCGGTAGGTGAGCTCACGGGCTCGACCTGACAGTTGCTAACACTAACCTTAGCAAAAATCAACTAAGAAGATCCGGCGAGAAACTCAGTGGGTTGTCTATGGGCTTGTTCGCACGTCTAACTATTCGTCGGGGTCGAGTAGTTCGACGAGGACGGTGACCGGTGCTTGAAGCGCCTAAAAACCATAGACCTAAGTATATAGTAGGGACACGACATATTGTTCTATACGTAGGTACAATTGCTTATATAAATAGCACCCATTTTGAAGGCACGCACATAGACATATATCTATCTCGTTCTTACTCAGCACTTTAGCTCGCAGGAAAACAATATAACAGTACTTCAGTGCGTACATAAAATGAAACATGAATATATGTAAATGTCTAATGAGGCCGAAAATCCGCCATGTTGAGCGCACCAAATGTCATTGTCACGTCAGTTCGGCCGTCTGTTTTGGGTTGTACATTATTTATTGACTTTGATATCGATTTAATATGATTGTTTATATAAAATTTCTTATTTTATCATGCTTAAAACATACAAGAATAATAATTAAAACATATTTTATAGGATCTCAAGAAAGTCGATGCCCCAAAACTATTATCTTTATATATTTAAATTCATTATGAAGCCCTTATCCGAAAAATCGGACACCATTTTTCGGTCGGAATCTATTGATCATGACACTAATCATAAATACCTCTTAATAAAATATGTCATCAAAAATATTTAGACATTCTGTTTAGATATTTCGGGAAAAAGGCTACCGACAAAATCTTTTCGGAACTATTTAGGTAAATAAAATAGTTTTATTCCGTAGTGAGTAAAACACTATTGTAAATTCGTTAAATATTTAATAATTAAGTGATTTTAGAGAGGAAGTCATAAGGAATGACGTTTGTTATTAATGAATAAATGTTCTGTAGGTGTTTTTTTTATCACGCGGTCCCTTTAAAAATGGTGCGGCGCACCTTCCTTGAGGTGCGCTGCGGTATTGTGTTACGGACTTTAGAGTCAGCAAAACAATTAAAATAGATTGTAATAGTCTAAGAAAAGCACGTACTCAAAATACGATAACATTTAGCATGCTAGAAATAGGCAGATGGCACTGTACTACGCCATATTTTTATGTTTTGCGGCAAACTACAACTTTATAAAATCAGTGTAGCAATTTTAAAAATCGTCATATCGTTTACTTGGCAAATTTGAAGCACGAACTCGTCTTAGATTTCACATAATATCTAAATCACATCATCTTCGCACATAACAATATACTTACTTCCTATTAAAGTATAAATTCTACAAATAATTCATACTCAACAATATTTAAAATAAAATGAGCCAAGAACGTTTATCGATAAAACCTACTAACATTAAAATCTTCAGGGCAGCACTAAAACCGCCATGTTTTGTGGCCAAATGACATCACAGTGGCACGAATTTTTGTTGACGTTTCATTTCCATAGGTTTCATACTTCAGTGCTAAAAGCACCGAGAGTGGTTCCGGACGACCGGATCAATTATTGCTTTTATTGCAATTATTGCTGATCGAAGGTGACCAGGATAAGAGGGCTATCGTGCCGCACTGTTTTTTCAAAGTAGCTTTGTGACGCTTCTCTAAGATACTGACATACGAATCGGTTCTAGATTTAGGTCATCGTGAAGAACTATACTCCTCACATATACTATGGTGCGCCGACGGCTATCCTGCAGAAACGGGATTGGATGAGCTGGAGAGAGTTCGTGTGTGTAGGGGCCGCGTGAGCGAACACTACACTTGCGTAGGTCACGGAACGTATGCAGGTTTTGTCGAGTGTCCCCTTGTTGTCAAGGGACGATTGACTAACGACGCTTGCAGATCATGGGGTTTTCGATTGTTTCTTTGACTTCAGTAGCTGTGGGGGGGGGGGTAACGCGTGCGAGGGCGGCAGGGAAGCTTTCCGCTCGACCTCCCTGTAAACTAAAACGTGTGTTCGGGATCCGCGGAGTTGTGACACGGCGCGGGAGTGCCACGCTCGTGGGGGCCTCCATGACGATCTCGGTTACATTTGCCCTCCGGGGTGGGCTCGAGTGAAACGAGAACTATTTATAAGCGTGGTTTCCCACGGCCACCGCATGTGGTACACACTGATCACAGGAAATTTTTGATCACTAAATAGCGAAATAGGCGTCTTTAACTTACTAGTACTTACTAGTACAGAAGGGTGTAAGGGGAAGTTAATAGGGGGGTAGGGTGTGTGCCGGTACCACTTATACCGGCCGTTTATAAGAGAGTAGCGATTTGAGATTAGAGCGCGAGAGGCAGACGGAAGACCTCCACACCCAGCTGCAGATCACTGAGGACTGCACATTTCCATTTCCACATTCCAGTGACGATATTCACTCTGAAATATTTGCACTACAATTTTTATAAGCTAAACTCTCAAAATGTGTATGTGTACATTCCCGTGTGGGACGACAGAGGGCGCTCAGGCGCTCGTCTGGCTCACTCATTTTAATCCGTCTCAAGGACAACTTCTTCTCAATGTAATAATAGATACACACATAAGCTTACCTTATCTCTTGAACGTGTATTGAATACTTACGTAGGTATATGTCGGCGTTAAGCCAGGGTTTACACACATAAGTTCTTTTAAAATCAAATACAATACAATTCTACAAAACTTTAACATTACTATTTTATTACAAAAACCTACGTCTTATTTCTTACAAAATTAGATATTTTGTGTTGGTTATAGCAACTACAACTTCTTTTATACAAACAAATGTAATTACTGCGAAATAATTCACAAAATATAGCTTAATATTCACAATACATATTTTAGTGATTTTTACATGACTGACATTTAATTTATTTTACATGAATTACTTTTAAGTAATTTTAACTAACATTGTTATTATCCAGCCTAATAATAGATGGCGCCAACAACATCATTGCATAACAATTACAATACTTAATTAAATTATTGCTGTTAATTATAATATAAATTATTATTCATATTTATGCTTTATTCATATTTAAATATTTACACAGTCATTTGTGTTTTTAAACAAAATAAAATAAAACATTAAACATAGGTATTCTGAACACATCAAAACAATGTCTGCTAATTGTTAAATATGGTAGAATAACAGTTTCATCTTGCTAATAATAAATAAATATTAACTTTGAATAAACTAAACTATATATTATTGTGTTAATTATTGGCAACAGTGGCGTTTGCGCCCATTTATTTATATTATTATGTATTTTTAGAATCATTCTCATAAATTAGTATTTTCATCTAAATGAACACTAATATTAAATTGCAAAGTGAGTTCTTGTTTATTTTTGTTGTACTGTCGTGTCTAACAACCTACTCGACCAGTCCAACTTGCAATCTATTCTGCATACACGCCTACTACCTACTACAACCTGAACTATAGAACAAAGAAAAGAGCTGGGACCAAAGTTTGTTTTTCCAAAAAGCTGCACCATTTACAGAGAGCACACAAGGGCACACAGCGAAGAACATTTGGAAATGTCATTCTCATCTCGTCTCGCGGTCTACTCTACAACTGAACATTAAATGCAATGTTCAACGTGTGTTCTAAGTGACAACTTTTAACTTTAATATTGTATTTATTTCATTATCCGGGTATTGAAAACACGAGAACATAATAATATGTACATATCATGTGAAGTGGTATTTAAAATATTAAATTTAGGTATAAGAGTGGTAGTCTCGCAGTACTTACGAGTACAAATAAATAAAGTGTGCGCACTCGTACCGAGCGACGCGACCGGGCCGGTGTCCTGCGGGGGAGGGGGGGCGTACCAATTTTTCTAAATTTTTCAAAATTGTTCGTACTTATCAAATGCTTACGTGCCTTTTTTAATGTATATATTGGTGGACGAGCTCAAAACCCACCTGGTGTTAAGTGGTTACCGGAGCCCATAGACATCTACAACGTAAATGCGCCACCCACCTTGAGATATAAGTTCTAAGGTATAGTTGCAACGGCTGCCCCACCCTTCAAACCGAAACGCATTACTGCTTTACGGCTGAAATAGGTAGGGTGGTAGTATCTACCCGTGTGGACTCACCACACGTTCTACCATCAGAATAACTTCTGTGGTGAAGGAATAACATCGCGCATAAAAATCAAACCCGAAAATTTGTGCAATGTCCTGTGCGTCTGTCTGTAAATACAACCTAGTCCATTTCTATCGTGCAGCAGTAATGTGTTTCGGTTTGGAGGGTGGGGCAGCCGTTGTACTGTCAAACTTAACACTTACAACGTATCAAGGTAGGTAGCGGCATTAACGTGCTTGAGGTCTAAGGGCTCCGGTCGCACCATAAAATCAGGTGGCCGTGAGCGCCTCTCTTGTAGCAATAAACAAAAACACATCCACGAATCGACTTACCTTACTTAACGTACCTTCTTAGTACGTGACAAATGGCGTCTAATAAGCGTCTAATAGTTGACAACATCATTCCCATCCAAGCGCCCGTCGCGGTCCGACGTGCCCATCGTGATAGCAGAGCATTGTTCGTGGCACATCTGTCGCCATAGTGTTTCTCAAGAATTGTAGGTACCTGCGCCTAATAGCGACACATTGCCGCCCGGGAACAATAGAACCTTTTTTCTGTAATCGTTTCGGTATCAGTTCGATCAATTCAGTATCCTCCACGTTAGGGCCTCGCTAAGGCGAGCGCGTGTTTAATAGAGGCAGAATTTGCAGCCTTCAAGACCGCGGTTTCCATCGCACTCACCGTTCTCACGCCCGCGCAATCTTCCGCGACCTTCGTCGTGCCCGCTGCCCCCGCGCCCACTCGAGATTCCGCGGTTTCCGTCCGGCCCGCCACCCCCGCGCCTCTTTAAATACCTGCCCGTAGATCGCCCACGCCCTCTTCCTCATCTGACTTGGAGTCAGACATGGAGGTCAACCTTTCCTCCGCCACCTAACGATGGATTCACGGTCGTCCAGAAAGGTAAGAAGCGCGCCGTGGAATCCCGAGGTCTCGCAGCCGCTAAAGTGAGTAAAGCTGCAAGCGCGTCACGCCCCCGCTCTCCAACTCCCGTCGCTCCTTCCGTCCGTGGTACACCGTCGTCAGTTGCAATCGTTCGTCCGGTTGCAATAACCAAACCCAGACCCTCCCTCGGTAACCCTTCAAGAGAATGCTGCCTAGGACCGAGTTTCCCTGGCTCTTAAGACCAAAAAAATGTATTTCAACAGTGCCCACAATCTCGCGAACGGCCTCCAAAAAGATGACATTCCGCCCGCATATAAAATCAGTTCGCGACAGTGCCGCGTTTATTCTCAGTAGGCTCTACCCCATGATCTGTAAGCGGAGTAAAATATTCCTTCGGAACAAAGTGACGCTTTACAAAACTTGCAAAAGGCCCGTCATGACTTACGGCGAGTGTGCTGTTCGCTGTCGCGGCCCGCACACACATAGACAGTCTCCAATCTCTACAATCCCGCTTTTACAGGTTAGCCGTCGGAGCTCTGTGGTTCGTGATGAACGTTGACCTACACGACGACCTGGGTCTCGAATCAATCCGGAAATACAGGAAGTCAGCGTCGGAATGGTACTTCAATAAGTTATGCGTCATGATAATCGCCTTATCGTTGCCGCCGCTGACTATTCCCCAAATCAGGAGCTAGTCACGGTCGACACCCTAGACACATTCTTACGGATCCATCGGATCCAATAACCTTTGCCTTAGACTCCTTCAGCTCTAACACACAGGAGCAGGCTTAGGGACTTTGGTAACCGTACTCGTCGAACTCGACAAAGACTTCGATGTGCAACCTAACCCATGCATCAGCTCGCTGAGTTTCTCGCCGGATCTTCTCAGCGGGTCGCCATTCCGATGCGGTAGTACATACATTCGCGAAGCAGCTACTCTTAAGTTGTTGGATCTTCTTCGGATGCACCCTGGTAGCTGTTAGCTAATCCCACCCCTCCTGGTCAAACCCATGCTCTTCCACCTGTCCTAGTGAAACTGGAAAGGCCTCCGGGCCACCAATAATCCTTCAATCCTAAAAAAAAGTTGACAAGATCTTGAAATTAAATAATAAAAATAATTGAATAAAAGTACAATGAAAAATTATAAAATCTCGATTAACCACTATTAGACTCAGAACATTGTTAAAATCATATAACCTTAGCAATCTATTTTCAGAGCCCACAAGAATAACTAGCACATCGGCAACCTGTATATAGATAATATTTTCACAAATGTAAAACCTTTACATAAATGCGTTTATTAATCACTAGCGACCCGCCCTCGCTTCGCTTCGGAACATTAAAACACACCAAGAAACAAAAAAAAAAAATAAAAAAAAATTAAAAAAAGTAGCCTATGTTCATCAGGGACAATGTCGGCTTCTAATGGAAAATAATTTTTCAAATCAGTCCAGTAGTTTCGGAGCCTATTCGAAACAAACAAACAAACAAATCTTTCCTCTTTATAATATTATTAATTAATCATTTAAGTTCAGACCACAGTGGATATTCTTATCTTTTAAAATTAAATCTGTTTCAGATGTTAATAGTACAAGAAAGCTACCGTTTGTTCCTATTAATATTAGACGTTTGGAGAAGCTTAGAGGTAAAGTTTCGGCAAAAATTCCGAGTGTTTGTTATAGTGAAGATTCTAATGTTCATTAAATGGATTTATTTAATGTTATTAATTCTGAATTTAGTGCCATATTTACTTCTAAAACTCTGATCTTACATAATAAAAGATCATTCAATGAATGGGCGACTGTTGGAATTCACAAAAGTAGGCAGAGATTGTATGATCTCTATCATGAAAATCA
The DNA here is from genome assembly GCF_030267445.1 of Bombyx mandarina. NCBI lineage: Eukaryota > Metazoa > Arthropoda > Insecta > Lepidoptera > Bombycidae > Bombyx > Bombyx mandarina. The sequence continues at coordinate 20,230,301 of NC_143208.1, read as the reverse complement.
TATAATCATAATAAGTCATTTCATGAGTATGTCTCTAAATATTCCAAGCTGTTTAAAAAAGTCTGTACATTGGCCAAGTTATTGCACTTAGGCAATCTTATAAAAAATGCACCTGACAAAATTAAAATGACTTGGAATATCATTAATAGGGAGACTGGGAATGTCAGAAACAGCAATGCTGAATTAACTTTGAAAATCAATGATCGAATAATAACTTCTCATCAAGAAGTGGCCAGTGCCTTTGAGCGCTACTTTGCTGATATCCCAGCTTCTACTACTAAATCTTTAATTTCATCTCCTACCGTCGCCGAATCATTACTGCAAGATCATGTTGATAAATGCAGTTGTGGTGGTCCGTGTAGCGGGAGATACGGGGTTTGTCCCGGCGTGTTCCAGAGTATCCCAAATTAAACACTCCACCAACAGTTTAATAGTTTGTATTTGGTAAGAAGCACAAGCACAGGAAAGCAGAAAGAAGAAGTGGATAATTAATTATAAGTTCAAAATGAAAAAATATATTTACTGGCGGTAGAACGATTGTTTACAATATTAAAGCAGTGTCACATGCGTCGCAAGCGAAAGCGTGGTGCGGACTGGCAGGCGGGAGGTGACGTGACCGGCCGTCGTACGAGTCGAGCTTTTTACGTTTTGTTTATGCACATTACACCGTACGATTTTTTGCATGTCTGCCACTGTGTGGAGGACGCCACACCACTCCCCTCCAGAGACCGTCCTACGGGCGATAATACATGGGTAATCGTACTGTTCTTCCGGAACGTGTTTTCTTAACAGGTCCTTCATTGTCAGGTGTCTCCTTTTCAGGTATCTCCTTTTCAGCAGCCTTTTCGTCGTGATTCTTTTTCATCCGTGAACAAGGTGGAAATGACGTGTTTCTTCCAAGATCTGTGTTATCCATGAGTATATAGGCAGGTTTTATTCTTTCTATTGTTACAGAAACTGGTTTCCCTTTTATCAACAGCTTGAATACCTTATCATTCCTTTCCAGTATTTCGTGAGGTCCGGTGTAAGCTGGTTGGAGGGCCCCCTTCAAGGCGTCTTCTCTTAGGTAAACATGGGTTGTTGTAGCGAGATCCTTAAAAATAAATGCTGTTTCTTGCAGTGCCTAGATGCGGGTTGCGGTTGTATATCTTTCACTATCGATCTGAGTCTAGTCATAAAATCGGTAAGATCTTCCGTTTTGTTTTTGGATGAATGAAACAATTCCCCTGGTAATCGAAGCGTTTCTCCGTATACCAACTCAGCCGGACACGCTTGAATGTCTTCTTTAAAGGTGTTTCGGATTCCAAGTAAGACAAGTGGTAGTGATTCTGTCCAATTTAATGTTGAGTGACATACTATAGCAGCCTTCAACTGCCTGTGAAATCTTTCAACCATGCCGTTGCATGCAGGATGATAAGCCGTCGTTCGTTTGTGCTCGAACCCGACCATTTCAGCCAAATTCTTAAATAGGGCCGATTCGAATTGCCGTCCTCTGTCGGTGATAACGGCGGTAGGGCAACCAAAGCGTGCTATCCATTCAGATATCAGGGCTTTAGCTACGGTTTCGGCGCTTATGTCCATGATCGGTATGGCTTCTGGCCATCTTGTAAATCGGTCAACGATGGTTAGGCAATACTTATAGCCGTTCGATATTGGCATTGGACCTATTAGATCTATATGTATAGTGGTAAATCTGGCCCGTGGTAATTGAAATGTTCCAGGAGTTACGGTTACATGTCGGGTAATCTTGGAATGTTGACAGGAATGACACGACCTCGTCCATTCACGGCAATCTATTCTCATACTGGGCCATACGTAGCGCTGGGCTACTAACTTTGCAGTTGCTGCAGCGCCAGGGTGGCTCAGTGAATGCAAGTTATTGAATACTTGACGTCGAAACGGTGCTGTGACGAATGGTCGTGGAAGTTGTTGGCTGTCATCGCAAACGAGCTGTGTTTTTGTCCCAGGTATAGTTAGCTTACGAAAGGTCAGTGACATTGATCCCTCTTTTAGTAAACGTTTTAGCTCTGGATCGCTATGTTGTGATTTCGCTAACTGTATCAGGTCGATGGGTTGCGCTACTTCTTCAATTCTCGATAAAGTATCTGCCACGACATTTTCTTTCCCAGATATGTGACGTATATCTGTCGTAAACTGCGAAATATAGTCGAGGTGGCGGAACTGTCGAGGTGAGCACTTATATTTCCTGGTAGCAAATGCGTAGCATATGGGCTTGTGATCCGTGTATACGGTAAAATGTCGAGCTTCTAGCATGTGTCTGAAATGTTGGATTCCCTCATAGATCGCAAGTAGCTCCCTGTCGTAAGGAGAGTATTTTACTTGTGATGGACTGAGTTTCCGTGAAAAAAACGCTAGAGGTTCCCAAGTATTATTCTTACATTGCTGAAGAGCAGCACCAATTGCGGTATCTGAAGCATCTGTGACGATTGCCATTTTCGCATCTGCGTCAGGGTGTGCCAGCAGTGTAGCGCGGCATAGGCTGTTTTACATTCTTCAAATGCGTATAATGCGTCACCAGCGATGTTTACAGGGTGAGAACCTTTTATTTTGTCGGTTAGTAACATGTGAAGTGGCGCTTGAATTTTAGCTGCGTAAGGTATGAACTTCCGGTAGAAATTTAGCATTCCCAGAAAGCGGCGTAGTTCTTTAGCAGTTTTTGGTACTGGGAATGCTCTGATTGCATCTACTTTTGTTTCCAAGGGCTTGATTCCGGCAGATGAAACCTTGTAGCCTAGGAAAGTAACTTCTGACGCTCCAAATACGCATTTCGATGTATTTATTACCATGCCATATTGTTTGAGCCTTTCAAATATTTGGCGTAGGTGATTCCTATGGAAGATTCATCCCGGGAAAATATTAAAAAATCGTCCAAGTAAGCGTAAGTGAAGTCCAAACCTCTTGTCATCTCGTCCACAAAGCGTTGGAACGTTTGGCCTGCGTTTCTGAGTCCGAAAGTCATATACGGGAACTCGTATAGACCAAACGGGGTTGTTATTGCGGTTTTTGCTATATCCTCGCTGTTTACTGGAATCTGGTTGTAGGCGTTTACCAGGTCTATAGTAGAGAATACCTGGCATCCGGAAATATTGTGGGTGAAATCGTGAATGTTGCGTATGGGGTAGCGATCAGGAATCGTTCTTGCATTCAACATCCTGTAATCACCGCATGGACGCCATCCGCTGTTTTTCTTTGGTGCTAAGTGGAGAGGTGATGACCATGGACTCTCTGATGGTCTAGCAGTTCCATTTTTCAGCATAGCTGCGAATTGTCCTTTGGCGATAAGCAGTTTATCTGGGGCTAAGCGGCGTGGAGCACATGAAATTGGAGGTCCCGGCGTAGTCCGTATATGGTGGACTGTGCCGTGATGGATGACACGGTCGGTCCCAGCAGGGCGCGTTATCTCAGGAAATTGACGCAGTAATTGATGGTAAGCTGTTTCGCCGATCAATGTCTTCACAGAAGAAATAGTGTTCGACGATAAAACTGCAGCTGCTGGTGTCGTCAATGTCGTAGTGCTGTCGATTAGGCGATGATTACGGCAATCGACGATGAGGCCGTAGAATGATAGAAAGTCGACTCCAATGATGGCTTTTGTGACGTCTGCCACGATGAAACGCCATTGGTAGGCACGACGGAGGCCCAAGTTCAACTCTAGGTGAGCGAAACCGTAGGTGGCTATGGCAGTTCCGTTTGCTGCGTAGTTTGTAGCTGGTGGGTGATCGCCGTTCGCGTAGAGCGGAGCGGGGGAAGACGCAGAGATCGCTGCCAGTATCAACTAAAAACTGCATCTTCGTTTTCCGATCAGAAACAAATAGGCGACCAGGTACATGTTGGCTATCGGACGTCGCCATTACCGACTGCCTTGGTAGTTTTCCGGCCGAAAATCACAAGGTTTTGTGCACCATTTCGCTTGATTGCCGAATTTATAGTGGTACCAACATGTCGGAAACTTTTTATAGCTAGACTGTGACCGTTTCGTTTTTCTATCTGGACTGTCTCTTCTAGTCCTAGATCTGGAGCGGTGTTTATGAGTCGTAAGTGCCTTCACTTGCCTTGAAAGTTCGTCGATCTGCTTAGCCATCGACGAGAGCGACGGTTCTGTAGCCTTTAGTGCTGATGTTGTGGCTATTTGAGGCGAGCATGGTATTATTTCGTGCACACTGTCGGCTAGGTCTGCTAAAGCCAGTAAGTCCAGTCGTTTCTGTGATACAATGATCGGTTGAAGTGTAGTGGGCAAGCGGCTGGTCCAGATGGTTTTTATAAATTCTTCTGGAACCGTTGGTCCTGCGAGTTGCTGCAAATGTCGGAGAAATTGCGACGGTCGTCGGTCCCCAAGCTCCTCATGCATAAGTAGCTGCTTTACTTCCTTTTCTCGCGATGTAGATAGACGCTTGATCAGTTCGCTTTTCAATCGTTCGTATTTCCCGGTTTTTGGAGGTGAAACGATGATATCTTTCACTTCTGCGGCATATCTATGTTACAGTGTTGAAGTGACATAATAAAATTTTGTATCGTCATCCTTAATACCGGACAGCACAAAATTGCCTTCTAGTTGTGAGAACCAAACGGCTGGTTCTTCGGCCCAAAATGGTGGTGGTCGCACTCCGATACGATAAATGTCAGTCGTGTCGGATGATGTAAAAGTCTTCGATGATCCATTGTTTGACTTCGATCCGCCATCTTGATTGGCCATGACTAATGTAAATCGTCCTTCTTACTGTTTTATGCTTCTTATCTTCTTGTTGTGGGGGTCACCAGTGTGGTGGTCCGTGTAGCGGGAGATACGGGGTTTGTCCCGGCGTGTTCCAGAGTATCCCAAATTAAACACTCCACCAACAGTTTAATAGTTTGTATTTGGTAAGAAGCACAAGCACAGGAAAGCAGAAAGAAGAAGTGGATAATTAATTATAAGTTCAAAATGAAAAAATATATTTACTGGCGGTAGAACGATTGTTTACAATATTAAAGCAGTGCAAAGTTTTGTTTATGCACATTACACCGTACGATTTTTTTGCATGTCTGCCACTGTGTGGAGGACGCCACACAGTGTTAAATTTAAGTTCACAAATATTGATATAAAGGACATAATTGATAATTTCAAGCTCATTAATATTAAGAAAACTGGTGATTTATGGGGAATTTCAATGAAGGTTATAAAATCCATTATTGATATAATCGCACCTTACCTTGATATTGATTTACCTTGACTTGATACAATATTTAATGACTGTATTGATGGTGGTGTGTTTCCTGATCTAATGAAATATAGTAAAATAATATCTTTGTTTAAATCTGGTAGGACTTTTGACCCCTCTAACTTTAGGCCCATTTCAGTATTACCTACATTGAGTAAAATTTTTGAAAAATATATTTTGGAACAATTTTTGAACCACTTCAATTCCAATAACCTGCTTCATAACAAACAATATGGATTCACTAGAGGTCGGTCAACTATTGATGCAGGTGTAGATCTCATTAATATATCAATGATTTACCTAAGTTTATGGAAACCCGTCACGAGGTCGTATTATTCGCTGATGATACATCATTATTGTTTAAAATTAAACGACATTTGGAAGATTATGACGATGTGAATGATGCTATCTCGCGCGTGGTACATTGGTTTAGTGTTAATAATCTGTTATTAAATAACAAAAAAACAAAATGTATAAAATTTACCACACCTAATGTTAGACAAGTAGACACTAATATTATTGTAAGTGGAGAGACACTGGAGCTTGTGGATTCGACAGGTTTTCTTGGTATAACAGTTGATTCCAAGCTGCAGTGGGGTCCTCACATATGCAAGTTAGCGAGTAGACTTAGTTCTGCAGCGTTTGCGGTAAAAAAAATACGAACGTATACTAATGAAGATACGGCACGCCTGGTTTATTTTAGTTATTTTCATAGTGTTATGTCCTATGGCATTTTGCTATGGGGCAATGCTGCCGATGTCGAAACGATTTTCATCCTGCAGAAGAGGGCTATTCGTGCTATTTATAATATGCACCCGAGGGAATCCTTGAGGGACAAGTTTAAGGAAATCAAAACTCTAAGTTTAGCGTCCCAATACATTTTTGAAAATTTATTGTACGTGCGTAAAAACATTGAAGAATTCCCCAGAGTATGCGATTTGCACAATGTGAACACTAGGAACAAACATAGGCTTGCGTTGCCAGCGGCTCGAATTAAGAAAATAAGCAACTCTTTTAGGGGGCTGGGTGTACAGCTTTTCAACAAAATCCCACTAAACGTTCAATTACTACCTGTTCATAGATTTAAGAAAACTGTTAAGGAACGTTTGTGCAACAAGGCATATTACCTATATAAAGTTAAGGATTATTTACTAGATGGCACTACGTGGGAATTAGGCGCTCGCTCCTGGCCTTTTCATTTTTCATTATTATGAATTTTTTAATTGTATTTTTTGACTTGTTTTTTCTTTTATTGTAAATATTTTTATTTATTTAAAAAAAAGAAAATATTTGAGAAAAAACAAAAAAAAAGCCCGCTGAGTTTGTTTCGCCGGTTCTTCTCAGGACTGTGGCTTTTTTTTGGAACCGGTGGTAGAGTTAACATTGTTATTTGTATTTTGACATTCAACAAGTGTGTCATACTGACATCTAAGTTGAAATAAATGATTTTGAATTTGAATTTGAATTTGAACACAACTGATGATTAATATGATTTATAATTATAAATTAATAAAACTTGATACATTTGATGAGGTTTTGTTTAGTTGGGAAAATTTTCCATTGGCTATTTTCCATACACAGTAAAACAATTAACAAATTAGACATGGGAACATGTAATTCATGCCTTACAAATAAGTGAGTGCGAACTGACAGCTCCTAGCGACCGGTGCCGAAGACCACGTCGCCGTGAAAATTGTTGTACTCCCAAAAGAGAGTAAACACCATGCTTCCAACGAGCGGGCGTTCTTCTTATAAATGAGTTTTATTTCTTCGTGTTATAATGGAATATATATATTTATTTATTAAGTTGCACCAACAAAGTGATCATCGATGTTTTGTACATTGAACAATTGACAAAAGTTCATGGCAGATGTCACCTCAATTATAGGTACAATCGACAGTGCATTAACAACAAAATAAATAAAAAATTATATAACTAAGATTGATTGCTTAAGATTAATTTATATTTAATTGGGAAATGATCCGCGACAGATTTTTCCTATAAGTAGTGAGACAATTAGAAGAGATGAAGATGACAAAGAATTATACCATACAAATAGATAAATATTATACAGTTACCTATTATTTGTTACGGGGTTCCAAAGAGTATTTCATTTACCACTGTAGCCCAAAACTTACTTTCTCAGGTAGGTTTCACTTTTGTGGAATTAATATATGACGAAGAAGGCAGGATTACGTGGAGGTGGAGGATGTAACGGAGGTGAAGGATCGGCGGTGCTTCTGAAAGGTTACGGAAGTTCACGTAGACTTCTCGGAGGTTATCGTAGATTCCCGTAGATTTCTCGGAGGGCTTAGTAGACTCTCGGAGATTCACAGGGTCTCGGACGTCTTAGTAGGTTCTCGGAGGTTTAACGGAGTGACTAGTGACTTCAGCGATTGGCGTCACGTTGCTTTTACAAATGGTGACGTCAGCGTCATTCTATTCATTATTGTCATTCATTGCCTTCCATAGTGATCGTAATTAAGAGTCGCTTTTGTGAGCAATTCGAGTGTACAACAATAACAACAGAGCTCCGCCCCGATCGGATGCTCGAGTCGGTACGTTTTGTGTCACAATAGTCACTCGTATTTATAGTAGAAAACAGGGCTGGATTCGGATCGAAGATACACACCTATCTTTAATTAATCCTAGGTAACTAAATAGTAATGTTGCGCCGACATATGTGTATTATGTGTAATAAATAGATAAATATTTTCAATATTACAAATAAAGTTTCTAGGGATGATTCTGTCTTGCCACTACCTCCACCTTCAAAGCATGTGCTAAGGCGTCCTTCAAGGTCAAATCTTTACACATCTAGGTTATAGAATGTAATCGAGGTTATTTGCGATGCACAGCACACTCTCGCAAAACTCGCTGCAACTTGTAACAGCGCGTAGCCGGTCTACCAGTTCCTACCTTCTGTACACAATCGAAAAAAGCCTTACCGAAAGTCATCAAAGGCTCTCCTTAGCCTTAGTAAATGTAAAAAGAGACAACTAAGTATGATTTTGGGATCTTTTACTGGTTACAGATGTTTTAACACACATCTAAATGTTGTAGGTATAGCCGGCAGCCCTCTGCCCCCGTTTAACACGGAGCCCGGGCGGCAGTCCCCGCGGAGTCTGAGCGAGCTGTGGACTCGGCTCGACTCGGATGTATATATAACACAACCGAAACTTCGACCGCTCCTGTCGCCGCCCCGATGCTGTTGACACTCTAAGGGCATCCTGAAGAAGCATCCTGGACGAGATAATAAAAAAAATCGGTTGTCTGTAAAGTCGGTTTACCGACGATAGTTGAACGTGATAACGTCATAAGACAATACTGATGGAATGGTTTCATTTTTCAATTATTGCAATTATCGTTGCTATAAACAATTGACACCACATTCACTTTTAACTGGACTTCATAGTTGACGAAAACATGTAAATGTATTATTGTATAGCAGCTGTCCACGCGGATGCATCGCTCATTCAAGTAGGAGAGAGACTGCGGAGGCCGATTGTGCCTCCTTGTCGCTCGTTGCGCGCTCTCGCTTGCACTTCAAGCCTTAAAAGGAACGCCTCAGGGCGAGGTAACGCCGAATGAGTCACGTTTTTTCGTGCGTGCAGCCGTTTTCACGTCAAAAATTCCCGCTCAAGCTATTTCCATCCCGTTACTTTTCCTCGTATGAAAAATGAAACACAACAGACAAAATAAAAATTAAATTGAATTTCAAATGTTTCGTGGTTACAATTATAATTATATTTAATGTGAGAGTAGTTAATTAGCATAATGTGGTGTGGTTTTTTATTCCTTATCATTTGATATCAGATTTAAAAATGTTTTTGGTTTTATCTGAGTATTGTTGTCGACGTCGTGAACTCAAGGATGAGACCCTCGACGTACTCATAGTCCTGTCGAGCGACGTGCTTGTGTTCAATTGTATGTCGCTCAGTCATTTGTCAATTTTTCACTTGAAGTATGTACTTGAATCATATTTGAATCACAAAAATAAAACTGCTATTATAATAATCTGCTGAGATGAGTGGCGACGTTCCGTGTGCTCCGGCACCCATTTAATATCAGGTGGGCCGTGAGCTCGACTACCCTAAGCAGACTTACAGATCACTAAAAGATCAGCTCAGCAATGAAACATTGTAGCATGGATGTCACTTACACCCAACTTCGAATCAAGCGGTAACAGAATTTTTATTTCCTAAATACACATTGAACTATACTTACATTACATAAATTCAAGACAAACTACATATTATTTAAATTTAGACATCACAACAATTACTTAATTTTACTAGAATAGAATATGAAGACATACTTATTTTATTAAATATAACCAGAAGTTAGCGTAAATATTTTACTATAATAGAATATGAAGACATAATTATTTTATTAAATATAACCAGAAGTTAGTGTAAATATTTTTTTTCTAAAATTAATAGCTATGGAATGTTGTTTTTGTATTTTAATTATGATTACTAGCTTTTTATTATGATTATTATTATCCGCTTACACATTTTAACATACAATACAATATAGATATTAACTTTAGTACTATAATAATATACTAGTACAGCAACAATAGATGAACGAAGATGAGAATAGAATGACGCCAGGTGAAGGTTGAGCCGGACGCTCACCACCGGGGGGCGCGGGGGGGAACAGACCGGAACAGGCCCCGGTACGCGTCCCGGTACTCGTGGGACAGCACCATGTACACGAGAGGGTTCACACAGCTCGCCAGGTACACGAGGATGTATCCAATAAGGAATAAAATAACGGGCACGTCCTTTTCAAATATCTTCACCAGAGTCATCGGCAAGTAGCATATCCATACGGAACACAAGATCGCAGCGATCATGATTATCAGCTTCCGGTCCTTTTTGGACAGCTGCATGGTATTCAATTTGGTGACCAAGTTACGAAACGCTGATGACGATGAGGTCGAGGTGCCTTCGGTGGACTCGGTCTCCTGATCAGCAGGAGAAGTGTCCACAGAGGGCGGCTGAGCAGCACGCGCGACGGGCGGACGAGTGGCCCAGCTACCGCCGCGGGGCGCGGTGCTCCGATTTGATCTGTTCGAGGAGTCCCGTACTTCGTAGAATAAACGTGTGTAGCAAATGGTCAAAGTCGCAAATGAAGTCAAAAACGTAAATATGTAATAAATGGCTCTTGGTGATCGTCCCGCTGAATCTGCCACAATCGTGTACGATCCCGTCACATTATCGCGTCCGAACTGTCCATAAATTCCAAAGCAGGTTGGCATTAGCATCATTATTGCCAGAAACCATATGGTGACCACCATCAAAATAACATTACGCATCGAAAAAAATCTGGAAAAGTTTACTTGAGTTAATTTTGAAGATATATAGATGAGTTATTTGTACATTTACATCGTAACGGGAAAATTTACTGACCTATTTGAAATCGCTGGCTGCGTGATTAAAATAACCCGACTGATACTGATGGCCATCATAGACAGCATGGAGGTGGCCAGCAGAACGTATCGCGACAAGGGCAGCAACCTCCGGGCCACGGAGCCCAGCGTCCAGGTGCGGCGGAGCAGGGCCAGCCCCGTCAGCGGGGCGTGCACTCCGCTCAGCAGCAGATCCGCCGCGCACATGTTCATTATAAACAAAGATGCCGGTTTCGCCTTCTGTAGGGTCGACAAACACATTCACTACGATATTGTACAGCTTCATCTATCGTCACAACTCTACAATGTGCTAAACTGAGCGGACCGTACCAGCTTACACTTGCCGAGGGCCATGATGGTGACCGCGTTGAACGGCACGCCGATGAGGGCTATGAGGAAACAGCAGCCTGCCGCTGTGTAGATTGCGAACGAAGGACACTCCCGGAACAGAGCCGGCTCTGATGTCGCCGCGTCACTTACATTGCTGACAGGTAATGTATCCATTGTTGATATTTCATCAGGTTCCATGGTGATTCCTGAAAACAAACCATTCGATAATTACACTCTGTATGACAATATGAAACTAACCTGCGGGCGTAACTACCTTCAGACCTGGTCTTCATTTTATTTTACGATAAACAAATGTTAAGTGAAACGAAGAGAGCGGCATTAGGTAAAGTAGGTACTCGTATATACAGAGTCAGCATGTACATTAGGTTGCGAGTAGTTCGTAGCGCTACAGGTGGTTCATTGTACCAGCCCAGTTCGGGCTCGGAGCGCGGCGCTGCGACACTCCGCTACGCCCTCTCAATTGCCAACAAATATTCAACTAAAGGCTATTCAGATTTTTAATTTGCGAAATCAATTCACCAAATCACGCGTATTTTTAATATATATATTATATGATACATATATACCTACATACGAGAGATAACTAAGCTAGATCGATTTATTTATTTTAGGAAATTCATTTGTAACGTGGTCCCAACTTTACTTTACCGCCTCTGCATCTCTGTTCATTTCATAAATTAAAAAAAAAATATATCAGCGCCCTTTTAGAGTACTGTTATGGTATTTTCTTCAAATAAAATATCCCAAGTGAATGTAAAGTTTACGATATGGCATACGTTGTCTATGCGTCCATGCCGGTACTGCAATTGCCGACGTGTGATGGATTAGGCAAACATCTTGCGCTCGATTTGGGTACACGAATCGCAGTGGACTGAACAGTCATGAAATTATAACCGACTTAGGATTAGCGACCAAAGATTAGCGACTTGTCGTGGGCGTTCCCGCGGTCGACAAATGCCGACCTTGCTACGCTCCGCCCACTCCCTTCATTTCAGAAATATTTTGGTCTTAACGGTAAGTCAAAAAAGTTTGATATTTACTCCAAAAACCAAAACAAATAACAAAAGTTTTGGATTAGATTAGGAAGGATAGGAAAATTAAATAGTGTATTTCTTGTGAGTTAGTTCACGCTGATCCCCGCTCAGTTTGTATGTAGGAGTAATTGGAGCCCACAGACACCAAATCCACGTTATCTCTACGACTTTCTCATCGACTGCAGCTGGAGGGTCTTCTGCTGTTGAAAAGTGTTTTCGTTGAAATTGATTTCATTTTAAGAACATGTCGAGTGCATCGGCCCCGGACGCGGCGACGTAGTGCTGCAGCAGCCCAGTATGCGGAGCTGTTGGAGTGCTCGGTAGCGCAGACTTCGTTCTTTTACTTTATTCAAGTCGCACTGGTTTCAATTTCTTCTTTTACTTTATAATTATTTCTACTGCTATAGATACCATATTATATACATTTTTGGGAAAGAGCAAGCTCCAAGTTTCTTGTTGATTGTTCTGAGCAGTGAAAGCAAGTTTGTACTGACCGCGCGCCGTGGCCCTCCTCCCGAGCTGCTGCTGCACGGCGGCCGCGCAGTGCGGGGACCCTCGGGCACCCTCGGGCACTGCGAGCAGAGGAAACTATTTAAACGAAACCTTTAACTATTGTTTTGTATCAAAATATTTGGAATGATAATATAATAATAAAAATGAATTATCAAATCATAAATATAAATAAAATAATAATAGTAAATTTAATTTTGTTATTGTTACATCAAAATTTTCAGTAATTAGTTTTGTATGTTTAAAAAGAATTATAGTAGATTTTTGCGGCACCCGATGTACGTCTGATGGTTCAGTTACAATTTGTTTCAAGTTTACGAGATAAGATATCACTTATAGATTCTGATTACACCATTTCTATTTTAACTAGTTTTTCTTTTCACAAAAACCATTTTTTGCTAAGGTACACTTTTCAATTAACAGGACTTGATAAACTATTAAATATTTGTTTGAAGTTAATCGCAACGCTTTCATTCAGAACTAGATATTCTATAAAGAAAAACTCCGGAGTAATTACAAATGAAGAACTGCAAGACGCTGGTCGCGAGTGAGGCGGGGGCGTGCGTCTGGACCCACTGCTGCCTGCGACTGGCGGCCGGGGCAGGCCGGGGCAGGCCGGGGTAAACCCGCACGCCTCGCCGCTCCCTCTGCATCTTCTCAAATTGCACACTGCATTTACTTCTGGTTCCTATGTATAATATCTAAATTTATATATCTATATAATGGTTATTTATATATAACTTAAACCGAACTTAAGAGAATAACAGCCAAATTTTTGGTCTCGGCTATAGCGGTGTCGCGTCTCCGATAAAACTACTTTGTTCATCTGCGTCTTGGTAACAATCAACTTTTCAACACTAATTGATAATAGCTTCAATGGTTATAAAAACAATATTAATTAAATTACCGAAACCATGCTAATATAGTTATAATTTCAAGTTTGAATTATTTATTATCATAAAAACTTTACCACACACCCCACGATGTTTTAATATTAACAACTAATTTAGATTTAATAGAAAATGTTCATAGTGTTGTCATGATGCTCACAGGTAGATGTTTTCGTAGCTGTAGCGCTACGGCGTAGCATGCATCCGTAGACGGGGCACCGAAAGCAAAATGTAGATAATATGTCTAAAGAAATGATTATATACATAGATACGGAGCTAGTGAGCCGCGGCATTCCTGCGGTTGGCACTAGACTAGGTGTGAGTATGCGGAGGGCAGTTGAAGACTCGTAGTCTCATGTCTCATTGTTGAAACCACATCGGGTGAATGCAAGCGAACGCTAATTGGAGAAACACTGTCGGCCGCCACTTTCATATAAATGAGTAGCGCGAGGAATACATCGACTGCTTTCCTGAAACACCCGAATAAGTTCGTACGCTCTGAGCCCGACGCTGCTTCCTGGCATAATTTACTTAATATTTATTATGTACTTAATTTATTAAATTACGACCAAATGAAAATTAAATTTGTATCTTATTGCTCTAGTGTTTGATGAAAAAATGAAATGATGTTCCTGTATTTTGCTGTATGCTCTTATATTTTTATAATATAATAGTAGTATTCGAAGTATTGTAAAATATGGTAGATTTGGAATTAAAATATATTTTTTGATTGCTTGAAATATTTTGGCTGAGTTGTAAATTTATATATTTTAAAGATCTATAAATTAAAAAAGGAATTCCACTACATGTTTTGGCGCATAGGTTTTTTCCAAGATAACACGATTGTTATCTTGGAAAAAACCATTCTCGATAGAATGTCTCGAGGAGCTAAGGGAGATGTGGCACCTTCTCTTCTGCTTAAGTATCAAACTATGGTATTGTTGTTTTCGGGCAGGTAGCCGCAGCACATATCGTCTACGACCGCCGTCGCTGGTCTGCGCGGTAAGGCACCCGTTGTTCTCCCAGAGTACGTTTATCAGGCCCATCCTCTAATGGCAGCGTGCTAGAGTGACGGTGTCATGTGGCGGCGCCCCAGCCCCCTCAGGTCGTCCCGTGACCAACACCGAGGTAAGACTACCTCCTGACAGGGGCTGAAGCCGGGCTAAAGCCCTTCTACGGCCCCCGCCTCGTTGGCGATGCGGAGAGAGATGAGATCTCCTTCTCTAGTTCCGCCGCCTCGTTCTTCCTGATGGTCGGCTTTTAGTAGACCGGTAACTCTCTCCTGGAAGCAGTTTCCTCCCATCCAGTTTGTTTTCAGCAGTAATTACTTTCATGTATCCTTATTTTTTAGTAATAAAGAGTAGTGTTATAGGTGCGCACGGCATTAACTGGTTACTGGACATCGTAACATGACTGCAACCAAAAACAACCTTGAAACATGAGGTCCAAGTCTCACTATTCAAATTCTTCAATCGGGCTGCTTCAAATTTCAAAATACATATTTCAATATACTATTAATATCTTCGATGAGAATTATCAGTTTCCATCAATCGGTACGATGCAGTTTTGGATTAAGTTCATAAATATTCTAATCGTTGCAGAGTTTCATTAAAACCCGTTTGTTGATGTCAAGCGACCGCCCTGAAACAATTATAGAAATTGAAATCGGATGTGAGAGAGTCTATTGCCCTTTCGTAGTAGCTTCAACTTTGAGATGGTTTAAGCCTCATACAAATCTTCATCTATGATGGAAATTACGTGTTGATGGTCAGTGAGCGCTCTGGTATCGAATTTTAGTTGTATGTAAGTGACATTACACGCCTAAAGCGCTCATTGTGTGAAGTCGCCCGACCTAAATATTAAGTTTTTATGGCAACACTGAATGGCTTATCACAATTGAACGCATATACATTCCATGTGTGTGCTATTAGCTCTTGAGGAGTCCTTAGTTAGGATCCAGCACCGAGTCCAGAATCCGTGTCATAGTAATAATTTATAATGCCTACATAAAATACGTGTACCTATTGTCTGTCTGTTGACCATTGAAGAGTTGCTCACCGCTCACCAGTGTGTTCCCTGTCAACGAACCCGAACACGGCGTTTAAAAGTCAATCCCGAACGAGAGAAAATGGTTCTAGTATTGCAGATTTGACCTGAATAAAGTTAAGTGGTACATACAAACATAAGAAACTAATATAAATCTCGTAACTCGGCTCCGATGCTTAAGATGTAAAGTTTCATAGCGATTTGAGAATATATTGAGCGCCAGAAATAGTTCTCCATTGAACCTAACAGCAGTGCACAGCAGGTACAGCCCGTTTGCCGACACAAAACATCAAGACTGATGAACATTACCTTAGCTACGCACACGTCGCGGCGTCGGTACAGAGGAGCTCGACCTACTGAGACTGCACACCTGCACTGTACACAGCATTCGTGTGATGTCAGCTTAAGATTAATATAGCATTTTCATTTGGTTCAATCCTATCAGGTCATGTGAAGATTACGGAAAACATTTTACAAAAAAAATATTGTCAATTAATTAATTTGTATTGCCGATTCACTTTGTCGTATTATGCAAGCTTTTAGGATTGAAGTATGACCCGTGGCCCGGTAGCCCTTCCGGTTTCATCAGGACAGGAGAGCGAGTAAAGGCTTAGCCAGAAGGGGTGGGATTTGCCATCAGCTGCCCTAGCGCCTCCAAGGAGACCTAACAACTCAAGAGCAGCTGCTTCTTGAATGAATCTACTACTCAGCGGGCTGACGCATGAATTCTTTCTTCTTAGTCGCATACTTCATTACTGAAGTCGTGTCCCTGAAAGACCTTCGTGGCCCTTTTTATCATCAGCTTCCATTTCGTTCGGTTTTCGGTGAGAGTCCGGTAATCGCAATTACCAGATCTGACCAACGGATTGGTGGCCGGCCGGCGGGTCTTTTCTCTACTATCTTGCCCACCAGCGCAAAATTTTTCAAGGTCGTCTGTTGGCCGCCGAGCAATGTGACCAAAGTAACCAAGAACCTTTTGTTAGCAAATCGTAGACAGTCTAGTTTCTACGCGAAGTTGCTGGAGGACAGATTTGTTTGTTCTCTTGGCCGTCCACGGCACGCGGAGCATTCTTCGCCAACACCACATCTCGGACGCTTCTATTTTTTTCCGCTCTGTTGCTCGAATCGTCCACGACTCTGCACAATAGAGAAAAATCGAGAAAACCAACGGCTAGTCTCATCTTGGTAGCAATAGAGACTTTTCTGTCTTGCCAAATACGCGGCTATATTCTTTGCCGAGTTCGACGAGTATGGTTATCGGGGTCCCTAAGCCTGAGAGCCTAAGAGCTGAAGGCGTCTAATGCAATAGTTAGAGGATGTAATCTATCCGCAAAGACGTGTCTAGGGTGTAGACGGTGACTGGCTCCTGCATGAGCAGGAATCGGGGAATAGTCAGCGGCTGCAACGATACGGCGATTATCATAACGCATAGTCTTATCGAAGTACCATTCCGACGATGAATTTATGTGTTTTCGGATTGATTCGAGGCCCAGGTCATCGTGTAAGTAGACGTTCCTCACTAATAACGGTGCTTCGACGGCTAACCTGAAAAAGCGGGATTCTAGAGATAGACGATGTCTATCTAGGTGTGTACAGGCCGTGTGAGCAAATACCACCACACTTGCATAAGTCATGACGGGCCTAATCCATGTTTTGTAAAGTGTGACCTTGTTCGGAAGGGACATTTTACTCCGCTTACAGGTCATAGTCGTAGCAGCATTAAAAATGGATACCAAAATCACGATGAGTTGGACGGGTAGAAATTTAATAATGCGGTTAGATATACCGTCGGAACCGGGAGCCTTGCGAGGACGTAGATTTTTGATCAGGTCTTTAACTTGCATTGGTTACTCCGGGTGGTAACGCATCCCAGGGTGGTAAGGAGACTCTGCGTTCATTCGTTAATTCTATATGAACGGGGTCCGTGGATTGAGAGCCGGGGGTGCACTGGGCTTGCAATGTATCGGCCAGCAGCTCTGCTTTTTTGTAGTCATCAAACGCCGCGAGTCAGCCAGCCAGGTCAGGGACCTATAAAGGTGGGGTCACAGTTACTACTGTATCCGATTTGAGAGTACGAGCTAAGCGATAGTAAGTTGGGAGGGCGCAAATCCTTGTAAGAAACCATCTGGCATTTCGGACTTCGGCGATGCGAGACTTTACGTCACGTTGCAGGGCACACGTTCGAATACGATTTTCTTCGGTAGGATACCCATGAACGGCGTGGACCGAGGCGTTCTTGGCTCTCATGAGTCCCCTAATATCTTCGGGCAATTTGAAGCGGTGAAAGATGTCCTCCACTACAACTTGCTTCGATGACCTATATAATGTCGAGAAAGAGGACACATACGACCTGCAGGCGGTTGCAGTTGTTTTGGGGAGAACGGGGGTGGCGGGCGCGACGGAGACCGTGAGTGAGCTCACGGCGTGATGGGCTACTAAGTTGCCGAACGAGTCCCGGAAATACGGAGGCCCGGCAGCTCACAGATGGCGATGCGACGCAATTAGCGCAGGTAGCCACTTCCGAAAAAACAATTTGAGGCCAGATGTGCCACGAACCGAGGTCGGGCAATCGAACACGTCATCGATGAGCATGTCGCGACGGGTGCTTCAATCGGAATTATATGCAAAGCTTTGGCGGCGCGAATGACATTATCAAATTGAATCATGTCTAAGTGCGAGGCAGTTGGTTTTATAAGTCGTTTCAGATCAATATGACTGATAGCATGGCTGTGTGAGAGAGATCGTGCTGCTGTAAGTGTTGTGTATCGTACAAAATTCAATTCGGGAACAAGCTCTCTATAGTATTTCTGTCGTTCGAGCGCGATGACGTGGTTTCCTTCAAAGGAGGCTTTAGAGACAGTTTCAAAGCAGGCAGCGGTGCGGCCCTATCTCTAACTTTTCTGTCGTGTAGCGATAGTGTAGCAGTAGTGATCGCTCTTCGTCAGTTGAGCCGCACGTCACCTTGCTCGTCTCCTTATTAAGAGAATCAATAATTAAAGTCAAACAAACAATATAATGATTAAAAAGCACCTAAATTACGTTATTTTGTTATT
The DNA here is from genome assembly GCF_030267445.1 of Bombyx mandarina. Taxonomy (NCBI): domain Eukaryota; kingdom Metazoa; phylum Arthropoda; class Insecta; order Lepidoptera; family Bombycidae; genus Bombyx; species Bombyx mandarina. Next base: position 20,211,784 of record NC_143208.1, on the reverse strand, counting down.
CTCATTCCATCAATATGACCCTCCATTTATATCATATTTTTTTATATCATTCATTTTATTACATACATTAACATTTATAATTGTACATGTGATAAAATGAAGACTCCTTTAAACCGCTTCGAGTGCTCGAGAGTAATTACCCGAGTAATCTGCCGAGCGCCTGAGTGATGCGCTTCTGATGCGACTGTACAGCCGTGCATCTCCGGGCATCTCAGTAATGGTCCTGGCGACCTCGAAGCCCTTTCATTGTCTCGCGTGCTTACGTTGAGGTTTACATGTACCTTTACATTGACATTGACTTATCTTATCTTGTTGCTGATGTTTTGTTTACGTTTCGATTCGTTGCAGACGGGTGAGTGGTTTGTCGCAATCCTCACTAAGCGGGATCCATCATGGTCTGGTGCGAGGCGGGCGGCAGTGTGCTCCACTACTCACCGCGCTTCCAGTTCAAATGTAACGATTATATGGCGAGATGAGGAGTATTAATATACGGCAAATCTCAGCTAGTGCTTATTGTTTAGATAAGAACACCACATATGCTGGTACAGTACCAAAAGGAACACGTTAACTAGAAATACTTAATTTTATATCAATAAACAAATATCAACTGATTGATTTAGTTTCTATTAATATATGTAATATATGTGTAACAATGATTATACACACGATGGATTTAATGGTAAGTATGTATTTGTTCCGCGGTCCGGCTTGTGCTAGTAGGGCCGTCCGGCTGGTTCACTGACGAAGCCAATAGCTCATTCCGGTGCGAAGAGCTAAAACTAAAACAGTATTTTTTTGTCCTGTTGAATTTGGTCAGTATTGTAGCAACATCAGAATTTGAGACATGTGCAACTTTCAAGTCAATCGGAAAAGTCTTGAAGTTGGTGAAGATGGCCATGAAAGGGAATCAAATTAAAGAAAACGTATTGATAAACGGAAATCTCGGAATTCGCTATCAGAGTGCTATTGTCAATATTGTATAATAATATGGTTTCATAAATCCTTGTGTACGGAATGACTCACGGCATTCGAAGTGAAGCATACACAATACTAGGATATTCTTATTTTCCCCCTCATTAAAATTAACGCGAGACTCGTGCAGTCGGCTCATCCAAGGGCAGTACCTGGAGTATTGCAGGGGGTCAGCCTCGGATATGGTTATTGTTATTTATCGATGGATGGATATGGTTATTGTTATGTTATATTATCGATGGTTGGACGAGCTCATGGCTCACCTGGTGTTAAGTGGTTACCCGAGCTCCTAGATATCTATAACATAAATGCCGCCATACACCTAGAGACATTTTCTCTGTTTTCACAGTTCAACGATTGCCTTCATCGTCTGGCGTCCTCCCACCGGTCATAATTATTATTAATATACAGCGTATCTTAAGGGATCTTTCGCTGCTTCGAGACAGGATGTCGTAGTCTCAGTCAAAGTAGAATTTAAACAATAATTATCCAAACATCTATATGTAAATCAAAACGCCGCCGCGCCGTGCAGCTTTGTTTTTATGGAGGGACCCGAGGGACAAGACCGCGCGGCGCGCTACCACCGCTCTAGTGCGGTTCTGTGGAGCTGCAGTGGGAGAGAAGCCGGTTGGTAGTATATCGAGCTTTCGACCCGGTTAAGTGGTTCTCGTCTAGCTACTCCCGGACACCAGCTGCTGCTGGTGCTAGCCTGGGGCGGCCGTTGTTGCCGGCGTCCTTGCGGAGAACTGCGCGTCTGGTTGTAGCGTTGACTGCGGTGCCTTGTTCGGGCCTTATCTCGAGCGAGGCTCGAGCGAGGCGCGTCAACGTTGTTTTTCAGATATTATTTTAATTTTTTTTCATTGCTCTAATAAACAGACGAGTGTACGGCCCATCTGATGGTGATGGTTACGTCTCAACGGCCGCCGTGTATGCGTTACTGTTATATTTGCGATGTATGTCAAATTTCAAAATCGGTTGGATATTTTCGGAGAACTCGTGATGAATGAGTAGGATTTTGCTTTTATGTATTATTGTAAAGATATAGGATTAATAGATGCCATATTACCAACAGATGCATGGCGGGATAGTTTTCCTAACGTCACGCTCTGTCAATAAAATTTAGAGTTACACCGCAATAAACAAGTACATTAAAAATATTCGATAATAATTATTAATAAATAGTAGACTAAATTGGTTAAGGCTATTTACCGCCTACAGAAGATGAATTGCTCGTTCCAAGGCCAGGGCGTTAGTTGTTGTAAGAAACTTCTCAAAGCTATTTCGGGCCTAAGCTTCAGAAATCTTAAAAATAGCCAAGCTTTAATAACTGTTATGATTCCCCCCCTGGCGATGGTGACCAGTCGGTCGGTGGTCAGGGTTGGACCTGACCTGTCGGCGGAGCAGTTCGGCTTCCGGGAGGGCCGTTCGACCGTGGATGCCATACTTCGCGTGCGGGCCCTCTCGGACGAAGCTGTCTCACGGGGTGGGGTGGCGCTGGCGGTGTCTCTTGACATAGCCAACGCATTTAACACCCTGCCCTAGTCCGTGATAGGGGGGTTACTGGAGAGGCATGGAGTGCCCATCTACCTCCGCCGGCTGGTTGGCTCCTATTTGGAGGCCAGGTCGGTCGAATGTACCGGGTTCGGTGAGACCCTTCACCGTTTTCCGGTCGTGCGGGGTGTTCCGCAGGGGTCGGTTCTCGGACCCCTCTTGTGGAGCATCGGGTACGACTGGGTGCTGAGGGATGCCCTCTTCCCGGGCCTCCGCGTTATTTGTTACGCGGACGACACGTTGGTCGTGGCCCGGGGGGATGATTATAGAGAGTCTGCCCGTCTCGCCACAGCGGGAGTGGCCCTCGTTGTCGGGAGGATAAGGAGACTGGGCCTCGACGTGGCGCTCAGTAAATCCGAGGCCTTGTGGTTTCACGGGCCACGGAGAGCGCCTACTATCGACGCCCACATCGTGGTTGGAGGCGTCCGAATAGGGGTCGGGGTGCAGTTGAGGTACCTCGGCCTCGTGTTGGACAGCCGGTGGGCTTTTCGTGCTCACTTTGCGGAGCTGGTCCCCCGATTGATGAGGACAGCCGGTTCTTTGAGCCGACTGCTCCCGAATATCGGGGGGCCGGATCAGGCTGTGCGCCGCCTCTACGCTGGGGTGGTGCGATCGATGGCCCTGTACGGTGCGCCTGTATGGGCTGAGCCACGCAACCGGGCCGCTATGGCTCGGTTCCTGCGCCGGCCGCAGCGCACCGTTGCTATCAGGGTCATCCGAGGATATCGCACCGTCTCCTTCGAGGCGGCGTGTGTGTTGGCGGGGACGCCGCCATGAGAGCTGGAGGCGGAGCCGCTCGCTGCCGACTATCGGTGGCGCAGCGAGCTTCGTGCTCTGGGCGTGGTGCGTCCCTCCAAAAGAGCGCTGCGGGTGCGGAAGGCCCATTCTCGGCGGTCCGTGTTCGAATCGTGGTCGAGGCGGTTGGCCAACCCCACGTGGGGTCTACCGACCGTCGAGGCGGTTTACCCAGTCTTTGATGACTGGGTGAATCGTGGCCGAGGACGCCTCACCTTCCGTCTGGTGCAGGTGCTGACTGGGCACGGATGCTTCGGGAAGTATCTACACCGGATAGGAGCTGAGCCGACGACGAGGTGCCACCATTGTGGACACGACCTGGACACGGCGGAGCATACGCTCGCTGTCTGCCCCTCTTGGGAGGTGCAGCGCCGTGTCCTGGTCGCAAAGATAGGACCGGACTTGTCGCTGCCTGGCGTCGTGGCATCGATGCTTGGCGGTGACGAGTCCTGGAAGGCTATGCTCGACTTCTGCGAGTGCACCATCTCGCAGAAGGAGACGGCGGGGCGAGTGAGGTAAAGCTCTCCTCACTACGCAGAAATCCGCCGCCGCCGAGCAGGGTCTCGTCCGTAACCCGGCCCCCTAAGAGCTTCGGGCTCCACCCGTTTTGTGCGGGAAGGAGCCTAGGCGTGGGGCGGCGTGGTAAGCCGCGTTCCCCCGACCGCTCCGGAGGAAGGTGTAGCGCGGCGCCGTCAATGCGGGCTCTTGGCCCGTCGACCAAGGGAACCGGCGGTCGTGTCGCTGGCGGCCGCCGGTCCGGCGTCTGGGGGTCGGCGGGATGGATGTAATATGCTCTGCGTAAAACCTGTCCCGCCGTCTCAATAGCTCCGATTGGGTTCCCACCCGATCCGGGGTAGGGGGCCGGCTGTGAGCGGCAGGAGTTTTTAGTGAGGTTCAACTCCCACATACCGGATCCGGCGATATTCTCCTGTGGAAAAAAACAAAACAAAAAAGCTTTATCAACTGTTGGCGGGGATCTGGACATGCGCGACGCAGATCACTTATCACTTATATAGTAACTTTCTGTACTAATTAAATATCTTATATTTCTGTGTTTTGACATATATTTGTAAAACAGCTAATTTTTTTGAGTAGTAAGCATACAAATTTGTATGTGTATTTGAAGGCTACTCCGAGCAGCTAGGCCTCCTCCAGGGGCGGTCGGGCAGCCGTTAACAAGCCGTAGTATACCAAACTGTTCAAATACCCTAACAAATATGGTTTTCTTGATTCTGTTGTTCCTTATTACCAATACAACCTCAATCAGTTCTGGAAATTGGTCATGTTATGCTGTACTGGGACCGATCTATTTTATCATGGATAGGTATATTTTTGCCAATAGGCCTGATATTGTGATCTACATTTAATAAATTTTATTTAGTATTTTTTAAATATTGCAGTTTTAATATCTTATATAACAATAATAACAATAATAGCAGCTTATATATTTCTTGTTTAATCCTGAACATCCTGTTTTCGTATTTAGAGGACGTCTCATGAAATGACGACAACGAACGATCCGGTAACGAACTTGTTCACTTCACTTCTTGTTTTTACTAGCACTTAGCATTGTAGGTCATGTATGTACATAGCACGGGTATGTGTTGACGCCTAAAGTTCAAGGGCGGATCCAGCTTTGGCGCCAGGAGGGGGTCACATAGTCAAATTTTCGATGCGCTCGTTCCCAAACGCTTGCCATCATACAAAGTTATTATATAATATTAAATTAATTAAATATTGAAGGTATGTAGTTACATAAAATCTGAATAGTGACAAAATATATAAATAAAATCATTAGGTTCAATTAGTGGTTAACCTAAGTCCTGGAACCAGCTCAGGGGGGAGTCATGACCCCATGACGCCCCCCCTGGATCCGCCGTTGCTAAAGTTGCCGTTTTATAATACTGACAATTTGAAACGTAATTTAGATATGACTGGCAATTAATTTTAAATATTAAAAAATATGGGAATTTATTTTCAAATTCAGTCAATTATTTATTGATTAAAATTTGGTTTTCAATACATTTGATATTTTTCATCAATATGGACACGATATAAATATAAATAATTATGGAACACGAGTTCCGTCGCGGTAGCGATGCTGCTAACGAAGATATGACTCGTTATTGGTTTTCAACGTTGAAAATTAACCCCGTGGTTGCCGCGATGATATAAGTAGGCGCCGCATGAATTGAATGAAGAACTGAGCCACGAAACGTAGGTTATAAAAAAATAAGGGCAATGCGATGTACACATTTATGTACATATGTACATAGATACATGCATATGCAGTCGCAACACTAATAATGAGTCACCGAACAAATTGTTTTCGTTGAAATATTGCAATCGATTTAATTATGCCATAAACAAGTCGAACTCTTGTTTAAGTAGTGCGGAGAGATCAATAGGTCATGCACTTTGTCTTAGGCAGTTCTTGGACGTGTCCAGCCAACATGAGTCCCTACACACGCACACACAGGCGGGCGCGCGAGTACGTGCCTTGGCATCGGTTTCAGGATTAATTGAGATATTTTGGTTAATCGTTTTCTTGTTTGTTTCAAATTGTATTCCGACTAACTAGCCCTGTGTGCTAATTTATTACAGCTAGCAGTATGTAAAATTAACCAACTGCGTTCTTACGAAACCGATTCCAAACAGTGTCTGCGTCCTGCTATCTGATCCGTATGGACTGTTTATCTCGCGGCCGCATGATCTCAACTACTCGTACTACCACACAAAATGGTCCACGAAACAAAACAATACTGACATTATACTATTTAAGTATTTTCACCGTTTTTCGTGATTCGTAAACACAGTTGAGACTGCATCCTCCCACGATTTAACGTCGCCTTTACTATTGACGTCACCACGAACCTACAAACTATTCCAAACGTCGTAAATAATGAACGCGAAACGCAACTTAGTCTTTTTAACTAATATTATTTTGTTTTGGAAACTGATTATGATAATTATATATTGCAGAATCAATTTCTAAGTGAATGTGTGAGTAAGTACTACTAGTACTTAGTGTGCAGGTTGCTCTGGGGGCATCATTGGACGATACTTTTTCTTGAAAATGCGGCTGGTCAAGTAAAACACACACAAACATAGACGTCTGTACAACATGAGATTGCCAGACAGACTCGTGCTCATCATACGAGACTTCTACTCGAACCGTTCGTTTCGATATCGAGTAGAGGGAACTCGCTCTCTCCCGAGTTAGACTTCGGCCGGATTTCCGCAAGGCTTCGCTCTCTCTCTCTCTGCGCTACTTTTCAACTTATACATTAACGACATAGCTTGGTCGCTCGCGACCCAATTAGTGCTCTTCGCCGATAATAAGGCTATGTTAAACTGGTGGTAGGACCTCTTGTGAGTCCGCGCGGGTAGGTACCACCACCTTGCCTATGTCTGCCGTGGAGCAGTAATGCGTTTCGGTTTGAAGGGTGAGGCAGCCGTTGTAACTATACTTGAGACCTTAGAACTTATATCTCAAGGTGGGTGGCGCATTTACGTTGTGGATGTCTATGGGCTCCAGTAACCACTTAACATCAGGTGGGCTGTGAGCTCATCCACCCATCTAAGCAATAAAAAAAAAAGTACTACTCTAGTAGCAAGATGTCGTTCACAATAAACTCCATATCGCAGCTATCAATTTGAAACGGCGCGGTGGTTCCGGAAGTGGCGTATCTATATCAACCCTACGAAAAGCACACCCGTGCTCTTCAAAAGGGGTCGCCCTCCCGACACCACTGCTGATATCTCGTCTCGAATTAGGCGAGGTAACTTCATTCCCGCCAAAAATATTTTTGGCCAGCCCATAATGTGAGCTTCGAAGGCCAAATGCTTAGGCATCACCCTCGATGGAGGGATGACATTTGGTCCCCACATTAAGTCAGTACGCGACCGAGCTGCGTTCCTACTCGGTCAACTCTACCCCATGATCTGCAAGCGTCGTTAGTCAATCGTCCCTTGACAAGGGGACACTCGACAAAACCTGCATACGTTCCGTGACCTACGCAAGTGTAGTGTTCGCTCACGCGGCCCCTACACACACGAACTCTCTCCAGCTCATCCAATCCCCTTTCTGCAGGATAGCCGTCGGCGCACCATAGTATATGTGAGGAGTATAGTTCTTCACGACGACCTAAATCTAGAACTATTTTATCCTAAGTTCATTAAAAACTAAATAACATATATCAAAACAAGGTCTCCACAACTACGCGCTGGAACCCACATTTCTCAAGCGCCTGACAATACAGGGAGCACAAAAGGAAGAGGGGAGCGGGAGGGGACTGAGTTAGTCACTTCTTTGTTACTCCAGATCTTTTCGAGCAATACATCTGTTGAGGACCTTTAACTCCGCACGACATTGGGGGCGGCTAATCAGTTGCAGCGGCAACACTTTACCTTCTGGTGTTGTGGCGTGCAGCAGACATCGTACATATTACTAGTGGGCCTAGCTATGTACTCCTCGAGCGGTCTACACCCTGACAGCAGGCAGCGGTGTCAATTCTAACGTCTACAGCCTCGTTCGCTCGGACGGCGATCAGAGGAAATTCCAGACTGCAGCAGTGTATGTAGGCTCAGGTCTAACACTCGACATTTGGACCGTGGACCTCTATCAGACGAAGGTGACGTCAAGTAAACGGGGTCGCTGTGTCGTTGTGTAGTCTCGTTTGACAATTTTCTGACAAAAGAACCGCTCAATACCTTTTATAGTAACTCCTGAACATGGATGTGTTCGCGCACACGCGGAGAACTAAAGCAATTAGCAATATTTGATGTGATCAGTCTCGCGATGTGTAGTATAGCTCGACGGTCGCGACCTGCCCTGCTTCTCTGCAAAACACATCACTAACTCACGCTCCATCGTCCACTAAACAATTACCTTCATAATGGAATTAAAACTCGAGGCAGGCCATTATTACCTCGAGAGTCTTTAAAGCTTCCCACATATCGAGACCTATTATTCGCTTTAAACAAGGTATTAAAATAAGATGTTAATTAGCGTATTAGCCGAACAGCATAGAATGGGACCCATTCCAGGCGCGTACTCAAAACTGAATAGCTCATAGACTGGCAGTCCGTGCTCACAGACATTTCGACAGATTGTTGGCTCTACGAGTATGATGATGATATTTGACAAAATATTAATTATGATAATAAGGTGAAACGAAAAATAATACGAGATTTCGCACTCCTTAAACGTGTCTAAGAGATGAGACAATATCGTCGAGAGTATTGTCTATTACAGTTACTGTTTGAAGGGCGCCGCCTAGACCCCTAAATATTCCAGGTAAGTAACAATGTGTTTTGTAATTATGTATATAAACATAATTGTTACTTTGTTACTTTTTAAATTGAACAATTTTGCCACTTTGAACACTTTGACTTGATAGCTTATTCTCGATTTGACGATTTGATCCGACAAATAGTTTGTCGGTTCGATCGACATCTTACTCCGCCCGGTGTCTCCTGCCACTGAGCGATTGCCGCGGGACGGTATGAAGGCGTTTTTTATAAAATTTACAAAACAATGAATATTTGATTTATATTTGACTGTAGGAAGCCTTAGTTTGTTGACCTCAGGTAACCCCATGTGATCGATATCTCCTCATAGAGATGCAATTAGGATGTTCGTATCTATGTGCATATTTGTTTCATACTCGTTGAAAGCATTGGTCACTGTAAGCGTGAGGGAGGAGGGGGGGGGGAGGTACGTGGACTACTGGGTTGCCGAGAAGGGCCATGCCGGGATCATGGCAACAAATATTGCCCGCTGCAGCGCACAATAATGTTTATCTACAGACTTTAGGTTACTTCAATTAATATAAATTATAAGTCCACGTGATTGACTTTTTCTTCCCGCTTCACTACTGAGTTTTCACTGTGCCCGCCCACTTCGATAAAGCGGCACGACACGAGAACCCTCTCATCGTGGCCGCCGGTAACTACATTCCCGATCCTGCGGACAGAATGGAAAGCAGTCGACGTCGCCCAAAACACGTCATCTCGGATCCTCCCGATCCACTAACGGTGCTTCTAGGTACTTCAAGCACCGGTCACCGTTCTCGTCGAATCCGTCGCTTGCGACGAAGGGCTCGACAAGTAAATTAACTCTCAGACACAGCCCACTGAGTTTCTCGCCGGATCTTCTCAGTGGGTCGCGTTTCCGATCCGGTGGTAGATTCTGCGAAGCACGACTCTTGCTAGGGTTCGTGTTAGCATCGTCGTTAGGTTTGAACCCCGTGAGCTCACCTACTAGCTAAGGTTCCGCTGGAATAGCCTCTCTAGGCTACAAGTTAAGGAAGGAAAAAAAAAAAAAAAAAAACTGTTTCCGGAACAGCGACCGCGGCACGTTATAAAACATTGCTGTGCGTAGACGACGAGGCGACGTGGGGCTACAGTCAAGTCGTGGTGTCAAGTCTGCTGCGTTTTCGTCATCACCCAATTATCCTGAAGATGGTTCCCATTACCAAAAAAAATTTTAAGGATATATTATTGTTTGCTGCCGTACTCCAGCGCCACGCACGAACGTTTTATCGATAGCACCGGGAGTTGCTACTGCCAGTGCACGAGTAATGAGACATTGTCCTATTTTACCTAAACGGGATCGGTGTCGGGTAGATGTGAACTAAAATTATAGAAGAGAAAATAGGTCACTCCATGCTTCAGGAGCTAATTTGATTTTATGACTGGCGTCTCCGTGCCTCCATACTCATACTCCATACTCAATTTATTGCATTGCACTAGTGTTCAAATTGTAGGCGCAAACATTAATTAAGCTACATTATGATTTTAACTAAAACCAAAAGTTTGTGCAAAAACGAAATCCTAGAGCAGGCAGAGATATCTGCCAGGTCGTCCTGCACAAAGCGATCGTTGCTAAGTGCGCTGGCTTGTCCTGCTGTGGAGTGATACTGAATTAAATGGGACGTGTTGTGAGTCCGCAGGGGCAGGTGCCACTATCCTGTCTTCTTCTGCAGGATCTGGGCCGCTTTTCAACACTTTGTACCCCTCGTTCACCGCAAGCCTTTTGTAACATTTTCGTTGACTTGAAACACCAAATTAAATTGACAATGCAAAGTTTAAGACAAACTATTTGTTCTATGGTTTTGTCCATTATGAAATTCGCAATAGGCACACGCTAGTTATGATATAACTAAAAACAGCACTGTATTTAATCTAAAGAGCAGATTGAACTCAAACTCAGAGCCAAAATAGAAAACAATTGTACCTAACAACAACAACAAAAAAGGGTGCGTGTACTTATGTACGCGCGTAATAAGTTATACTTTATTTTTATTAAATTTATTTCTTTTTTTTAAATTATATATATAATAATAAATATTTAATGTTAATAATTTAATAATATTTAGTATATTATATTATATTAAATAATAATTTTGTCATTTATATTACTAAATAATACATACGGATAGTTAAACTCAATTGTATTGGAGCACTTAGGAAGATTGATGAGCACAGTTTTTTCACAAATATTTTCTAATATTAATTAGTATTTATTTAAATATTCAATTTAAATCACTTCTGATTATAATTCAGACGCGCATATAAAATTCGCACTTGTGTAATGAAAACAAAATGAAAACACGAACAGGTGAAAGAGCACCGGCTTAACCAGGAGGGGTGGGATTTGCTAACAGCTACCCGAGTGCATCCGAAGAAGACCCAACAACTCAAGAGTAGCTGCTTCGCGAATTAATCTACTACTGGATCGGAATCGCGACCCGCTGAGAAGATCCGGCGAGAAACTCAGCAGGCGTTACCAAAGTCCCTAAGCCTGCTCCTAGCGTTAGAGCTGAAGGCGTCTAATGCAAGAGTTATTGGATCTGATGGATCCGCAAGGACGTGTCTAGGGCGTCGACGGTGACTGGCTCCTGCGCGATCAGGATTCGGGGAGTAGCCAGCGGCAGCAACGATAAGGCGATTATCATGACGCATAGCCTTATCGAAGTACCATTCTGACTTCATGTGCTTCCGAATCGATTCGAGGCCCAGGTCGTCGTGTAGGTCGACGTTCCTCACGAACCACATAGCTCTGACGGATAATCTGCAAAAATCGTATTGTAGGGATTTCAGGGTGTCTTTGTGTGCCGCGGGCCACGTGAGCGACACCACTCGCGTCATTCCGATAGAGGCACCCGTCACGTGCGGACGTGCTCATCGACCACTCGATCGCCCGGCTTTTGTTAGCCCGGCCATTGTTCGCGCGGCCTGTGTTCGTGGTACATCTGCCGACTAAGTGCTCTTCCTGGAAGTTTTTATTTGTTTTGTTTCCTTTTGTTGTTTCTGTGTTCGTGGTACATCTGCCGACAAACTGTTTTCCTGGAAGTGTTTAATTGTTCTGTTTCTTTTTGTTATTTCCGTTTTGTTGTGTTTTTTCTTTGTCCTGTAGTAATCGTGCCGCATCGCCACCTGTGTTCAATAGAACCGCTCAGGTCCAAGAAGTTGGGGCCTCGCCGCAAGGCGAGTGTTTTCAAGACCCGGGGCCGCCCCACCTGGGCACTCAGCGATCATGGACGCTGTATTCGCGGAATTCCTCCGACTTCGCCACCCACAGCTCGCCTCAGAGTTTCTGGCCTTCAAGGCCGATCACACCGCGAGCCCTCTCGTGGACTCCGCCGAGCTCGCTGCTCCTGCGTCGCCTGTACCTGCGTGCAAAGCTTCTGCACCGAGCACCGCAGCCTCCGTCGTGCCTGCCGTTCCCGCGTCGCCTATACTGGCGAGTAAAACTGCTGCGTCGTCCGCCGTGGCCACCGTTCCAGCAGCGCGATCATCCGCAGCCTCCGTCGTGCCCTCCAAAACACCTGCTTGTAGGTCACCTGCGCCCGCCTCCTCGTCCTCCGACTCTGACTCGGAGATGGAGGTCGACCTCGCTCCCGCCTCATCGACGGATGGATTCACCCTGGTACAAAAGGGTAAGAAGCGTGCCGCGGAGTCTCGAGCTCCCGCGGCCGCTAAAATTAGCAAAGCCGCGAAGGCGTCGCGCCCCCGCCCTCAGACTCCCGTTGCGCCTCCAGCCCGTGCCACTCCGTCGCCGCGTCCGGTGGCACAAAATAAAACCCAGACCCCTCCCCCGGTAATCCTCCAAGAGAAGGCAGCTTGGGATCGAGTTTCCCTGGCCCTTAAGGCCAAAAATATCAACTTCACGAATGCCCGTAACCTCGCGAACGGCATTCAAATTAAGGTTCGAACACCCGACGACCATAGGGCCCTCTCTTCTTACCTCCGTAAGGAGCGTATAAGTTTCCACACATATACGCTCCAGGAGGAGCGCGAACTCCGTGCCATTATACGTGGCATCCCTAAAGAGTTGGATGCCGAGCTAGTCAAGGCCGACCTTCTCGAACAAGGCCTACCGGTTAACTCCGTACACCGCATGCACACAGGTCGCGGAAGGGAGCCATATAACATGGTTCTCGTCGCCCTCCAGCCTACCCCCGAGGGTAAGCAAATATTCAACATCCGAACGGTCTGTAGCCTTTCCGGAATCGCCGTCGAAACCCCACACAAGAAAGGCACACCTAGCCAGTGCCATAACTGCCAACTATACGGGCATTCTTCCCGTAACTGTCACGCGCGCCCCCGATGCGTCAAGTGTTTAGGAGATCACGCCACGGCCCTCTGCACTCGCGATCAAAAAACCGCGACGGAACCGCCTAGCTGCGTCCTGTGTCGTACACAGGGTCACCCCGCAAATTACCGCGGATGCCCCCGAGCCCCGAAAATAAATCGCCGCGTCGCCCGCCAAAACCGCCTCCGAGCTTCCGGCCCAGACATCAAAGCCTCGGCACCCTCTGTGTCGCAGGCTAAGCCAGCGTTCGTTCCGGCGCCGGTGCCCAGTGTCTCGGCTTGGGCGAAACCGCTGCCGTACACGAACACGGTTACAACTCCCTCCTCCGCGATTCGTCCCGCCCCCGCAACTCGTCCCTCTCCCGCGACTTGCCCTCCGACCGCGTCCGACAATCTCGCTTTAGCGATCGACTTCTTTCAGTCGATCAACTTTGAGCGCGTTAACGCTTTGGGCGACGCCATTCGCGCTGCCTCCACTGCACAACACTTTATCGCCGTTGTGCAAGAATACGCCGACGTATACGCGTCATTAAATACGTACGTCCTCCCCTCACTCCGCCGGTAATCAATGGCGTATATAAGTAGAGTAAAGCCCCTATCCGTAACGATAGGATTTTTTAACGCTTACGGTCTCGCAAATCAACGTGATCAGGTTTCTGACTTTTTGCGTGACCATCAAATTGATATCTTTTTAGTGCAGGAGACCCTACTTAAGCGCGCGCGCCGTGACCCTAAAATCGCGAACTATAACATGGTCAGGAACGACAGGCTCTCTGCCCGTGGTGGTGGTACCGTCATTTACTATAGAAGAGCCCTGCATTGCGTCCCGCTCGATCTTCCCGCGCTCGCTAATATCGAAGCATCAGTGTGCCGAATCTCACTGACGGGACACGCGCCGATCGTTATCGCCTCCGTTTGTCTTCCACCGGATAAGATCGTTCTAAGCAGTGATATCGAGGCGCTGCTCGGCATGGGGAGCTCTGTCATTCTGGCGGGCGACCTAAATTGTAAACACATCAGGTGGAACTCACACACCACAACCCCGAATGGCAGGCGGCTTGACGCGTTAGTCGATGAACTCGCCTTCGATATCGTCGCTCCGCTAACACCGACTCACTACCCGCTAAATATCGCGCATCGCCCGGATATACTCGACATAGCATTATTAAAAAACGTAACTCTGAGCTTACACTCGATCGAAGTAGTTTCAGAGTTAGATTCAGACCATCGTCCCGTCGTTATGAAGCTCGGCCGCGCTCCCGACTCCGTTCCCGTCACGAGGACTGTGGTGGATTGGCACACGCTGGGCATCAGCCTGGCTGAATCTGATCCACCATCGCTCCCGTTTAACCCGGACTCTATCCATCTCCTCAGGATACCGCTGAAGCCATAGACATCTTAACGTCACACATCACCTCAACATTAGATAGATCATCGAAACAAGTTGTAGCGGAGGACTTCCTTCACCGCTTCAAATTGTCCGATGATATTAGGGAACTCCTTAGAGCTAAGAACGCCTCGATACGCGCCTACGACAGGTATCCGAAAATCGTATTCGAATGCGTGCCCTACAACGCGACGTAAAGTCTCGCATCGCCGAAGTCCGAGATGCCAGATGGTCTGATTTCTTAGAAGGACTCGCGCCCTCCCAAAGGTCTTACTACCGCTTAGCTCGTACTCTCAAATCGGATTCGGTAGTAACTATGCCCCCCCTCGTAGGCCCCTCAGGCCGACTCGCGGCGTTTGATGATGACGAAAAAGCAGAGTTGCTGGCCGATACATTGCAAACCCAGTGCACGCCCAGCACTCAATCCGTGGACCCTGTTCATGTAGAATTAGTAGACAGTGAGGTAGAACGCAGAGTCTCCTTGCCACCCTCGGATGCGTTACCACCCGTCACCCCGATGGAAGTTAAAGACTTGATCAAAGACCTACGTCCTCGCAAGGCTCCCGGTTCCGACGGTATATCCAACCGCGTTATTAAACTTCTACCCGTCCAACTCATCGTGATGTTGGCATCTATTTTCAATGCCGCTATGGCGAACTGTATCTTTCCCGCGGTGTGGAAAGAAGCGGACGTTATCGGCATACATAAGCCCGGTAAACCAAAAAATCATCCGACGAGCTACCGCCCGATCAGCCTCCTCATGTCTCTAGGCAAACTGTATGAGCGTCTGCTCTACAAACGCCTCAGAGACTTCGTCTCATCCAAGGGCATTCTCATCGATGAACAATTCGGATTCCGTACAAATCACTCATGCGTTCAACAGGTGCACCGCCTCACGGAGCACATTCTTGTGGGGCTTAATCGACCAAAACCGTTATACATGGGAGCTCTCTTCTTCGACGTCGCAAAAGCGTTCGACAAAGTCTGGCACAACGGTTTGATTTTCAAACTATTCAACATGGGTGTGCCGGATAGTCTCGTGCTCATCATACGGGACTTCTTGTCGAACCGCTCTTTTCGATATCGAGTCGAGGGAACCCGCTCCTCCCCACGACCTCTCACAGCTGGAGTCCCGCAAGGCTCTGTCCTTTCACCCCTCCTATTTAGCTTATTCGTTAACGATATTCCCCGGTCGCCGCCGACCCATTTAGCTTTATTCGCCGACGACACGACTGTTTACTATTCCAGTAGAAACAAGTCCCTAATCGCGAAGAAGCTTCAGAGCGCAGCCCTAGCCCTAGGACAGTGGTTCCGAAAATGGCGCATAGACATCAACCCAGCGAAAAGTACTGCGGTGCTATTTCAGAGGGGAAGCTCCACACGGATTTCCTCCCGTATTAGGAGGAGGAATCTCACACCCCCGATTACTCTCTTTAGTCAATCCATACCCTGGGCCAGGAAGGTCAAGTACCTGGGCGTTACCCTGGATGCATCGATGACATTCCGCCCGCATATAAAATCAGTCCGTGACCGTGCCGCGTTTATTCTCGGTAGACTCTACCCCATGATCTGTAAGCGGTGTAAAATGTCCCTTCGGAACAAGGTGACACTTTACAAAACTTGCATAAGGCCCGTCATGACTTACGCGAGTGTGGTGTTCGCTCACGCGGCCCGCACACACATAGACACCCTTCAATCTCTACAATCCCGCTTTTGCAGGTTAGCCGTCGGAGCTCCGTGGTTCGTGAGGAACGTTGACCTACACGACGACCTGGGCCTCGAATCTATACAGAAATACATGAAGTCAGCGTCGGAACGGTACTTCGATAAGGCTATGCGTCATGATAATCGCCTTATCGTAGCCGCCGCTGACTACTCCCCGAATCCTGATCATGCAGGAGCCAGTCACCGTCGACGCCCTAGACACGTCCTTACGGATCCATCAGATCCAATAACCTTTGCACTAGACGCCTTCAGCTCTAGGAGCAGGCTTAGGGACCTCGGTAACCGTACTCGTCGAACTCGACAAAGAGTTCGCCGTGCAACCTAACCCATGAATCAGCTCGCTGAGTTTCTCGCCGGATCTTCTCAGCGGGTCGCGATTCCGATCCGGTAGTAGATTCATTCGCGAAGCAGCTACTCTTGAGTTGTTAGGTGTCCTTCGGAGGCGCTCGGGCAGCTGTTAGCAAATCCCACCCCTGCTGGCTGAGCCTTTGCTCGCCCACCTGTCCTGGTGAAACTGGAAAGGCCTCCGGGCCAACAGTAATCCTTCAATCATAAAAAAAAAAAAAAAACCACTCGCGTAAGTCATGACGGGCATATATCTACAGTGTGAGAGCTCACACGATAAAATTTTATTTTATTTTATTTATTTAATAAACAATGTTTCAACAGCATTTAACTAGACACAGGGTACAGAGGATGTTTTCCCAAACATGAGCCAATTAAAGAAACACATTATGTTTCCAAAAAATGTTAACATAATTAATGAACACAGGTAGTCCAAATTGTACAGTAACTGCTGTACTGAGCTGAGAAATAATTTTAACGGAGACCGGTGTATTTATTTCATAAAGATATTAACGGTACCTACGTTCGAAAGCAATTAAAAATATTTTATAATAGAAAATATGAAACAATCAAATTAAACTCATACGTTTATTTGGTCTTTATGTAATCGTTCAAATATAAGTTCGTTGTTGGAGATCAGTTATGCTAAAGGCAGCCAAATCTGTAACTAGCCAACTATATGTACTACGATATATTATATCTACATAACGATGCACATATTCATAAAGTTGAATGAGAATACTCGTACTGATCAGCAAGGCTCCGCTTGCAGCCGGGAGCGCTGGCAGCGACATCTCACCAATGCCGAGCCACACCATGTCCCGCTCGCCCTCTCTCGGCACGCCGTCAAACTACCTACCGTGTCTCTCCACTATTTTTTAAATTGTTTTCTAGATGGCAGTTTATTTCATTACCTTTATTTGGTTGCATATACTAATACGTGATATATATTAATACGTGAAGCAAAAACTTTGTATCCCTTTTTACGAAAATTGCGCGGACGGCGGAGTATGAAATTTTTCACACTTATAGACAATATAGAGAAGAAGTGCACAATGCTAATATTTTTTTAAAGTAATGCACAAAAAATATACATTAAATCAATAAAGCAAACATTACACACACTACATATTACCATGTATTTGACGCACACACGCATGCATACTATTTATTGTCAAACTTTTGTTCTTGACGTCTGTTGTCAAATTGAGAATAGATTAAATATTGTTTGTCTTAGTTAATATTTTTTAATAGTGTAGTCTTGGCGAAATTTGTGATTATAGAAGTATAAAATACAATCATAATAGTGTACAAACTTACAATTCCAATTGATTATAGTCGAATTTCGACTACTGCGGGACCTCTAGTTTATAATAATTATGTATTAATTAAATCAGCTTCTGTCTGCGGCTTCGTCCGCGTAATATGACGTATCCGTTGATCGCATTATGTTTGATTAAGTTTATTGAAAGATTTATGCAATGTAAATATTTTCGGAAATTTTATATTTATGAAATTCGTGAGTGTGATTCGCGACATGAACTTCGTGACAATGCATTGTACCTATTGTTCGGATAGCGAGATCATTCCATGGATAGTACATACAATAGGTGCGACGCGGCGACGGTAGTGTGTATTCAAAGACATTTGTAAAATCGCTATAATGTATTAATCACAAATTTCAAAGACGCAGTTTGTTGGCACTCGCCCTGGTCCTGTGAGCGCGCGGCGATGGGTCCAGCGCGCGGCTGAGCGTGTCCAGCAGGCGCAGGTGGCGGCGCGCGAGGCGCATGTGAGCGTCCCTGAGCGCGCGGACTCCGTGCCTCCACGTTGCGTTCTTGCACTCATCATCACCTGTACGCAGTGGGATTACTGTACACATACAACGTTTTTGTTCATCGCCGCGCCGTCTATGTCAATGATCTAATAATTAAAAAAATATAAATTATAACGATCACTTGTCTAGTGTTAAGATTTTTTTTTTATATTTTTGTAAAATACTATTTTACTTTAATTAGTATTTTCTTATATAAATAGCGGATCAAGTAAACTGTTTCAATTTTCTATAGTTCGGCAGTAGTGGCTTTGTCTTAACGCACAGGCGTCAGTGGGGTCGGGTCTCGTGTCTGTATCGGGCGGGCCACCGCCTGGGCTGCTAGACTCCGCCTGCAGATAGCCTGGATTCTCAGTCGAAGCTCTGTAACACAGCATTATCTACATGCGAAGGCTCTCCAGATGTTTTGTTATGCAGATCATCTACCGATTTTTATATCATAGCTAACTGTTACCACCGGTTTCGCCTACGAGCTTAAGGAAAGAAGGACAAACAAACACACTTACACATTTAATACTAAAATAATTGTGCATTTACTTTTATTTGTTAACGTAAACAAAAGTAGAATGATGATGAAGAATCTAGTGTCCAGATAAGAATGTCGTACCAGAAAGGGTTAATGTTCCGAGTATTTAGATGACAAAACAAGAGTAACGTTGCCGCTGGACATCGGTCGGCAAACAGCTCGTAGTAGCTCGTCCATCCGAGCACCGGCGAACACTATCTAGCGCCATCGTGTCGAGTCTGTTGTCGACGTTGATAAGTACAGCCTGCTAATCATTACCGAAGCCCACACACCGAGTACGCGGCCGAGACAATCTCACCACTTCCTTTAATCCGATAAAGGACTGATGTTCTTAAATGCTTAACGTTATGGTAACAGTATTTACGGAAACCTGTAGTGGAGTAAATAGTATAACTGTGGATGGAATAGTTGAGGTACATACAGAGAGGCCTGGACGGCGACGCTGGCCCGGCGGGACCGCGGCGGCGCGCACTCGGCACTTCAAATAAAAATTATACAATTTGAACCTTCACAACTGACCCCTAAGTGTTTCGTTATTAACCATTAGGTACTTGTATATTTCAATATATTATTATCTGGTCGCACTGAAAAAACTTGTCTAGAATCGAGAGTATAAAATGAAAGTAAAAGAAATACAAAATCTACCCTACGCTATATAGCTTGTTGGCTGAATTATCACGTTCTCGGCTGCAGAAATAATGAGAAATATGTTTGTGTCAATTCCGCCAGTAATGGACACAGTAGGCCGCGAGCACACCGATATCACCACCCGCATGTCTCCGTTGTGTAGTGTACCGGCTGTCTCACCATTCAGGCTGGGCCGCGGGACTGGTTCGCGGCAGGAGGAGGCAGGAGGAGGCAGGACGGTGCTAGCGGCGCGGCCTCACAGTACAACTAATTACGCAATGCCTATATTTTATGGTTTACATTATCTGACACCGTGTATTTACTCCATCATGCAAGTCGTTCGTGAACATGTGCCAGGTACGTATTGAATTACAATAATATATGGATGCCTGCACGATTTGAACCCCAGGGCAGTCACGTCGACCCGGCAGGCTGGTTCTGATCCAGCGGGGTATTCCGGGATACCAGCGGCGGCGTCTGGGCGGCCTGACGGGCTGCCTTACCGAGACGGCCGACGTTTCAAAGCCTTCGATTCGCCTCGAAGACTTCGTCGGCCGGGCGTCCTTGGGGTGAGCCGCGCTGTCTGGTGGCAGTGTTGACCGCGGTAACTCTTCTACCTCATCCGGGTTCTGACCTCGGAGTGGATCGGACGCTTGGGCGAAGAGTGTAGGGGAGTCGTTTAGTGGGTAGGGCCCTAAAATTCCTTGGGCCCGCGTTCTGCTCCCAACACCTTGCAGATCGTCAAGTCCCACATACATACCTACATACATACATACATACACCCGCGGGATATGGTATGTGGTATGTGGGCCTACGCGGGGACCTCGTAGGAGGTCATACGACGTCACAACAACCGTCAATGACTGCGGTCGTCTCAAACGCTGTGAGGTCGACGTCTGCAGTTCGCCCCGCCGCATACTGAGAAGGCAGACATGTCACCCAAAGAACTCACTGTGTCGGTACATGAGTGCCGTGCGATCTGATGTCAGCAGTTGGCGTCAAGAACATCTCTCCCTGATCGGTTCCCTGCGAAGGCGTCGCGTTGTCGAGTGCGGAGTGTCGCGCAGGGCAGCACAGGGGCGGCGCGTCCAGCGGGAGTGTTGCTATCAGAGTGCGCAGCGTCTGTGCCGCTACGTGCCTACCCTCACGGCTGCAGCGCTTCTGTTTCAAACAACTTTTTAGCAACATTGCAATTTATTAATAACCTTTTATTCTATTACAAATCAGCCTCTGTCTACCTCTGAAGCCTATATGAGAATCCATTTTAGTGACTTGGAGATGTTCGCGAAAAAAAGATAATGGCCTTCTAGAAATAAGGCTATGGTCCTGGCTACGTTGGTAAGTCCACACATGTCCAGGAATTCTCAGCATAGCGTTTTCAAAATGTTAATTCAGCTTCTAGTTGAACAAAACTGAATTTGCTCTTGACAGAACAGTTCTTCACATTGAATAGTTTAAAATCGGTCTTAAAATTGGATAGAGACAAGTGTTTTTTTTTTATTGCCTTACGACAACAAGCATACGGCCCACCTGATGGTGAGTGGTTACCCGCTGGTTGCAATAAATTATTGAAATCTATCCACTTTAAAAAAGATTTGCGGATAGAATACTCAAAACGAGTTTGTAAGCACATAACAAACACCACAATAAGCTATTAGCTACTTGAAAATTTATAAAAAATAAATTATCGCCACTGAAGTCAAAATAAACAGGTGGCCCTTATTTTGTTTTGACTAGTATAACCATAAATGTACCATTTATCTATACTTAATATGATAAAGCTGAAGAGTTTGTTTGTTTGTTTGGTTGAACGCGCTAATCTCAGGAACTACTGTTCCAATTTGAAAAATTCTTGATCAATCCAGTGTTAGATAGCCCATTTATTGAGGAAGGCTATAGGCTATATAACATCACGCTAAGACCAACACAAGCGGAGCACCAATAAAGAATGTTTCAAAATCGGTTTTATTTTCTCTTTTGAGAGGTTCCGCTGCGTGCGCTGCGGAAACGGTCAAATTTTTGCTAAAATAATGTATTACAGAATTATACCCCCTTTAAAAATTCAAAAAAAATCCGCTACAGTATATGTTTATATTTTTAAGTTGGCACACTACAAGCTTTTTATGCTAACCAAATTTGTTCGAAAATAAAGCATTATTTGTGAAGGTGTTTTTATGACGATGATATTAATCCCTATCCAAATAAATACGTTACGCATTACAAGTATTTAATTTTAAAGAAATCTGCCCTCACTTCACTTCACAAATCACTTCAAGATAGGCTTTGAAAATTAAATTTTTTTTTTTATTTCTAAACGATCGCGTCCTCAGATCTTGATGATTACAGGACCATTCGAGAAGTCTACCCTTTCGGACAAAATTAGTAAAAAGAATCATCAAAATCGGTTCAGGCATTCTCGAGAAATCGGTGAACATACATAGATAAAAATTGTGGTCGAATTGATAGCCTCCTCTTTTGAAGTCGTTTAAAAATGTGTTTTTGGTACCTTAAATGGCTCCTTAATATTCTATTATTCAAAAATATTTTCGCTTTCTACGTAAATGAAGTCGCGGGTAAAATTTAGCGTTATGCCGAAGTAACTAAGCCAAGTAGGAAGTAACCCAAGCGGTCTCATACTACTCTACCAACAGAAAGCCAAGCCCGCTATGTGTTCTTTGACAATTATTTACGGGATATCTGTACGTACGGTGATCGGATGTGTAGAGTCTGGGGGCGCCCGCAGGAGTCGCACGGGGCGCGGGGGGGGACGCGTCATGTACCGCGCACCCCCGTCTCGCCTGAATGTCGTGGAGTATCCACATACCAGTGTGCTATTCAAACCAGGACGGAATGTTGAAGTGTCAGCTCATTAGCTATAGTTGTAATACTCGTAGTAGCTCTTCTCGGGGTCGCGGCTTCTTACTGAATTGTGAGGGCGCTTTTGGCTACACACTTGGTACACTTGGCACACTACAACGGAGATGCCGCTGACCACCACAAGGCACAAGGATGAATTCTAAATTCCTTACCACGACAACCCCTCCAAACATAAAGCAGAAATAAGCAATTGTTTTATTTAAAACTTAGGAAAATTTAGTTTTTTCCACATGTTTAACTTAAAGCTCTGCAGGAAGCATTAAGGTATCGGCTCCTCACGGCGGTTTCAAAGAGATAGGCTGATTTATTATGACTAATAGTTAAATATTGTACCGATACACATGTCTATCATTTACAAATATCACATTTGAACGTCAATCAAAGGAAGGAGGCAAGTGACCTGCCGTCACCACCGGGCCTGCCGTCCCTGCCCGGCCTGCCGTGCGGGGCTGGACTACTCTCGCGACTTTGGTTACGTGTTCGGTCTTCGCCAGCTTCAGCTCTATTGCGTAAACATTTATTAATTTAATAGTTTAAAAAAAACATAATTTATTTATGTGAATAGAAATCACTTAATAATCTACATTATAAAAATGTGTTCAAGTTTACCTGACAGGCGAGGACCTGGACCGCAGCCAGCGACAAGGACTGCAATCTAACAAAAATAACAGGCTTAGTGTCATCAGCTCAGACTCCAAACAAACTGTCACAGAGCCTGTACCGTGGGACCACGATGAAATTGTGAAATGAATCAACGAAGTACAAAGTCAATCGGTAACGGAGTTTCTGTTCAATATTTTGTTAAACACAATTACGTAATATCGTTATGAAGTCATTCGCATCCCTGGTGCCGAGAAAATGTAAGCATTCGTAAATTTCCATGCGGCCTTGTTACAATAACATTAATATGAATGCGATGTGGAAACGTGAGCGTCCAGCGCGACGGTAGATACTAGATAAACCTTCCTTTGTTTAAAACTACTCTTACTATGTATTTAAGTTTGCGATTTTTATTGTCATTATATTACTTCCATTCTTATGTTAGGTACCGTAAAAAGTTGCTATGAGTAATAACTCATGATATAAAGATATAATCATATCAGTCATATTAACTATGGTTATGACACGTGAAAACCGAAGAAAATATTTCACACAAAATAAAACTAGGAAGATTACGAAAGAAATGTGACTACCTGTGTTCATTAATTATGTTAACATTTTTTGGAAACATAATGTGTTTCTTTAATTGGCTCATGTTTGTGAAAACATCCTCTGTACCCTGTGTCTAGTTAAATGCTGTTGAAACATTGTTGATTAAATAAATAAATAAATAAATGAACTTATCTTTAAATGCGGAAGAATCAATGAAAACCAACTACTATCCCGTGGAAGAGAATGTTACCATTTTGTTTACAAAGAGTTGTATTTTAAAATTACTTATTTACTTATGAACAAATATGCTAACTACGGGAATAATTTCATTTCCAGCAGAGCAAGCAATATTAATAGCATCTCATGAATAATTTCTTAGTGGAACACGTTCGGGTGAGCGCTGATGTGTGTGCTATTGAAGGCAAATATGTACGTACCTATGTACCTACATAGTACTGTTCGGGATACAATTACAAGTGTTTTTATATGTGTTGACAAAATTATCGAGTTTGTACTGCACACACCCCCTTAACTATTTATATATTATAATTAAATTATATTAAATTGTATAAAAATTGTATTATAATTAAATTAGTTTGGGCTAGCTGACTTTACACTATAGAATTGAAGCGTGGTGTGTTCAAGCATGTGTGGTGCTAGAAATGTCAACAACACGCAGTTTGTGTGGGTGCTCTGGTCGATATTGTAATGCACGTGGCGTGCACGGATAGCTCAGCAGCTCGTCAGCGCGACTAGTGCGACTGGTGCACGGCAATGGTGGTTACCGAGCGTCGGTGAAGCCCGCGCGGGAGTGGAGGCTGCGGCCCAGAGCCGCGTAGCTCGGCATTCGGCGGCGGCGCCCCACTCGCTCCTACGAGTGCGACAACTAAATATAATTCACGCGTCCTCTGGACGAACACAAGTACGAATATTAACGACACCAGTACACACTTTATATAGGAACATACAGATAATTTAATATTTAGTGGGTGTCCAAGTACATAGTGACGAGTTAGCAAGGTGTAGTAGTAGGTTGCAGGTCCCTAGTTGCAGTCGAATGTAGTACGTTCATATACACACTTAATGGGTTTTAAAAATAATTAATTATAGTTGGTTATTTTCCTGTTTCTAGTCATAATCGTAAAGGCGATAGCGTCCTCGGTGTGTCCTGAACTGTTGCGGCCACATGGTCACTCTCGCCGAGACGCCGCTCATCTTGTAATAAAACCACGAAACCTTGGATTACTGAATATTAGACTTTACAAAAATGTACTCACAAGAATCCTAACGACATAATTAAAAAATATAATTAAGTAAAATTTAAATTTAAACAAATCATCCTAAACCCAGTTTATTTGCAAGTCAAACTGACAAGCGTCGCTTGAAAATTGACAAGCAGAAAAAACAGAGGATTAGGTTTAGTTTAGACTAGATTTATCCAATAGATTATCTCTCAATCTCTCAGTAACTCATAGCTAATATAGCTAAATAGTAACTCATAGCTACTTATAGCTGCACTCACAGCTAAGCACAATATTTTCGCGGGCTGTGTTATTTCCAGTCATACAAATTACACTGTATGCTCGGTTCTAAACTTTAACGATAATGATGCAAAGACAGCAATAATATAGTCACTATTAGTCACGAAGTATGTACAGGGTGTTCTGTAAGTAGTGAACAAACGGGGTATGCGGAATAAAGGGAATTATTATCCAAGAAAAACATTAAAATTTACTCTTGTAGTTTTGAAGTTATAGGTTTTTTTTTAAATATTAAGGTAACTGCAACTACTCAGAATTGCATGTGTGCTCCGTGTACAAGTAGTTGCAACGACACAAGCACCAAACAACGCGTGACTTATCCCTACTATCACCAGTTGCGAGATAAAGCAGCGTGCTGTGTGTGTCTCTCTCTGCTCCTGTACCCGATCCTGTGGACCGAATGGTAAACGGTCGTAGTCGCTTTATGCACGTCATTTCGGATCCTCCCGATCCATTAATGGTGATTTTAGGTGCTTCGCAGAATCTACCACCGGATCAGTAACGCGACCCACTGAGAAGATCCGGCGAGAAACTCAGTGGGCTGTCTGTGGGTTAATTTACTCGCCGAGCGAGCCCTTCATCGCAAGCGGCAGGTTCGACGAGAAGGATGACCGGTGCTTGGGGTACCTAAAAACACCGTTAGTGGATCGAGAGGATCCGAGATGACGTGTTTTGGGCGACGTCGACTATTTACCATTTGGTCCGCAGGATCGGCTATGTAGTTACCGGCGGCCACGATGAGAGGGTACTCTTGTCGTGCCGCTTTATCAAAATGGCGCATTGATGCCGACTGTAAATACTTACTGATGGACTCTAGGTCCAGGTCGTCGTGAAGATCGACGTTCCTGACGAACCACGGGGCTCCGACGGCTATCCTGCAAAAACGGGATTGAATGGTTTGAAGGGGTTTCAAGTTAGTGCGGGCCGCGTGAGCGAACACTACACTTGCATAGGTCATGACGGGGCGTGTGAAAGTTTTGTAGAGTGTCACCTTATTTCTAAGGGACAATTTACTTCGCCTGCAAATCATCGGATAGAGCCATTTCATTTAATGTCAATCAACTAAGCTTTTCAGTGAGTAGATCTACCGAAGAAATATCTGTCGACGCTCTCAGAGCTTCGTTTATAATGTTAAGTGCTAATCTACGATAAAATTCGCTTTGGTGCCCTGGGGTGGTTCACGATTCATGTTTCATATACCCTGATGTCACTTCGTATTGAAAGCGAAACCAGTCACGGTGAAACTGAAAACCGGGCATCACAATAAAACGCCCAGACAAAACGTGTCTGTGCCGCTGTTGGACATTGAAGAGTTCCTTTGCCCGGAGCATCCCGAATATCGACTCTTGCCATGCCTATCCTACAATACATTACATTTTGATCAAAAGTGAACACCACGTAAATATTCAACACACATACAGGTTTCTTGCTAGCTATCTCAGACATGATTTAATTTTTAATAGTTCCAAGTTCCAGTAAGTAAACAAGCTCACGCCCCATCTGTTGACAAGTGATTTCCGGAGTCCACTAATATTAGGTATATCCAACGCCGATGCCGCCCGAGACATGTGGTTGAAGTTTCAATAGTAGCGTAGACTGGGCACGCTTGTAACAGGGTCCGGTTCAAACAAAGCGAATAAGTCTCGAATGATGGACGGGTTCCGAGAAGATCCGGCGAGAAACTCAGCGGGCTGATGCATGGGTTAGGTTGCACGTGGAACTCTTTGTCGAGTTCGACGAGTACGGCTACCGTACGGTCAGAACGTAATCGTCAGTGTCGTGCCGGTGGTTACGCAATGAACTAAGTATTTCCGATCGAAGATTTTTGTTAATTACGCAGCTAATATCCAAATAAATAATAGTTTAAAAAAACTAAAAAAATACGCTTTTATAGAAAATTCAACTAAAACATAGAAAATATTTTAATAAATTTGAATTAAAAATAGTGTAAGAAAAAAATATTTTACTGTAAAAAAAGCATGTGGTGCATGGTATCTGTAGTTATAAATATTTTATGAACAGATATGACTACGGGCTATTTTGATAATATCCTGAAAAGCACCCCACGCTTTTTTTTTACTATAAAATCATTTTGCTTACACTATTTTTAATTAAAATGTATTAAAATATTTTCTATTTTTTAGTTAGATTTTCTATATAAGCGTATTTTTTTTAACTATGTATTATTTATTTTTCATTTTTTAGTTAAATTTAAATTTTTTAAATATTTTTTTAAATATTGATGTCATCGGTCCTTAATAAGTATGCAAAATTTTGAGTTAATCCGACGTTTTGAAGGGGGTCAAAATCATGTTCAAAGATTCCGTTACATACGAACATATTATTATATACGTCTGAAGCTAATAATAAAAGCGTATTAAAAAGTATTTTTCTGTCTGGTGATTAGATCTTAGAGATATGGGTTTATAATAATGTTTATGAACAATATTTTCCCTCATTTTATATTCGTTTGTTCCTATTTGTAGATGTCTAGGACACGCATAACAAACAAATAAGTCACAATACAAGGACGCTTAAGAGGAAATTAAAAAGGGCCAATCTTTAAGAAGTACCGCACAAGCGAAGGGCGCTAACTGCTTTTCTTTACTTCGGTTTTCTGAATAACAGACAGACTGATTATTTTTGAGCAGAGTGAATTAATTGCCATTACATTGCATTGTTTTCATTTCATTATTCAGTTGTTTGTTTTTCCGCACGGGCTTTAATATTTTGTTGTCACTGTCCATTTTATCACTTCATTAATTAGACGAACAGATTTCTACTTGAGACCTTTCATTCTTTGAAATATTTCTTTTAAGAACAGATTTCTAAAAATAGATTTATAAATAAAAATAAATTTTCATTAAGTACATGCGCGACAAACAGATGAATAACTCAATAACTCAAATCACGCCAACCGATTTCGATGATTATTGTTTTTAGTGTATATTAATTTGTTTTGGGATATCTTTTTTTTTCTATTTGCGGTTTTTGTTAAAGCATGTCTATTTACAATAATTAATTTAAATTATAGGAATTTTGAAAGTTCTTATGACTCAAGTTACTAATGCTGTTTTGTTGACTAATTGAAAGAGACTGACTAATTATTAGATACTAACCTACTTATAAATACTCAATTTGTCGCTTACATTAATATTGTTAATAAGGCACAATCTTTATTTAGCTTACATAACTAAAGATTCTACCGTATTAACGTTAGACACTCTGTTTTACCACTCTTCTGTGATTTTATTGTAATATATCTGAGTAGAACTCATGAATCGTGTTTCATTTCCATGTGTAACAACTAACCGCAATCACTGTTACAACTGACCTTGGTATAACTTACCCTAAGTTGTTACAAAGGTAGATATGAATCCAAAATGGCCGTATAGGCTAATTATTGCATTGGGCGCTCAAATGCCAAAGAGCATTCTTTCGCTCCACATGCTTAGTGCAGAAAGTGTAGTACCATTACGATTTTATAACCAATCATTCAAAAATTGTTACAATGGTACCCAGTCAACCCTACTATATAGGTAACTTGATATATATAGTAGGGCAGTTGACTATATGACAGTAATAGAGCCGGCAAATCTAGTGATGATTACATCAAAATCGCGAGGAAATAATTATCGTAACGGACCCCCCTCACTAGTACAATGGAGCTGAGGGGTGCCCGGCTGCCGGCTGTCAGCGCCACTAATGGTCGGCACAGCCGGTACAAACTGCTGTAAACGCATTCTTTGTCTTTCAACGCCAAATCATAATACAATTTATTGAGTATTAAAGTAAAAATAAACATGTTTTTTGAATATATATTAGTTAGGTTTCTCGTGGTGTTCGGCTCGTTACTTCATGTTATTGACAATCTCGATTATGCTGGAGTAACTACCAGAGACGAGACAGATAAGGCCAGCTATAATGATGAAAACATCTCGCAGCAGCTTGTAGTAGCAGAGGCCGTAGCGGTCGGGGTACCAGATGCAGACGTCTATCAGGCCCGGGAACACGACGGCGAGCAGCGACAGGCACAGCGCTCCGAACAAGGATATGAACGGGCCGAGCTGCGGCACGGCGATCGCCAGGGCCCCTGTCGATACAGACGTCATTCTATAGCTACAGAGAGGCGGGAGGCGTCCTGACTTCATGTATCGGAGCCTCGAGACTGGAGCTTCCTTGAAGCATTTCTTCCATTCATTCCTTGAAGTCGAAATCTTAATTACATACTTTTATTGTAGTAATGCCAATCCCAGTCTTCAAACCAAAAAGACCACCTGTTTCCGTTGACAAGTAAACCATAAACGTTTGGTTCGTTATTATTTTGGTACAGACTAGACAAGCACTGGCTTACTTACAAGGGACAAGAACCAGAAGGATCCTGAGAGCGTAGTCTATGGGGCATTTTTTTTTGCCGGTAATTTTCTTCTTAAGTCTTCGCCATATTATATTGTATGCAACAAAATTTTGTAGCGGAAATGAAAGGAAAATTGATAACGCGAATATTAGTTTCGCTGCTTGAGCTTTCCTGAAATGTAATAACTACTAAATGTCGATGATTAACACTAAAGTTATTCCTATCGAAAGTGGCAGATGAGTTCACTAATAACCTGATGTTGGGCGTTTATTGGACTGGGTAATAAGAAGCCTTTGACATTTATTGCCATCGTTACTCGCGCGATTGAGTAGTACCATAAAACATTATAAGCAAAAAACCATGTTTCACACCTCGTCATGTTTACTAACGAATGGTCATGTCTTGGCGAATCCTCCCGGTCCACCCTCGGGGCTTTTAGGCTCTGTAAGCACCGGTCACCGTCCTAGTCTAACTCATCGAATGCGAAAAATTCCGACGAGCAACCTAACCCGAAAAGTATCGAAAGTGGATCGCGAGGATCTGACAAGACATGTTAAGGGAGACAGTGGCTGGGTGTTGCACCGCCGCCTGTGTCGTGGGAGTATGTAATTAGAGAGGGTTCCAATTGAAGTCGTCGTAAGACGTCCGGTGCATTCGTGTTAAGCGATGCACCGGTGCTCGAATCTCAGGCGGGTACCATTTTTTCTAATGAAATACGTACTCAACAAATGTTCACAATTGATTTCCACGGTGAAGGAATAATATCGTGTAATAAAAATCAAACCCGCAAAATTATAATTTGCGTAATAACTAGTGGTAGGACCTCTTGTGAGTCCACGCGGGTAGGTACCACCACCCTGCCTATTTCTGCCGTGAAGCAGTAATGCGTTTCGGTTTGAAGGGTGAGGCAGCCGTTGTAACTATACTTGAGACCTTAGAACTTATATCTCAAGGTGGGTGTTGTAGATGTCTATGGGTTCCAGTAACTACTTAACACCAGATGGGCTGTGAGCTCGTCCACCCACCTAAGCAATAAATAAAAAAAAGGAGAATTCTCGTGACACGCTGATTTTTCTAAGAAGGCCGTGGTACCGATCATCTTTTTCTTGTATGCATCCCACTATCTGGAGTCGCCGCAGCATGTCCTATTTTTCCACTCTTTTCTCTCACATCCTCATGTGCCTTGCACATAGACCATCCAAGTCTTTTTAGGACGTGAGAAATATGAACCCTTTGCGAGCTTAAATACCCCCTACAGCAAGTAAATACCGATTGGCTATCGCAATATACTGCCCATTTCTGCCCAACGAGTCTCTGAGTCTTCTTTAACGACATTTACGGAATGAAATGGGCTAGTACTTTTCTAGGCCGACCCAAATACTTGAGTGCGATGGGCTTGAGTCGCATACATCACAACTCAAATAATCCGTTCCTAGCATAATAATCTCTTTCTCTTTTTCTCTGTCTCTCTCTGTTTTTAGAAATTTAGAGAAGAACACGTTAAAACAACAAATAAATATTTAGAATTAGAGAACACTTACTTTTCGTTCTGCGGTAAATTGAGAGTTATAGAAGCTTTGATTTCATCTCCATACTTAACGTAGCCAAAGACGCCAACCATTAGATACAGAGCTATAATAATCATCATACCGATGTTGAACAAACCGAATATTCCACAGAAGTGCTTAGGGTTCTCCATGTTGTACTCGAGGGCTAGAACCTGCATGTATTATTTATACAATAAAGACATGGCCAATTTACTTTGAAGACGCGGAAGTGCTCACGATAATCCCGCAGCGGTCAGCGGAACAGGAAGACCGCGACTCGGGGCACAGCGCGGTCGCCGCTCTACACGCTACACACTCACAAATACAAGTCCAAGATAGACAAGCGGACAGACCATATGGTGTGAAGTGTAACCGTCACTCATGGATATCATGGATTTGGTAGGCAGCGGCTTGGCTCTGCCCCTGGCATTGCTGAAGTCCATGGGCGACGGTAACCACTCACCATCAGGTGGGCCGTGTGCTCGTCTGCCTATAAGGGCAATAAAAATAAAAAAAATCAGCAATACCTACCAGGAGTACCGCCCTGTTGAAGAAACTTTCTAGAGCTCATTAAAGGGGGCGTATAAAAGCAGTGGGGCGCTTAATAATACTAAATACCGATAAAATACACTCTACACAAAAACTTGAAAATAGTGTATTTTTCTACACATCCTTGAACATCTAGATGAAGCGTATACGCCACAGTTACGAACCACTCCCACAGCCTCCAGCGCGAACAGTGTGACTCCAACAAACACAGGGATATCTGCATAGCTCTTGACTTCCATCTTCTC
This sequence comes from Bombyx mandarina, assembly GCF_030267445.1. Lineage (NCBI taxonomy): Eukaryota > Metazoa > Arthropoda > Insecta > Lepidoptera > Bombycidae > Bombyx > Bombyx mandarina. The sequence continues at coordinate 20,180,154 of NC_143208.1, read as the reverse complement.
TTTCTCGAATGATAGATCTTCTTCAATCATGTAGAAAAACACCAATATCAGACCCAGGATAGTGATCACGTTGGAAACAGATGAGAATGGCGTCATCACTTTGAGGTCTTTTACCATGCTCACGATAATGAGCGGCCCCAGGATACAGCAAAGGTGGGTGCGTAGCCCCAGCTCCAGATTGTAAGAATCACATACCTGAGTTAAGAAAAATTATGCTTTACTGATCCGCAAAGAGTGTCTGTTTCGAGGTGATTAATTCAGTTAATTTTTGTTAGTGTGAATGGTGGAATCACAAGGGCATCGTTCATGACGAGCTTTTATGGCCGGGCGAAACTATTTGTCTCCCTACTGGACACAGTAGAAATAGCTGGATTTATATCCCGATAAAGACAATCAGCAGATGTTGAGGGGCTTGGTTGGGAAATGTTGCCGCATCCACTATATGGCTTTAAATTTGCACCTTACCTGTTTAGGCTTCTTCAGAAGAAGGTAAGTAGTGTTAGGTTAACATTAAGAGGGGAGTGTCAAACTGTTTTTGGGCTGCTTGTGTCTGTAATTGCGATGGGCAGACGAAAACCTCAGAGATGGATGGTGATGTCTGTGCTGATAATTTAGAGCAACGCAAAACAGTATCAAAGGGGCATGATGAGGAACCGCTCAATGCTTTAATTCCAACCTCACCTGCTTAATATTTTCAGCGACGAAAACAGGATATATAACACAAATCCCGAGCTGCCACAGTATCAAGACCACGTCCACAAAGTAGTAGAGCAGCCCAGAGGACCAGCGGAGGCAATGCGGCCCGTCCTGCAAGGCCAGCCGCATGGACTTGGGGTACGCCATGTAGCCGCGCCGCCAGCGCTTGCATAGCTCGTACTGGGCAACAATCTAAACAATAACACCTGCTCGAAGAATCTATGCGCACACACAAATACTTGACACATAATAGAGACAAAACGTTCCTCGTTAAATATTATACATATATTATCTTAAATAATAGAAGATGAACATGCAGATCACAGAATATTAATACAGAATATAAATTAAGAACTAATTCTTTGCTCTGAAGAAACTAAGTGTTAGTAAGCTTTTAAAACTTGATACAATCCGAAATTAGATTATATAAATGTGTTAAGTGGTGACCACAAACCATAGACATTACAATGTGCTTGCCGCCACCCACCCTGAGGCATGAGGTCAAGTCTTATTTGTATAGTGACATCGCTCGATACCAGTAGGTACCCGGGGAGTTACGAGTATATCGAAACCAACCAAAACAACATAAACACGGAACATTATCGGCGAGCAGTCCGAGCCCCGAGTCTTGGTACGTACGCCCGGTTGCGCTTATTCTTGGAACTCGGCCGCGTGGCTGGAGCTGCTTGCGAAACGAGTTATTTATTGTTTACTTCTCATTTACCCAAACGAGCTCAATTATGGCTTCCAAATCGACGGTGTACATTTTCTAGTTTCACCTTATTTATTAAGGTCTTTTTTTACGAAATTAGTGTCGTAGAGGGAGTTCACTAATTAGGTAATTGAGAAAAGTACGAACGAGAAGCTGTAGACAGTAGGAGGCGAAGAACCCGACTAGCAGCAGGCCTGCGATGCTGGCGAATATACCGACGCGACGCACCGCCTCGGGCATGGCCAGGATGCCGGCGCCGATGCTGCCCTTCAGCAAGTGAATCATCGTCTCCGAGTACCTAGGGGACTCACATCATATTTCGATTTCCTCTTGGGCATCGCCTAGAGGGGATTTTAGAACTACGACACATAATTATTAATTTTATTTGATTTGAGATGCTACCTCATTTTTTGTACATAAATACATACAAGTATACAGATATACAGTATAAGAGATTAATTCAAGAGATAAAATAAAAAACCGTTCCTACTGAAGAGATACATACGAGGTAGGTTTCTCAATTTTCCGATGCAGGTGAGGATCATACGATGCCTCTTCGTCACCTGAAATTTGACTCTATCAATATTTGTTTAAGCTCAGAAGAAACCAAACTTGTCTTACTCGGTTCACATGCGACGGTTTGTAAATTAACAAAGTCTACAGTATGTAATAGAACCGAACACTATACAATAATAGCACAATGGTTCCGAAATAGCTGATTTATTTTATTAAGAAGAATGGAACATTAGAACGCGGTCGAGTAGCGTCTAGTCACGTGGCCTACCTCCAGTGATGGTCTCCACGATACCCCCCATAAACTTGTAAATGAACATTTTGAAGCGCCTTAAGCTATGAGCTGAGAGATAAACAAGCACAGCAAAGTCGGATGTTGGAAAGCTTGAAGCTTCTAGTCAAACATTTCCGCCATAGTTCACAGAAGCGTATCTGTTGTCAAATGTGAGCCGCTTACTGACACGTCCGAGCAGTGTTCACTGTGGAAGTGTCAACGTCATTCATAAGATTAATGTTTCTTCTAGACTTTATTTAGAAAACATTCCAAGGAGATGCAGCGTGAAGGACAAACTGGAAATAATGTTGTCTATGAAAAGTGTTACATTGACTTCTAATTACTGTGGTGTACTCCTATATACTGATACTGATATCATTAATAAATAATATAAAATTTTAACAAAAAAGATATACGACTTCAACATAATAACATGAGATTACATACATATACATATTTTATATATCATTGTGTCAATTAAATATGAGTTAATAATTGATAAAATTTAAATGGGACCTTATGAGAAGCATCAGCCTTCAAATCAAAGAAAAATCATAAAAATGGGTTCGGCTGGAAAAACTCCTGAGGCAACACACATAAAATACAGTCGACAGTCCTCTTTTTTTAAGGTCGGTTCGAAATGTTTTTCTCGGAAGTAATATTATCGGTGCCAATTGCCCGTTAATGCCTACACAGGCGTTTTGAGAATACGTGTGTGTGAGCAGACGAGTTATCAGCCCGCTTCATGAAATACGATAGTGTTAAGTTATTGTTATGGCAAAGCAGTTTGAAAACAACACCGGCGCGGCGGTGTGCAGCTGCCTCACCTATATATTTATTGCCACAGTGAAGCAGAACTTTTTTGTCGACCATTGCATCCCCAACACCAGTTCTGAGAAGCGCTTCGCAGGATCGGAATCGCGACCCACTGAAGAGATCCGGCGAGAAACTCAGTGGGCTGTGTATTTATGGGTTGGCTCACCCGATCGACGAGCTCGAGGAGGACGGTGACGCGTGCCGGGTGCTTGAGAAGTCTAAAGGCACCGAGAGTGGATTCAGGGATCCGACATGACATGCTTTGGGTGGCAGCGGTTTGCGTTGCCCCGTCGCCTGGCTCGGATAAGTGTGACAGCTCACTATCCTAGCTGGCACTTTACAACCTATCCTCGCTTTGCTAGTTGAAAAAAAACAAAAGTTGTTATAAATTATTATTTTTGTGGATCATGTAGAGCGGAAACAGTAACTGGCTGCGTTCTAACGATAGACCCACTTATTAGTTGTTTAGTAAACATCTCCCGCAATCATATGAGGTATGTCGGTCACAACAGTGACATCACTCATCGACGAGTCTCACATGTACCATGCATGTATCGATGCTAACACAAAAATGCGTAGTTCAACTCCAGATTAGAGTCCAAGGTCTCGTCGTCAAGGCCGAGTGTCGGCAAAGTTCAGAGGAGTCGGGGTCGTATCGGTCGCGAGTCGCACACGTGCAGGCAAAGCGCTCTGCTTAGTACTCACTCAGACGTATTGATAGAAAAAACTTTGAACGTGTTTTAACTGCAAAGGGTTGGCAACAAAAGTATTTGAGCGGCGGCTAGCAACTAGAGACTGTATTCTCATAGGGATAAGGTTGTTGACAATGACGGAGGTTTCTGTTAGGGCCTGGATCGCGCGACGTCGCGGTCGCCTCAGTCTGTTCGGTGACGTGCTCCGGGAGGCTCGCTCCTTCTCCTCCTGCTCCCTGCTCCGCTCGTAAGTGCTCCGACGACTGCTCCCAGTGCTGCGGAAGGTATGTACACAAATCATTTGCAGATGTATTTACTTGAACGCATGACGAGCTTACTGTTTCCTTCGACAACAAAATGTTTACATTACGTAATACCTACACTAGATTTGTGTTCCACTCTCAAATGCACTATTGATCATTTAGTTTTAAAATAAATCTAAGGTATTCGTAATTAAGGATGTTTTTGGTGTGTTAGCTTTGTACCAGTTTGCATTAATTGTTGGCGTGAAAACTTTTTGCCGCAGTGCGCATGCCTGAGCCAATCGTATTTTGAAAATATTTTAAAATAAAATGCACATTCCTACCTCGGATACGTTACATACGAGTATATTATAAGTATAGAACAAGAAAACGAATGCTGCAGATTGCTTAAATGAAGCGAGGTGCGGTTCATAACTTTGAAGTTGAATTGAGCGAGCCGCGGTTGTACTTGTTGTTTGATGTTTGATTTCATAATTTTAGTACATTATGATCAAACAACAAACGTAAAAAGCCTTAGGAAACCGTCGCAACAAACTGAGTGCTGCATCAGGGACGCGGTCGCTCGCTGCCTGCGGGAGCCGTGCACCAGGACCGTTTTCACGTTCACGGCTTATGTGTATATGATGTACAATATAATTTAGATAATTCAATGAAGTTAAATAAGACGGTATGGATGATAGAACAGCTCATCCTCCAAAAATAAAAAATTCTCGAAATCTTGTTTATGCAGAAGCTCTCACCGTCCCGAGGGTCCCGTTGTCAGCCGAGCGCGCGCCGGACTCCACCAGGTGGACTACCCGCCGCGCCCCTCTCAGTCCGAAACAATAACAATCATCCTTCTTAGTTATCACTATAAAATTATCTATTTTATTCATATGCAGCCTGCACTTAAACTCTTATTCTACCTTTTTGCACCGCCATTGACATTTTTCGCCACACCTCATGGAGGCGAAAAATAATCGAGTTTCGTAGATTGTAGAGCACTTCTAAGAAATAGACGCACTTATATTATATTTCTGAAGTCGTTGTGGCCTAAAGGATAAGACGTCCGGTGCATTCGTATGAAGCGATGCACCGGTGTTCGAATCCCGCAGGCGGGTACCGATTTTTCTAATGAAATACGTACTCAACAAATGTTCGCGATTTACTTCCACGGTGAAGGAATAACATCGTGTAATAAAAATCAAACCCGCAAAATTATAATTTGCGTAATCACTGGTGGTAGGACCTCTTGGGAGTCCGCACGGGTAGGTACCACCACCCCGCCTATTTCCGCCATGAAGCAGTAATGCGTTTCGGTTCGAAGGGTGGGGTAGCCGTTGTAACTATACTGAGACCTAAGAACTTATATCTCGAGGTGGATGGCGCATTTACGTTGTAGATGTCTATGGGCTCCAGTAACCACTTAACATCAGGTGGGCTGTGAGCTCGTACATGCATCTAAGCAACAAAAAAAAAAAAAAAAATTTGATATAATTAAAAACATTTTCAGCTGATGACGGAGTCGAGAAAACAAGAATCTTATAGCCTGTGTGATCTATAAATATTTCAAAGTTAGGTTTTAGGACAAGTTTATCAAATAGTAAATTTTTTTCGGCCATTCTCTTCTATCAGCCGTCATTTCAACACTCACTCCTCTCTCTCTCTCATATCGTCATTCACACACTCCATCCATGTCTTCTTCGGTCGACCTCTTCCCCCTCTACCTTGCACTACCATTTCCATACATCTCCTAGTCACATGCATCTTCTCTCTACGCATCACATGTCCATACCACGCTAGAGGTCCTACCACGCTAGAGGTCCTACCACGCTAGAGGTCCTACCACTAGTATTTATACAACTTGTTCGATGTTGGAAAATGACGCAAATTTTATTAGGAATTCTGAAAAATTTGTTGTATCATGCTGTAAAAAAAGCTTAACAGACTTAAAAGTTGATCGAAAACTTGTGACGATACGTTATTTTATCATGAGTTCCAAATTTGAACGCGCTCCGCATTACATAAACGGCCACTGATTTTATTATTATCTTATTTAAACTACTCGTAGATCGGCGCATAGAATGCAGACCTTGTTCTAGATCTTCCAAGTCATCATATACTCGTAGTTTTACTTCGAGAGGAACAATCGTAGGGGAGCCCGAAGGTCAGTCAGATGTTTTGAAAACATTTCACAGACAATTTGTATAATTTGTTTATTTCAGACAAATAATTTGTAGAAAAGTGGGTCCTGCGGCCCTGAGCTGCTTAAAGTCGAGTGAAACGAGAGTCTCGCGCTCCTGCCTGCGATATTCAACCTTTGCCAAATGTATGGGCAGGCCGGCTCGGGGGCCATAGACACAACAACTTGAACGGTGCCACCCACCTCCAGACCAAGGCTCGCGATCTCAACTGAACTGTAAAAATGGGTGCCGCAGCGACCATGGTATAAAGCCCTGTACCCACACAGTCGTGTTAAGTGTGCAGTGCCCAATGCCCATGGTGCGCCAATAGCACCGGCGTCGCCTGCCCTGCACAGAGAGTAGTACATACCCCCTACCGTTTCAGGGGAACGCGCTATCGTTTTGCGACAAAAATATGCGTTGTGCCGGTGTATACCCGCGCGTGCTCCTAACGAACTGCCCTGGATGTTATGTTTGGTATTTTAATTTTTCAACTGAGAAGTCTCGTTCTTAATATCCGTTTTCATCAAGAAAAACGGTAGCCACTATTTTTTATTAAACCCTTAATGTTAATGTTTTTTATTTTTTATTGCTTAGATGAGTGGACGAGCTCACAGCCCACCTGGTGTTAAGTGGTTACTGGAGCCCATAGACATCTACAACGTAAATGCGCCACCCACCTTGAGATATAAGTTCTAAGGTCTCAATTATAGTTACAGTATGTTTGTTAATATTTTTTGTATTGAAAACCACCACCTTCTTTACCTGCACGAATAATATTTTCTTTCTGTACGTCGGTGGTTAAGACGTACAGGACCTCCTGGAAGAGGTCGCTCTGAGCGACAAGGCCGCTAATTGTAACATTGTTTTTTTAACGTTTGCTGTTATTTTACTTATAGTGTTTCAATAATGAGTTATATATGTATTCACTTCCATTTACCAATATCGAGGAGCGCGACGGCCACCGTACCGCTGCGCGAACAGTGGAACAGTGGCGGTACTAACGCGGAATTGAACCTTAAAGAGTAGTCTTCATTAGGGAGCTATCGTCCCCGGAACCTCTTCGGAATCTTTTCCGTGGATTAAACGTTACAAGAAACAACCAATATGCTCGTGATACTGTTAAAAGAATGTTCTTGTTTCGTATTGAAGGCGGCGGGGTAATCAGAAGCAGTCGAGTTACGTTGTTGTTAAGCTTGTTTATGTATTCGACGTGTTACCAGAAATCCCGCCATAAATGTACAGTTGTCAGGAAATAATAATATTATTATGTGGAGATTAAATAGATTTAATCTCCACATCGACTGCGTGACCCGAGGCGGCCAACAGCTGCTGCGAGGCAGCCCGTGTTGATTTAGAGTCGTTCCGACAATTCGATATTTTCATTATTTGCAAAAATACCTATTTTTTCCTATATATGATATTTCAAGCGTTATATCTGATCTGCGGCCAATATCTTTGCTACAAGCGTTTTTTAAACCAAAGGCGCTTAACTTAAGCAAAGTATGCTTTAAGCTTTCGCACACCGACTGCGGTGCGTGTATTCAAAAGCGACAAAACTGCGTACAGAATGTTGGCGATTTGTTCCGCGGCTGAGGGAGCAATGATGAGCACATGACGTGACATCAGCGTTTGACATGAAGAGCACGGTCAGAGCTAAACACTTCGCGGCTGAACTAAGTAGAACTTAAACTAACGATGAAGCCACTACGAAATGTATTTTCTTTATTTATTTATTTTTTTTTTATTTATTATTTACAGCCTTTCTACATATTTCTTCTACTTTTCTCCAAAGCACATGTTACTATTCACACACACCGGAATAAATAGGAAAGACAAAATAGTCAGTATTGTATCCTTCTGTATTTATCAACCAATTTTCTTTTTTTTGTTTTGGTAGCTTTAGCTGTTATCAATAAAAAATATCAAAATACCCGGTTTGTAATAGCAAACGAAAAAAGATGACAGATAAGAATTAGAGCAATATTGTACATAAAATTAATTAAAATTTTGAAAAACCAAGAACAAGGGACGTGCCGGTATCGCGCCGGCAACACTTATGTACATTCTTTGTTTGGAACGTGTGTTTGTTTGTTCGTGGTCGCTGTGTTCGCGTGTTATATCCGCGTGCTGTAAGCCGGTATGGCTTTGAGTAGTATTTCATTTTAAAAGATGGGATTTTAGAAGACTGATTACTTTGTGAATTTAGTATTTATTGAACTGTAATTAAATATAAAGTTAAAAATCAAGTAAATTTGACAATTTAAACAGAAAAATGAACAAACATACTTTAATTACGAGCTTTAGTCCGTCGCGTTTACTATTCAAACGTCATTATCAAATGCTTCAACATATTTTATAATCTTATCTCCGATCAACCTACAGAAAGTTCAATTAGAAGATATTATTATTTGACTTTTTGTTATATACATAGTTAAATTAATTCACTGTCCTACAGGTTGAATAAAAATACTAATCATATTAGATAGAAAAAACCACATTAGTAAGTAAATAAGTAAAGGGGAATGCCCATTTTAGGCCCAAAGCGGACAATAGATTATAGAAAAAATACTTAGTGCATTAATTTTGTCATAAATAAATAGCATTTACTTTCTTGCAAATAAGCGCCACTACAGTTTACAATAAGTAGTTTAAAAAAAGTAACTCTATTGAAAAAACAAGGATTTTTATTTTTGCGGGAAAAATATTGCCAGCTTCAAAACCTTTTACGTATGAAGTAAATATTTTAATTTTTTAAATCATTTTAAGTATTATCATTAATCAATCGATTTTAATGGATTTGATGCACATAAAACAACATCGAAGACATACCCATTGGACTTTAACTTGTAACTATACTTGAGACCTTAGAACTTATATCTCAAGGTGGGTGGCGCATTTACGTTGTAGATGTATGTGGGCTCAAGTAACCACTTAGCAACACCAGGGTGGCTGTGAGCTCGTCCACCCATCTAAGCAATAAATAAAACTTTACTAGTATTGTTATTTAAATATGTACAACTAAAAAAAAACATAAAAAATAATGTGTACTCGTAAATAAAAGATTAAGATATAAATCAATTATCGATTATCTAAAAAAAATATCGATATATGAATTTCATGTATTTATTTTTCTTTATACTGACAACACTGAATTTAATCTGACTGACTGACACTTCGCTTGCTGCTTGTGGTGTTGTGGTTGCGTACAAAATGGATGTGTTTTGATTTTTCTTCGATTTATTTTACTTTTATCAATAACGTTTCATACTACGACTAAAAACATTGTGTGAAATGTGGTTTTACCCTGACCGAGATTTAAAACCGTGTATATGCTCTCCTTTGCTATTTTTAGACGATACTAATTGTGTATGAAGATGAAGAAAATATAGATATTTAAAGAATTAAGTGTGTTATTTATACCTTATTGGATAAAAATACATTAGGAACATCTTAAACATAAAGAAAAGAAAAGTTCTTGAAGTATCTCACAATCCGACACTTATTTATATAGAAAATTAACCTCAAAACGAGTTTATATTTTTATAATAGTGGCGTCAATTACAATATATTTTTTAGATATCCAATACATTTAAGAATTGGAATCAGTACATTTTTATAGTAATATTTGAAGTCCATCTTGGGCCTAGCACACTATGGAGAGTGGGCATTCCCCTTTGAAGACTACAAAGCGCTCGGTTGAAGAGCGTGCGGTGCGGACCCCGGCCCCCGCTCGCAGGTTGGCGGGGGTCAGTGGGTCAGTGCGGACCCAGGGCTGTGGCGTAGACGCCGGAGGGAGAGATCAGCTGGGCTTCATGTTGTGGGAGACTTGGTTATGAAGTTACAGGAAAAAACTGTAGTATTGTCCGGCGCAGCCTGAGTGAAATTCCACTAACATTTTACAGCTGTAAATGTATATTTTGTTTTAATATATTTGTAATTTATGTCCCATATGCAAATTTAATCTAAATAATAATAAATTGATGTTTATCTATTTTCTAACTAAATAATTACTAAGAATCTTCGTTATAAAACTAGGCTAATTTCATCTGATGCTGCGGCTAATTGTGTTGTAGCCACAGTACACTGCTATATTTATGTTGTTAGATAATATGTACCAGTATAGGTTTATATAAATATATAATATAAATACATACATTCAAATTGGTTCCTAAGAAATTAATGAAAAGCGATTTTTAGTGAGTTACATAGATGTGGTTTATCACTGAAGTCGATTTTCACACTGTCTCCGATTCGAGGCTGCGGCCCTGTTGGCCATCCTTGATGCTTGTCGTGGACACCGGCAATGTCAGTGTCGTCTCGTAGCGCTGTGCAAATATAAAACCGGAGAGATCATTCCAGAGCTTGTTCAAATCTATTTCTGAGAGAGTTCAATATCCGCGTAGCGTAACGGTTACGTTTCTGTGTTCGTACCCACCCGGCTTCAAATGATTACAGTGCAGTGGCTCCTCTCGGTGTCATCTCCATTAGATTTGCGTCCCTTGGGACCGAAGCTCCGCGTCGCGGTCGCGTTGCTTCTACCGAGAGCCCGGGCTACTTGCGTCAATCTTTTGGGTTACTAGCCTACCAAAGTATCGAAAATTTTACGGGATTGTTTTATTTTATTTATTGTTTTTTTTTGTTTTATTATTTTATTGATTATAATGTATCCACATTCAACAGTAATATAGGTCCTGAAACTCATTTTCAACATCGTAATTTAAATTGACTTTAATTTATCATATTGAATTATTTAAAACCCGCTGTATTATTGGCATAAAATTTGTGTACGACCACAGCTTTTCAACTAGAGTATTATTATTTTTTTCCGTAAAATATTAAATAACCGATAATGCGACGCGACGCGGCGACGGTACGGTGCGCTGGTGTCGGCTGATGTCGGCTGGTGTCGGCTGATGACGGCTGATGACGGCTTGTAATGGCCGGTGTGGCGATGCGCGGCGGCGGCGCTGTGTGCGTCGCGACGCGTGTCCGGCCTGACGCCTCGCTCGCGCTCCCGTGTGCCGCCGCCCTCCAGACCGCTCACTGAGATGCTCAACTCTTATCAACGATCGTGTGGGCCGTAAATATACAACAAGACCCGACACGCGGCTTCCATCAATACGTACGTTCCATTGGGTAAATATTTAGATCGTTTTCAAAAATATATTCAATTAAAACACTGTAATATTTAATTACATACATACGAACTGTTTTGTAATATAATTTAAATACATTTACTTTACATTGAACATGTAATTTGACACCAATTTTGAGGTTAATCGGTCACGTTGCTCCCCGCTGTGGAAATTTACTAAAATACAAAATCAGATCAGCAAACAGGGCGCCTCTTGCTAAGCGGCAGCATCGGTAAGCACTAGAACGATACATAATATATTATTCACAAAGGTGTGCCCTATTCCCATACCTAGTCATGCAGGAGGATCGTTTATGGTTTTTTTTGCTTAGATGTGTGAACGAGCTCACAGCCCACCTGGTGTTTAGTGGTTACTAGCGCCCATAGACATCTATAACGTAAATACGCGACCCATCTTGAGATATAAGTTCTAAGGTCTCAAGTATAGTTACAACGGCTGCCCCAACCTTCAAACCGAAACGCATTACTGCTTCACGGCAGAAATAAGCAGGGTGGTTGGACCTACCCGTGCGGACTCACAAGAGGTCCTACCACCAGTAACTACGCAAATTATAATTTTGCAGGTTTGATTTTTATCACACGATGTTATTCCTTCACCGTGGAAGTCAATCGTGAACATTTGTTCAGTAGGTACGTATTTCATTAGAAAAATTGGTACCCGCCTGGGATTCGAACACCGGTGCATCGCTCAACACGAATGCACCGGACGTCTTATCCGTTAGGCCACGAAGAGTTTATTACTATATTTACGAGTTAAACAACTAAACGTCACTAGAAATAATAATAATAACATGAATTGTCAGTCGTTGTACACTAAGGATCGAGCTTGCTAGTCTTCGCTGTTTCGCTGTAAGCATTACCATCCGTCACCGAGCAGCAGTCTCCAACACGTTAGCTGGTTTCCGCATCGGAAGCGGCCGGCCTCCTGACCCCGCGACATCCGTCTGCGTCTCACTCGCTCTCTAATACAGGCATATATAAATTTAAATATTATTTTCATATCGAAAAATTGTATACCGTCTGTCAGTTTGCTGGTCCGGATCGATTCCAGCTGACAATAAAACTACAAAACAAATTTAGTCCCGGCCTTTATGGTCTCTCTGAGATTCTGTTTCAGAGAGAATCTGAAGTGTGTTTGTTCCGAAAAGATTTGATTATGAACGTAACATGTAGACGAGTAGCGACGCGAGTGAAGCCGCGAGTGGCGGCTAGTTTCAAATATTAAGAAACTTCAGTGAGCGAGTGAGTGAGTGAGTGAGTGAGTGAGTGAGTGAGTGAGTGAGTGAGCGAGTGAGCGAGTGAGTGAGTGAGATGGCGCCGCGCCGCGCCGTACGACGATTGTTTATTTTCGTGTTAGTTGCATAACGCGTACATACCTCCCTCCCGTTTACTACATTCACATTTTACACAAATATTATACAATGAGCTATTTTTATGCGCTGAATCTACCATAGCTGCTTACATGCGATAACACGGCCACGCGGACTTTATTGTTATCGTTAGCCGCAAACATAATTTAGAATAATCAATATATTTAATTAGGTCAATGTCTCTTGTCACCTGCCACAAACATTATTATGTATTACTGGGCTTTTTCAATCAATCGTTTTAAAAAAATTGTTTTCTGATTTCCCACATTGTTGTTGTTAATGTACTTGCTATTTTACTCCAAGGCTTTAGACTAAGGAAAATAATAAGTAATTGTGATGATAGTAAACTCGTCCGTAGTAAGCTAATAATGTTAAGTGGTCCCTGTCATTCATGGTCTTCAGTACTTCCATGGAGAAGAGCCAATCTGTTGCTTGCCGCTGAGAACTTCGCTCCAACCTAGTCTTGATACGAGGACGGGATGATAAGTAACTAGCCTCTACTATTTAAAAAGTTAAACTTTAAAAAATATATATGTCATTTTTAAATTCGTATCTCTGGCCACCTGTGTTCTAAATTTGAATTTGGTGGCGTGAAAATTTTATAGATTTTTTGTCATTTGCAAGTATATTTCGTCAAGTGTTTTCAAAATGGAAAAAATTGAACAAAGAGCGGTGATAAAGTTTCTTCATATGAAGGGCACGAAAGGGAAAGATATCTATGACGAGTTAAATAATGCTTAGGGTGAATGTGCTCCTTCTTATGCCACAGTAAAAAACTGGGTGGCTGAGTTTAAATTCAAATTCAAATTCAAAATCATTTATTTCAACTTAGATGTCAGTATGACACACTTGTTGAATGTCAAAATACAAGTAACAATGTTAACTCTACCACCGGTTCCAAAAAAAGCCACAGTCCTGAAAAGAACCGGCGAAACAAAGTCAGCGGGCTTTTTTTTTGGTTTTTCTCAAATATTTTCTTTTTTTTATATAAATAAAAATATTAAAAATAAAAGAAAAAACAAGTCGAAAAATACAGTTAAAAAAATAATAATAATAATGATAAATGAAAAGGCCAGGAGCGAGCGCCTCATTCCCACGTAGTGCCATCTAGTAAATAATCCTTAACTTTATAATATGCCTTGTTGCACAAACGTTCCTTAACAGTTTTCTTAAAATCTATGAACAGGTAGTCATTGAACGTTTAGTGGGATCTTGTTGAAAAGCTGTACACCCAGCCCCCTAAAAGAGTTGCTTATTTTCTTAATTCGAGCCGCCGGCAACGCAAGTCTATGTTTGTTCCTAGTGTTCACATTGTGCAAATCGCAGACTCTGGGGAATTCTTGAATGTTTTTACGCAAGTACAATAAATTTTTAAAAATGTATTGGAACGCTAAAGTTAGTATTTTGATTTCCTTAAACTTGTCCCTCAAGGATTCCCTCGGGTGCATATTATAAATAGCACGAATAGCCCTCTTCTGTAGGATGAAAATCATTTCGACATCGGCAGCATTGCCCCATAGTAAAATGCCATAGGACATAATACTATGAAAATAACTAAAATAAACCAGGCGTGCCGTATCTTCATTAGTATACGTTCGTATTTTTTTTTACCGCAAACGCTGCAGAACTAAGTCTACTCGCTAACTTGCATATGTGAGGACCCCACTGCAGCTTGGAATCAACTGTTATACCAAGAAAACCTGTCGAATCCACAAGCTCCAGTGTCTCTCCACTTACAGTAATATTAGTGTCAACTTGTCTAACATTAGGTGTGGTAAATTTTATACATTTTGTTTTTTTGTTATTTAATAACAGATTATTAACACTAAACCAATGTACCACGCGCGAGATAGCGTCATTCACATCGTCATAATCTTCCAAATGTCGTTTAATTTTAAACAATAATGATGTATCATCAGCGAATAATACGACCTCGTGACGGGTTTCCATAAACTTAGGTAAATCATTGATATATACAAGAAATAGGAAGGGACCCAATATGGAACCCTGAGGAACACCCATATTAAGTAAAACACCGGAAGATCTCGTTCCTTTAACGTCTACCTTTTGGATTCTTCCGGATAAATAAGATTTAATAAGTTCTAATGAAACACCCCTAATACCATAATGATGTAATTTCCTCAACAATGTATTATGCTCAACACAATTAAAAGCTTTAGAAAAGTCGCAGAAAACTCCAAGGGCATTATGCGACTCCTCCCAAGCCTGAAAAATATTTTTAATGAGATCTACACCTGCATCAATAGTTGACCGACCTCTAGTGAATCCATATTGTTTGTTATGAAGCAGGTTATTGGAATTGAAGTGGTTCAAAAGTTGTTCCAAAATAATTTTTTCAAAAATTTTACTCAATGTAGGTAGTACTGAAATGGGCCTAAAGTTAGAGGGGTCAAAAGTACTTCCAGATTTAAACAAAGGTATTATTTTACTATATTTCATTAGATCAGGAAACACACCACCATCAATACAGTCATTAAATATGGTAGCAAGGTAAGGTGCGATTATATCAATAATGGATTTTATAACCTTCATTGAAATTCCCCATAAATCACCAGTTTTCTTAATATTAATGAGCTTGAAATTATCAATTATGTCCTTTATATCAATATTTGTGAACTTAAATTTAACACTGCATTTATCAACATGATCTTGCAGTAATGATTCGGCGACGGTAGGAGATGAAATTAAAGATTTTGTAGTAGAAGCTGGGATATCAGCAAAGTAGTGCTCAAAGGCACTGGCCACTTCTTGATGAGAAGTTATTATTCGATCATTGATTTTCAAAGTTAATTCAGCATTGCTGTTTCTGACATTCCCAGTCTCCCTATTAATGATATTTATTCCAAGTCATTTTAATTTTGTCAGGTGCATTTTTTATAAGATTGCCTAAGTGCAATGACTTGGCCAATGTACAGACTTTTTTAAACAGCTTGGAATATTTCGAGACATACTCATGAAATGACTTATTATGATTATATGATTTTTCATGATAGAGATCATACAATCTCTGCCTGCTTTTGTGAATTCCAACAGTCACCCATTCATTGAATGATCTTTTATTATGTAAGATCAGAGTTTTAGAAGTAAAGATGGCACTAAATTCAGAACTAATAACATGAAATAAATCCATGTAATGAACATTAGGATCTTCACTATAACAAACATTCGGAATTTTTGCCAAAACTTTACCTCTAAGCTTCTCCAAACGTTTAATATTAATAGGAACAAACGGTAGCTTTCTTGTAATATTAACATCTGAAACAGATTTAATTTTAAAAGATAAGAATTGTCCACTGTGGTCTGAACTTAAATGATTAATAATGCATTTATGTAAAGGTTTTACATTTGTGAAAATATTATCTATACAGGTTGCCGATGTGCTAGTTATTCTTGTGGGCTCTGAAAATAGATTGCTAAGGTTATATGATTTTAACAATGTTCTGAGTCTAATAGTGGCATTTGTATTTTCTAATAAATTTATATTAAAATCACCACAAATAAAAACATGTTTATTAGAAACAGAAAGCTTTAATAAAACACGTTCCATTATATTTTCAAAAAAATCATATAACGAATTCGGGGGCCTGTACACACTTACAACAATGAATCGCTCAAGCTCTATACATGCCATTTCAATAATCAAAACCAAAACGCGGTCGTACATGTGTCCAAGATGAAGCCCGCCCCGGACGTCCAAAAAGCGTCACGACTCCGGAAATGGTCGTGAAAGTACATGATATGGTTTTAACGGATCGACGATTGAAGTTATCTGAAACAGCTGATACTACAGATATCTCAAAAGACCGGGTACATCATATCCTAAGTGAGGAATTAAATATGAAAAAGTCATCGGCCCGTTGGGTGCCGCGATTGCTTACGCACGATCAAAAGAGGATTCGGGTGCATAAGGCAAAAGAATGTCTGGACCCTTTCAGAGTAATAATGCCGATTTTTTACGTCGATTTGTAACAACAAATGAAACATGGGTTCGTTATTACACGCCAGAATCAAAAATTCAATCAAAACAGTGGACGCAATCGCGATGCCCGGCTCCAAAAAAGCCATGGCTGTAAAGTCGGCTGGAAAAGTGATGGCTTCCGTCGTTTGGGATGCAGATGGGATCTTGATGATAGATTACCTTCCTAAAGGTCAAACGATTAATGGAGAATACTACGCTAATCTTCTAGATAATTTTCATCAGTGTATTCAGCAAAAACGACCAGATTTAACGAAAAATAAATAATCTTCCGCCAAGACAACGCTAGGGTTCACACATGTGTTAAAGCTGTGGCAAAAATCAACGCATGGAAGTATGATTTGCTGTCCCACCCACCTTATTCGCCTGATACAACGCCATCAGACTTCCACTTATTCCCTAAGCTCAAAACTTTTTTGGGCGGACAGAAATTTACCACAAATGATGAAGTCATAGCCGCTGTAGAGGAGTATTTTGCAGGCCTTGAAAGAAATCATTTTATGGAAGGCATTACTGCTTTAGAACGAAGATAGAATAAGTGCGTAGAGGTTCACGAAGACTATGTCGAAAAATAAAATTAATTTTATCACGAAAAGTTAAGTGTTTTATTGTTAGGCTAGTTACTTATCATCCCGCCCTTGTATGTAGGCTCTCGGTAAAACACATTTGGGTGCCGGTGGTACAGAATCTACTTCTTGTAACGCGCCGTGGACGAATGCCGGGGCTTCTTCTACAGAAACTCTCCCCGTAGAGGATACTGGAAAAATACAGAGACAATGAAAGTTTTCGTGGACACTGAAGTTTCATAATTCGATCTTTGATTGACAACAACAAGTTCTCAATACCAATATCCATCGGCAATGCAGTGCCTCAAGTACAGCCCAAAAGGGCGCCGGCTCGTTCGTCCAAGTTCGCTAAATTATTACTGTGTGAAAAAAGTTCTAGATCTGTAAATATCGCAGCTCAGTCTAGTAGAACAGTAAGATTCACATTATACTAATTTCGCGACACCGCGACTCAACATGGCCTGTGGAATTCAGAGTTAAGCGCTTAACTTTGACTGGCTCATCAGCCCTAAGTTCTATCGGTGGTCGGCCGGTCGGCCGGTCGGTCGTACAGACAGTTAAAACTGCTGCACAGTTAAAACTGGCAAACAGACAACTCGTTGTTACTGGAAAAGTACTTTTATTACTAAGAATTCTCAAAATCCAAAGAAATAGTATGAGGGTGTTAATTAACAAGTTTGTCAAGGTGCTCGGGACAGTGGTGCCAACCGTTTTGTATGACATGACAATCCAAATGAACACTAGCTAAAGAAAACAAATTAATTCACCGTACAATGCGCGACGCCATTGAAATAAAATAATAACATCTTAACTTTAATGGAGAAGATGGTCGGCGCTTTATCTAACATCTGAACTCATCTTGGCGTGAAGATGAAAATCCAAATCAAATAAAGCCAGACCTCAAGGTACTATTAGTTCGTTTTGTGTGAAATTAAACATTTTTAAATTTAACATAAAAATCAATTCTATAAAATTAAATATATTATTTATTTATTTAAATGTGGATTAATGACGCCGCGTCGTCTGTGACCACGACTACTGTTGAGTGTTCGGAACGTAGCTTTTAATATGTATTATATAATGACAACAAAGAGCGCGAGATTAGACCGTACCTAAAAGCACTAGGTCATTAAGAGCCTCTAGTGTTTCATCCTAGTGATATCCAAAGAACTCAACTCGTGCTACGATCGACATCATCAGCCCAAAGTTTACTACAGTGACCGAATCCACGTTTATAAAATTTCGAGATTAAGTCATTTATAAAATTTCGCAGCATAAATTTTTTTTTATTCGTTTTAGTTTATCGTTTATGAACACCGATAAAGGTGGAACGGTTAAAAGATCACGTACAACAACCACCGCTTCCGTTAGCGTATCTTAGGGTGTGACGGTTGATTCTATGCAGAATTTAATTCATTATGTTTTAAATTATTATGATAAAGTAACGGATGACAAAATAAATGTGTTTGTATGGCTTTTTTTCCCTACCTATTCTAGTGACCTCGAGGGGTCATACTAGATTCACCTAGCGAGTAGGTGAGCTGACGGAGCTCTAACCCGGTTACGTTGCTAACACTAGCCCTGGCAAGAGCAGTGCTTCGCAGAATCTACCACTGGATCGGAAACGCGACCCACTGAAAAAATCCGGCGAGAAACGCAGCGGGCTGTATCTGGGGATTAATTTGCTCGCCGAACCATTCGTCACAAGCGACGGGTTCGATGAGGCTGGTGACCAGTGCTTGAGGTAACTAGAAGCAACGATAGTGGATCAAGAGGATTAGAAATGACGCGTTTGGGGCGACGGCGGCTGTTTACCACTCGCTCCACAGGATCGGATATGCAGTTACCGACAGCCAGAACTAGAGGGTTTTTCACTGATGCCGACTGAAGATACTTACTGATGGAACAAAGTTCTAGGTTGTCGTGAAGGTCCACGCTTCTCACGAACCGCCGTGCCCCCATGGCTATCGTGTAAAAACAGTATTTAATGATTTGAAGGGTGTTTGTTTATGTTAGTGCGGGTCGTGTAAGCGAACACTACACTTGCATAAGTCATGACCGGACGGACGTATCCAAGTTTTGTAGAGAGTTACCTTATTACGAAGGGACTATTTACTTCGCTTAAGCTTTAACATTTCACAACAACAGCTCTGTTGTTTTAAATCACAGTAATGAAACCATAGCGCGGTCTAATTCGACGTTGACGCCATCTATTGTGATAATCTGAAATCTGAAAAATTTTAATAATAAAATTTCTGGCAAATTAAAAACCTATTAGACTTTTTTATTGCGTAGATGGGTGGCCGAACTCATAGTCCCCCTGGTGTTAAGTGGTTACCGGAGCCCATAGACATTTACAACGTAAATGCCGTCACCCACCTCGATATATGAGTTCTAAGGTCTTAGTATGGGTACAACGGCTGCCCCACCCTTCAAACCGAAACGCATTAGGTACTACTTCACGGCTGAAATTGGCAGGGCGGTGGTACCTACCCGTGCGGACTCACAAGAGATCCTACCACCAGTAAAAATACTAGACTAATATTCAAATTGAACGCTACGGTTAAGCCAGTGTCATTTATTGATTAGTTTATTGACGAAAGCTTTGATAAAATAACATTAAAGTTAAACTAAATATTATAATACTGAGAGAGCAAGTTATAGTACAATGTATCCGTTTGTATGAATCCAGGAAATGTTCTGTCTGTGCGCCAATTTTCATCAAATCCTGTTCAGCGGATGACGCGTGATTGAGTAACAAACATCCAAACATCTTCAGAAACTTTCATATTTATAGTGGGATTAGTATTCATGGGTTTCGTAAAAATAGACGGTGCTTTTTTTCTATTTTCCATCTTCCAAAGTACTTGAACCTCGTTTAAAATGAAAATAAATTAATGCAAGAAAAGTTCAATTGCACCAAGATTTATGTTACATTTTTCGTGTATATTTAAATATTAAATAAGAGGTTATCACATCGACATTAGTAAAGTTTATAGATATGTATATTATAATAAATAATAATTTATTGTAATACGGACAACACCGCATATGTGTAAATGTATATACATATGTATTTTTACGTGGGTACAGAGTCCTTTCTGTTTTTGAAGACATTTAGGAACATGGTCTAGATTATAGCCGTGTGCGGATGAAACTTGAGCTTTTGTACAGCGGTCGCAGCTTTCTGTTTCGATGAAGAAATTGAAATTGAAACAAAATATTTTCGTTCTTGAATTTCAAAGAACAGATATTTAATGGGGAAGAGGCATAAACATTTCTTAAAATGTATTTTATTAAACCAACAGTAGTCAATAACAGTTTTAGATGAATCTACATTTCTGAAATAAACATTGACAGCTTTTTTGTATATTATACAAAATATTTAGTATTTAATCTGTGAGAAGCTGCAGCATCAGCACATGTTCAGGTAAATCAAAATGAGATTTTATCTGCAGTGGTTCCAGAAAGCGCCCAACCGCCCAACCGTCCAACCGTCCGAGGGACAATATACCTATAATAACCCGCTGCAGATAGCGGCCCAATAAATGAGTTACTTATTTCCGTACAATAACTCCAAACTGTCTGTTTACTGTGTCTATTCATTGATCTGTGTAGGCGTGCCGCCGAGGCAAGCTCCACCATTATCTCCGAAGTAATTGTGCGATCCGGCTTGAAATAGCCCATATCCCACATCAGTCGGGACCTCGATCATTGATTCATAACGCACAAGGTACGGATAAGCGTTCCTTGTCTTGCCGAGCTGCCATCGAAGTACGCTCAGCTCGTGTTCGTACTAACTCCCTCCTTTTCTCGCTCTACGTACAGGCAGAGGCAGGGACAGCGGCGCTACTCACGGTGTAATAGGGGTGTGAAGCGTTGAACAGTTAATGTACGTGAAGTCGTTCTCGTTGTGACTGGTCAAGAGGTCCCCGACCGCCGCGCTATGTTCCCGGTAACTTCCAGAATGACCGATTCGCGATATTATCGTATCAACTGCATTGCGCAACTGAAGTCAACTGAACATAACCTCGCCCACTCAACATGGAGCGAATAATGCCGAAGCGGCCGAAACTAATCGTTTGCTATTTCTAAACATATTATTATTGGAACTCTGCGCCTATGCGCCTATGAGAACGCTGACCATTTTCAAACGAAGCTCTGCAGTTTCAATTAATTCATTCTGAGGTATATTTATATAAAATGGGTATTTTTAATGAACTCAAATTATATCTTTCACTGGGGCTCTCTGTGAAGTGATGCGCCCTTCACGGTAGAAGTAAGCTACATTGAGAAAAAACAATATTAAATGGAATATTCAATATGTGGCGGGTAGCCATCATACAAAGCAAGATAGTTGACAGATGCCTGAATCTCGCTTACGACATTTTCAAGATAAAGCGCATATATACAAGTTCTGAACAACAACATTTGGACCGTCGGCCCACCGAGCAATATCACCCGCTCGGTGGAAGATCTTTCCTCCGTCGTATACCAAACTGGTGACCTGCGACGGAACAACTGCAGCCTTCACACTTCATCATCAGCGCATCAAGAACTTCGGCTGTCACGATTCCCGCATTCTTGCATATAAAAACAAAAGTCATCAACAGAAGTCCCACAGCAAGCCAGCATCGCAGCCTCAACAGGTCCATCGCAGCCGACTCACCGCGCTTCCTGGTCCTACGGCACGCACCTTCACTGCCTCATCACGCCATTACAGTTCAGCGCAGCCCACGACCGGATCATCAACGCTTGGGGTCACACATCTCTGGCGTGGCAGCTCTGCATCACATGGATTACTTACGATACACGCGCAGCATTCAAGCTAAGTCTCGACACACCGCAGACTTCGAGCAGCACTGGCACTTGCAAGCTAATCTCAGCACAGACAACGATAACTAAAATGACACGACCTCCGGTCTCGGAGGGGAGTGATGTGGCGGGTAGCCATCACACAACGCAAGATAATTGGCGGATGCCTGAATCTCGCCTACGACATTTTCAAGATAAGCTTGCATATCGGTCGGTCTACCGAGCAAAATATCACCCGCTCGGTGGAATACCTTCCCTTTGTCGTTTAACCATCTCAAAAATAAATTTTTAAGCTTGACATATTTAAATTATGTATACAGCACACACCTCTTGATCATTCAAAATTGAGAGCAGGCCATGCAACCAGCATCACTCCTGGTTCTGAGGGTTTACGGTCGCTCGCAGATATTGGTATTGCGGAGGCATCGGCAGCTCGGTGGCGTAAATGCAATTTTATTTTCGTTTCAGTTCTAAACGTCGTTTTACACGTAAAGTGTTGTGTATTGACTAGAGATGAAGTTGGCGGGCGGTATGTTCTAAGGAGTTCTAAGTTGTCCGAGCCCAAGCTACTCAAAAATGTTGTTGAGCTGACTACAATAACAACAAGTCTAAATTCAATAAACATTTAGTACCATTTTGATCTGGTATACGTTGGTGCGTTGGCAACAAAGCCGGCGGCTCACGTGGCGGCTTCGTATTCATCACATCGATAATAAGTATGAATAGTTGCACAGCTGCCAACGGTGAGATCTCGGCAGACGGGAGACAGGCATTATTACAAATTACGTAAATTGGGATATTGACCGATCTTAAAAACACGTCGAGTACAGTGTAGTGTAGTTTATTGCACATTGAACTATTGCAACAGAGGCGCCCCGCGCTTTCACTCCTTTTAAATTTGTAATTTTGAAAGAATGAAACACCTTGCATTTTCGAGGAATAGTAATTTGCTTGCGTCAGTTTCTTGTCCTAAAAATACCAGTTTATTTGTAGAAATTTTGGTAAGTTAAACCACGAAACAGTGTGTCAGTTACTTTAGCAATCATTATAATTATCAATCTGGCATTTTCTATGTCACGTCTTGTCCCTTCATAAATATATTCTTATGTATTAATCCAGGTTATAATCTGTCTTAGTGCGAAAATTCATCCAAATCTGTTCTGCTATCTTCGAGTGATTGTGGAACAAATGGCCAAAACACACAAGCCGTCCCGTGGCGTGTGCTTCTTTAACGAGTGCCAACTCAAGAACGATATCTAATATAATTATTTGCGAAAAACGAAAATAAACGTTTTGATGTATACTTTACAGAATTGAGAAAGCTTCTAGTGCTCCCACGACGACACAAAGCTCATATCAATTTAGCATAAATACGACCATCCAGCCCACTGAGTCCTCGTCGGATCTTCTCAGTGGGTCGCGTTTCCGATCCGGTGGTAGGTTCTGCGAAGGACTACTCATGTTAGGATCAATGTTAGCAACATCACCAGGTTTGAGCCCTGTGAGCTCATCTACTCGTTCGGTAACGCTGATATAGTCTCAGGGAAAAAAACGACCATCTACCTATATATACGCCAAATCGACGTGTCGGTAATATTTGTTCTGGCAGACCACTTGCAACCTCTGAGACTGATTGATCCGTCAATTTCGGTTCTCTCTGCATTTTATAGTGCACGTTCAATGGAGAGCCCTCTGAGGGTTTGTTACGAACCCATTACCTCCATTTTACCATCACGCCACTGATCATCACAACATATCTATTGTTGCTACGTACTAGCAGGCTCTGGTCGGTGTTTCCTGAGCGCTAAGATTCGTGTTTCTGCTAACAAAATGTTGCATATGCCATTTCTTTGTTGAATAAGACCACGGGCACTAAGCGCAGCTTTAGAAGTCGTCGTGGCCTAAAGGATAAGACGTCCGGTGCATTCGGATCTAGCGATGCACCGATGTTCGAATCCCGCAGGCGGGTACCAATTTTTCTAATGAAATACGTACTTAACAATTGTTCACGATTGACTTCCACGGTGAAGGAATAACATCGTGTAATAAAAACCAAACCCGCAAAATTATAATTTGCGTAATTACTTGTGGTAGGACCTCTTGTGAGTCCGCGCGGGTAGGTACCACCGCCCCGCCTATTTCTGCAGTGAAGCAGTAATGCGTTTCGATTTGAAGGGTGCGGCAGCCGTTGTAACTATACTAAGACCTTAGAACTTATATCTCAAGGTGGGTGGCGCATTTACGTTATAGATGTCTATGGGCTCCAGTAACCACTTAATATCAGGTGGGCTGTGAGCTTGTCCACCCATCTAAGCAAAAAATAAATAAAAAAGCGCAGGATATTGCATTGAGGGCAGACCAGTAAGCGACCGGCTAGGGACTAGAATCGCGAGTCCGGAACGCACTTTGGTCGTAACTCATGGCTACATGTGGTGTCTACGTATCTTCTACCAGTGCTCGAGACCAGCCTGTAGAGAGGGGAAAGCATATAGGAGCTCGCTCTAAAGTAGACTAGTTTGGACGACCGACGGGGAAGTAGGGATACGATTCCTGCAACTGACACACAAACTTTACCTTACTTACTACGGTTACTCACGGTACTTACAATATGTTTAGTAATGTAATTATATATTCAGAAATTGCATGTTCTCGAAGCTTAGAGCCTCCAAGAGCATTGAAAATTAAAATCTCATCGAAAGATTGGAGATAATATAACTATTTGTTTGTATTGGGTATAATTCGGTGTTGGGCGTTGGGTATGATAAATAAATAATATATTGGAATTGCTGATTCGAAAATTCCTGCCAAAGAGTATGCCACAATATTTTACAATATGATTCTTAGTACGAGATTCTCTAATCATCACGCACGCAAGCGCAGCGTTGGGCGTCCCCGTTGCCCGTTGGAACGATGACTTGCGGCGATATGCTGGGAGAGATTGGATGCGGAAGGCGGAGGATCGTTCATTGTGGCGGACTATGGGAGAGGCCTACATCCAGCAGTGGAGAGATACAGGCTGATGATGATAAATCATCATGCACTGCTCATCGATTAGGATCAGTTCCCATTTTCCCAACAGTTTGTCTTGCGATAGACATAATCATGATTAGTAAACTTTTGATTGCCGCAAATACGTAGGAATGTTCACGGCCCATCTAGCATTAAGCGATTAGAATAAATGCACAGCAAAGTGTAAGCCCCCAAGTAACGGCCTCATGAGACATTCTCTGGAATGATGGTCATCCGCTTTCCAAACGAGCACGCATATTGAGAGCGGCAGAAGTAGGACGGGTCACGAGAGCAATCTGTCAGAGCTCACAGCACGTCCTCGAACTTTACACGGAAGTGTAACAGTTGAGCAATATATCCCGCCGGTTGAGTGGAGATGAATAACATCCTGTTCACATTCCAGTCGGACTCGTCGCCCACCACACACCCACACCGGTTTCAATTCACTAGACTATTTTAAAATAAATTTACAACTTTATGAACAATTTTACTGTCTAGTATTCTTAATATCTAACCTAGATAGCATTTTATAAACAAAGTACACATAAATATTGAAATTTCTCTAATAGAGTTCCTAACTACCCAGAAAGGAACTTGTCAAGGTCACACAGTTTAAGCCGCTTTGAGACGTTTGGCGATCGATTTTGTGATTAACAAAAATATGTTAGCTTATATTATTTTATCAACAGTAACTTCTCGCAATTAATTTAAGATGATTAAAGATTATGAAAACAAAATTTAAAAGTAAAAAAGTCCACCATCGTCATTGCTGCTGCACTTGATTCACTCTTCGCGCGAGTAAATGCCAGCAGCTCCAACTCTAGCGGCTACTAAACCAAAGCATAGTCACCGTGCCCATCGAACAGACATGCGTCTGTGTGGTCGTCGTGGCCTAACGGATAAGATGTCCGGTGCATTCGTGTTGAAGCGATGCACCGGTGTTCGAATCCCGCAGGCGGGTACCAATTTTTCTAATGAAATACGTACTCAACAAATGTTCACGATTGACTTCCACGGTGAAGGAATAACATCGTGTAATAAAAATTAAACCCGCAAAATTATAATTTGCGTAATTACTGGTGGTAGGACCTCTTGTGAGTCCGCACGGGTAGGTACCACCGCCCCGCCTATTTCTGCCGTGAAGCAGTAATGCGTTTCGGTTTGAAGGGTGGGGCAGCCGTTGTGACTATATGAGACCTTAGAACTATATCTCAAGGTGTGTGGCGCATTTACGTTGTAGATGTCTATGGGCTCCAGTAACCACTTAACATCAGGTGGGCTGTGAGCTCGTCCACACAGCAAAGCAATAAAAAAAAAAAAAAAAAAAAAAAAAAAATGCCACCCGGCCCACAGGATCAGCCCGCTGAGTTTTTCGCCGATCCTCCCCAGGGAGTTGCGATTAATTCGCGAATCAGTTTTGTTTGCCAGGCTCCCTCCAGCCAAGCCGGCTCGCACGAACAAGTCTAAAGCAAATTATTAATAATCATTAATGACACAAGAAACACAAAAAAGATGTAAATCACCAAATCAAGAAACTTAAATAGTTTACCATACACGTCCTTACGGATCCATCAGATCCAATAACCTTTGCATTAGATGCCTTCAGCTCTAATACTAGGGGCAGGCTTAGGGACCCCGGTAACCGTACTCGTCGAACTCGACAAAGAGGTCGGCGTGCAACCTAACCCATGCATCAGCCCGCTGAGTTTCTCGCCGGATCTTCTCAGCGGGTCGCAATTCCGATCCGGTAGTAGATTCATTCGCGAAACAATTGCTCTTGAGTTGTTAGGTCTCCTTCGGAGGCGCTCGGGCAGTTGTTAGCAAATCCCACCCCTCTTGGCTGAGCCTTTGCTCGCCCACCTGTCCTGGTGAAACTGGAAAGGCCTTCGGGCCACCAGTAAACTTTCAATCATAAAAAAAAAAAAAAAAGTTTACCATACACAGAGCATTGAATTTCTGCGCCAAACAAAGTGGTGAGCGAGACTCCCCTCTCGAGTGCAAAGGGTTAACACCCCGGACTGATTGAGCTACCCTTCAAACGGAATCGGGCCGGCGTCGGTTCGGGCCGCTTCGCTTGTTTGCGGACGTCGTCGTCGACCTTTGATACTGATATTTCGATTTCGTATTTTTGAATTTGTTTGAAATTGTTTTTTCTGGATAGGGTAATTCTTGATGGCGATATTAAAATTACAGATAGCCGATCAGAATGGACGAGAACAAAGCGGAGACGATGTACCTTCGTGCTGTCCCTGACGACGTCAACGGTGAAGCAAAGTTAGTAATATGTCTCAGTTCTTGTAGTTTAGCTCGGCATCTAGTTGGTTGTGGCATGCATGTGTAGGTTATAATGTACATTGGACAAATATTTACTCCTATAAGTTTATATAATCAGTGCATGATATTTGAATTATTTTGGTATTTCCTTTTACACAGGGACTCTGCAGCCGAAGAGAACTACGACCCTCACGAACATAGGCAACTGCCGAAGCCGACCAAGTAAGTTCTAATTTACTTTTACAAATATTAACCTGATTGCATAAGTTGGCCGACTTTTAAGTTTAGTTATTTAGTTTAATTAATAGGCTATGTTGTGTTTTAGTAACATTGAGACCCTGATCCACCTGCTGAAATGTAGCCTGGGCACCGGCATCCTGGCCATGCCCCAGGCGTTCGCTCGCGCTGGCCTCGTCACCGGCATAGTGTTCACGGTGCTCATCGGAGTCCTGGTCACGCACTGCCTCCACGTGCTCGTGAGTGCGCGCTTTAAGTTCTCTCTGTTTATAATTTGAGAGGAGGCACTAATTGAATGAGCGGGTTGTTGGTCAGGTGCGGTCGCAGTACGCGGCTTGCAAGCACCTCCGCGTGCCCCTGCTGTCGTACCCGGCCTCCATGGCGGCCGCGCTGGAGGTCGGCCCGGCTCCCTTCAGGAGGCTAGCCCGTCCCGCCTCTATCACCGTAGATATCTTCCTCGTTGTCTACCAGCTCGGCATCTGTTGTGTATACATCGTTTTCATCGCGGACAACATCAAGAAGGTACAACAATATAATTCTTAACTGAAATGACAATACAATTATATTTATTGTTTTCTCTATTTGTGCAATCCCAAGGAATGCCCCGTCCAAAGCTTACATACATACATACCTATATGGGCCTGCATGACGGGTCACTACGAGCCACATCCCGGCTCATAGGTTGCCGGTGACAGTGAGCGTGTAATGTGACAAGTATTATTGACGAGATCGCGTCTCGGCAATGTGACGTCACACCGCACGCACTTATCGACCCAAGGTCTCTGTATCTTTTTCATTGTTCAACAGATCGTGGATCCGTTCTACGCGATGGCGGTGGAACTGCACATGCTGATCATCCTCTGCCCGTTAATCGTATTTAACCTGATCCCTAGTCTAAAACTGCTGGCGCCATTCTCAGCCGTGGCGAACGTACTCACATTCATAGGGCTCGGCATCGTGGTCTACTACCTGGCGACCGGCAAGAAGTCCCACCAGCCGCTCGACCTGTGGGGCTCGCTAGAAACCTTCCCGCTGTTCTTCGGCACCGTCTTGTTCGCGCTGACGGCGGTCGGTGTGGTCAGTAGCGGTCATCTCTTTCTTATATCTTGCTGTGCGCGTTGACTTAACAGATGCGAAATTTTATACAAGCGCGAATACCTTGAAGCTGTAACGAATACTTGAAAATACCTATTATTATTTGAATACAATAATTGAATTTCGTTTATACGCTATCCAGGTTATAGCTCTGGAGAACAATATGAAGACTCCGAAGGCGTTCGGCAGCCCGTGCGGCGTGCTCAACTCGGGCATGGCTCTGATCGTCCTCTTGTACGTGACGGTGGGCGCCATGGGCTACATCTACTGCGTCTCCAAGTGCTCCGACTCCATCACTCTCGATCTTCCTTCCGGGCCGTTAGTATCTACTTATATTAATAACCTTATCAGTTTTTCTATTCAGTTATATCAGATTAATTGATTATTATTGTTAATTTCAAAACTAATACTCGATTTAAATAAGAGTGGAAATGTAAGTATCGAATTATAAATTATTTGAAAATTTAAAAGTTATAAATAGCTGCCAACTCGTGGAAATATGTAGAGCGGTCCCTCATAGAACTGAGAAAAAATAGACATTCCACGTGCTCGTTGAATACACCCATTAATAGATCAGCCAGGGAAGGACCCCGAGCTGACCGCAATGCGTCACGTGTTCGATACAGCACACCACATGTGATATTTTATTTTTATGTACGAAATAGAACTAATAATATTCGGTTCAATAGTAATATCGGCCTTTTCTTTTTCTTAAACTGTTGGTTTTACACAAAAATCCATAACTCGTAATAGTTATTAAAAAATTTGAAAAACTTCTCGTGTGATTTTAATCTCGCAATAGAATAATAATCATAGCACAGACGAAGGCCAGCGCTAGTGCGGCTTCACGACGGAAGCTATATTATTACCTTTGAGACATAAATAGATAGTAAACAAACAAAGCGGATTCTATTAACTTGTACTTTTTTAATTTTGCATCAAAGTATTTATTGCAGTCAACAGTACAAAGAGATGAAATGTGATTCATTACAACCCCGTTGAGCTGCATGTTGATATGTATTTGCTATCGTGTTACGTTGAATGTCTACGCTGCTACCCAGGTACCGAACTAAGCATCAACCTTCAGGGAAGATCAGGCGAAAAACTACTTTCTTGTATTAATTTGCTTTTGCTCTTGTAATATTCCAAATAACACGTCTTTAGTATAAAAATGTACGGATATGAACAGAATACGTAACAGTATAATAAAATGAATTCGTGTGAAAACTTATTTCCAGCTCGTAATATCTGTTCATTTTTATTTTCTATTTATTGTGTAGACGGGTGACCGAGCTTACGGCGACTTTCCTGGGTCCCTGGACATCATCACGAGTATAATATCCATCCCGAGACATAAAATTGTACGGTATCACGAATTATTGGTTCACGGAGGAACTAGGCAGGAACGGGTCAACCCTCACAATACACTTTACTATCAGTAATTACGAAAACATGTGTTAATTACGGATTACATTAGAAAACATTTTAGCTGCCTGCGGAATTTGAAAACTTACACATTACTCAATAACACCTACAACGGGGCCCTATCCTGTAGGCTAAGACGACTTCAGTAATCACACATATTAATTAGATATTAATAATATCTAGCTGTCATCATAGCATGTATGCTAGCATCTTCAATACGGCTAAAATAACGGTTCTGTTTATTCGGAATTGGCATGTTTTGTTGTAACGCTTGCATCAGAATGTGGGATCCATGTATGCACTGGTATTGCAGGTTGGCTACTAGCGTCATCGTGATGTTCGCGGTGGCCATCTTCATTAGCTACGGGCTGCACTGCTTCGTGCCGGTGGACGTGGTGTGGCGCGGGTACGTGGAGCCCCGCCTCCGGGCCGCGGCCACCCCGCCCGCGCGCCTCGTGCTCGCTGAGTACGTGCTGCGCGTCCTGCTCTGTCTGCTCACATGTCAGTACCTTCAACACCGGCATTATCATGCCTTTATTTATATGTCGTAGATTATGAAAATGTATTCACTCAAACCACAATCTATAAATTCAGATAGAATAGTGTGTATCTCTCATCCATAGTCCATAGAATAGGATACATGATGCAGTTCGTGTTATTGAGCTGATCCTTTGTTTGTCAGTTGTGCTGGCCGTGAGCGTGCCCCGCCTGGGACTGTTCATCTCTCTGTTCGGCGCGCTGTGCCTGTCGGCGCTGGGCATCTGTTTCCCGGCTATAATGGAAGCATGCGTGAAGTTCCCTCACGATCTGAAACCGATCTGGCTGTTGAAGGACGTACTGCTGTTTCTGGTGGGCATTGTGGGTCTGGTGGCCGGCACGTACACGGCTCTTCAGGCCATCTTCCGCTCGTTCCAGTCGACGAGCCCGCTCCACGCCTAACAACGTGCGGCCCGCAACTGTGCCTTGCCTCAGTTCGCACGCGCTATCACCGACTTTATTGATAACCCTTAAAGTACTTGAAGGGTTCAAAATAAAACTGTAGACATTTAATTTATCTTTTTATTATATTGGATTGGTTGGAGAAAGTCTCCCTCGCAACGGGCCGTAAGGTACTTGGCATACATCTCATAGTTTACTAGCGGATCGGAATGTCGCAGACCACAGACGGCAACAGTGTGATGCGTTGAATAATGAATTTAGTTTAGCTGTAAGTTTTAGAATTTAATGTTGTTTATTGCATTTTTGTGCCATCGAGCAGCGAAGGCTTCAGATGCCGGGGCACGTGCCAAATACCTTCCTAATTACCTACATGCGTGCTCAGCCACTATTAGCTACGACGCTTTCATAGAACTGGCGCATCTGTAGTAAATAAATAGATTAGTTAATGCAGACCTCAAATAGACAAAGACAAGTGAGATCAGACTTTTTACATTAAACTATTGCAGCATACATAGGATCTTGCTGAAATGCCCTAGATCTATTCGAGATCTTAGCTTTAAAGTGTTCTGAAGCAGAAACGTCGGTTCCAGGAAGCGCCACACGACATGACAGTATTAAGCAGCATTTTATATTTAAACATATATATTTTCAGTAAGCTTATTACATTAGATGGAAAATTATAGATATCAATGAGAACAAAAAAATTATGAATGTCTGTGTAGAAAGCACACCCGTGTAACGGGCGTCTACCGTATAATATATTGTATGTACATCTGCAGCTCTGTGTGTGTGCCGCATTATTCAACATTAGCTTTTCATGTTTAATGCAGTCCTATGTTTATGTTAAGTTACGTAATCAACTGTTGTATTAGTTGTTATGTATTTCAATGTTATAAATTAAGATAAACAAAATTTATTGGCCAATTATAACAATGATTCTCCGTGATCTTCACTCGTGTTTAATTATGCGCTTATCGTAATTGTAAGAGACAGTGATAAATTATACAAGTTTTTAAGCTACGAAAGAAGAGTTCAATGATTAGTGTCAAGAGCGCTTTAGCAGTTCTCTGTATGCGGGACTCCGCTGGCAGGGTCGGTCGGTGCACTGGGTTGTTGGCGACAGCCGTGTTGCTGACAGTTGAATTCACGGAGTATGTGATGCCCTAATTTTATTTTTGTGTTAAGTCAAAAAATATATGAACTTTGTACACAAGTATGTATACAACCGCGAGTTTTATTTACTACCACTTTTAGTAAAAATTGTGTAATAATAGTGTAAAGTGACATTCAGATGGTGCGTATGGTGGTGGTGGTAATCACTTTACATCAAGTGGGCTGTTAACTTGATCTTCCATATAGTGCTCTTTTATGCCTAATAATTAGATCTCTGTACACTCAACCACAAATACTGAGTGCGGCAAAAATCGCATATTAGGGAAGAAGATAAGACTTTCTGAC
Source organism: Bombyx mandarina (assembly GCF_030267445.1). Lineage (NCBI taxonomy): Eukaryota > Metazoa > Arthropoda > Insecta > Lepidoptera > Bombycidae > Bombyx > Bombyx mandarina. The sequence continues at coordinate 20,147,683 of NC_143208.1, read as the reverse complement.
CTTAGTAGCTGTAATTTGTAGCAATATTTAAGAAAATATAATTTCTTTAAACAGGTAAATATAAAGAGCTACCTACAGTAGAAATAGACAGGACGTTGGTGAGAAACAACGACATCGCCACCCACGACAGGAATTCAGGGAGACTTACATCGGGAAATACGACGACATCCTGTTGATGGTCGACATAGTCTCAAATAGTGATCCGATAGGAATCCATCCATCGTTTCTCTAATCACATTAGAGAACAAGTTATTTGCACATAACAAGTTGTTCCAAACGTGGTCGCGGTCCGGTCGGCGCGGCGGCGTACTTTACTTACTTTCAATATTACACAGTATTAGCTCTTATCAGCTGACGTCACTTATCTCCATCCGTGTTAAATGGGGCAATTTAAAGTTTACATTACATAAACTAACAAGATTTACATTCAGATAGTTATTAATAGAATCTGAATAGTTCCAGCTTGTACTTGCAGACACTTTCTGAATAAAAGTGCGATTATGGTAGAATCGTCAACGTTTTTGCTTTCCCTACCTATTCGCTGGTAGCCTAACAGACTATTCCAGCTATGCGCGCACGTATAGGTGGGCTCACGGGTACAACCCGAGAGAATTTGATAGCATTAAGCCTAGCACGAGAAAGGCTGCGCAGAATCTATCTCCGGACGAGATCACGACCTACTAGGAAGATAAAAGAAATATGTAATTAGCGGCGGCCACGATGAGAGGGTTACCGTGTCGCGCCGCTTTGTCGAAGTAGTCGTGAACGTCTAACTGGATGAATATATACATAGCGGGGACGGGTAAAATTAAATCTTTAAGATTCTCAAATGAAATAAATTAGACCAAAAGATGGTGTAGTCATGACCGCGCTCGATGTACTTGGGTCGAGGCGTCAGAGAGGAATAATAAGCTGCGTGCTTAACTATAGTCCGGATATTCTAGAGTTCCCTCATCTGTCCGTAGTTTTGAAACATCACTCTGTGTAATATTGCGACAGCGCGGCGGGCAGTTCAGCTTACCCAGGCTCACTACATAGTTACGTCACTCTTAGATGTCAACGACGCCTATGGACAGAGCCAAACTTTTCAGGAAGTCTATAGAGCTCTTGGAAAACCTTTGAGGACAGTTTTTATTGGAGTCATCATCGTGGTATGGTCTCGTCTGTCTCGATTGTGGCAAAGGTGAGCCTACGACCTCTGTTCGAAGTACGACGTCTTCGAGACATGATTGAAATGCTCTTACTATTGCTTTCTGTATAGCATTGGCTCAGCCAGGAGGTGTGGGATTCGCATGGTCGTAAAGAAACAATCGACTCGTGCCTCGGCGAACATTCCCGACGCGCTACAGAACCGAGCCAGCCCCAACAACAGCCTGAATGCAATAGTTGTTGGACCTGATGGACCCGTAAGGAGGTGTCTAAGACGTCGACGGTAACTGTCTTCTGCTTGATCGTGAATCGATGAGTAGTCATCCGCTACAACGAAAAGGCGATTATTATGACGCATAGCCTTATCGAAATAGCGTTCCGACGCTATTTCGATAAGTCACTTCATCCGAAAGGATAGATGCGAGGCCCAGGTCATCGTGTAGGTCGACGTTTCTCACAAACCACGTAGCTCCAACGGCTAACCTACAAAAGCGGGATTGTAGGTATTGAAGGGTGTCTATGCGCGTGCGGGCCACCTCAGCGAACACCACACTCGCGTAATAGTAGGGGAGCCCAAGCGGGGATTGCAAGGAAGCAGGGATTTCGGTATTTACTAAAGCGCGGCAGATTAATATACAGGGGGATACCTGTCCACCAAATATGAACCTCATAAATAAGGCCCCACGTCCAGCGTAAAAGATCAGATTCGTAAAAAAAAATTTAACATTAGAAATTCTCGAGCGCGTCAAATTAAGGTAGGGTGAGTTAATTACATGCTAAAAAGTGTATATTCCACTAATCTGACAATTTGAAAGTGAGATAAAGAAAGGGAAGGGCTACAAAGTTACAAAAAAAAACGTCATCTGGACATTCTCGAGCGTGGCTCAATTTTTATTTAATTTAAAGGAAATAATTCAAGGATTACGATAACTATATGATCTGACGATTTCCACAAACCGAAATAACAAAAAAAATTGAATGCGTGCAGCTGCGTAATGCCTATATTCCCCTCTCCGCGTTTTTTTGAGCATGATTTTTAAATTATTTTCTTGCACATACAAAAAATAACTTTCTTAAAAAACATAAACTTTTTTTATTTACATGCTTTTTCCTGAGCTTTTTAATTATTAATTAAGTTAAATGATTTAAAAAAAATAAAATATTTTTTTTTTGTCAGATTAGGCGAATCCCTCTAGATAATCGTCAGATTATGAGACAACACGTCTAGGACATAAAGATGAACCACAGATATCTTAATCTGACACGCTTGAGTATTTCAAAATTGCGATATTTTTTTTCATAATATGATAATGGCCGCGAGTTTGCATCACATCGAAATCGTCAGATTATTGCATGAAAGCTTTATTTAAGACCTCTTAAGAAAACATCATCATCATCATTATGATATTTTTATATATATTTTTATATATTATCTTTATTTAAGACCTCTTAAGAAAATATGACGCGCTCTTTTTTTTCTTTTTGTTCATTTTCAACCCTTACCCTCGACCACCCCCATCATGCAAACGATCAGATTAACATACATTCATACATTATTAAAAATACGTAGGACATTATGTTATCAATATCTGACGCGTATGTCCATGCAACAGTTTTTTTTTACAAATTTGAAAATGTATAGCCGCTTCCCCCAATGATGAAAAGGTATTATAATAAGACATTTTTTTTTCATTTTCATCTAAGTTTTGCAACCCAATAGGTCTCTATGACGCTCGAGTAAATCCCCATTTAGCATCGTGGGCTCCCCTACTATAAGTTATGACGGGCCTTATGCAAATTTTGTAAAATGTACCTTTTTCATAAAATACATTTTACTCCGCTTACAGATCATGGGGTAGAGTCTGCCGAGAATAAGCGCGGCATGGTCGCGGACTAATTTGATATGTGTGTGGAATGTCATGGATGTATGGAGATTGACACCCAGGTACTTGACCTCTTTGTCTCAGGATATTGGTTGGTCAAAGACGGTGATAGGCGGTGTGAGATTCTTCCTCCTAATCTGGAAGGAAATTCGTGTGGAGTTTCCCCTTTGAAATAGCGCCGCTATTCGTTTCGTGTGTACATAGAGTAACAGACATACTGCCAAGTGTTCTTCGTTCAGTTACGTTACACGGCCTGACGACCTCTTCAACTCCGCAGAACTCGACGCAGCTAAGCCTCACACCTTTAATAATGCCATGTAGTAGTTGTCTCTACGGCGTTCTACCAGAAGTAGTGTAGAGTAAGGTACACCTGCCTCTTAGGTCTAGGTCTCTTAGGTACTACCAGTACTCCTAATTCGTATGTCCGTACTACTTCTCCAGATTCCTGTCTCGAAGCATCTGGTACTTTTAAAGAACAGCAAATAAATAATGCAATACAATTGAAACTTCCTTATTAGGCATTCAAGTGTTCGCAGGCGTACACTCTACTTATACGTTCTGGTAACTATTAACATAACATAGCATCTGGTAACATCACCAGAAAGAAAAAGAAACAGCATGGCTTATGATTGAATAGGTTTTTTTGCAAAGAAATATCAATACTAATCATACCGTTGGAAAGTGTAAAATGAAATACCTACATTCCTACATGAGCAGGAGCACTTATTTCTTTACGTAAGACTCCCACGACAAAGTAAAATACCTGCAAACTTTATAATTTGCGTAACTACCAGGCGAGTTCACGGTCCGTTTGTTTTTCAGTAGCTACCGGAGTATATGGTTATTAAAACACATGATCGCCACCATTGAGAGACGAAGTCAAAGTCCCAAGAGAACCTATTGTAGGACGGGGCTAATCCACCTATCAACCAGGACACCTTATGTTGACTAGAGTTGTGTCGACGACCTACTACGACATTTATGACGACATTAGGGGGCTCACGACGCGGGCCAACTGCCTTTATTTAGGTTAAGGGTCAACGACATGTCTGAAAGTGCTATTTTTTTTTTGCCTACCCTACATATCTGCTAATAACCTCAAAGAGCTCATTCTGGCTTCGCATTGCCGGGTCGGCGGGAACGCGGGGGGCTCAGTTTGAAAGAACGTTCTAACAACTGCCCTAGCGAGAGTAGTGCTTCTCTGAATCGCGACCCCCTTAAGAGATCTGGCGAGAAACTCAGTGGCTTGTGTGTTAAGTTGCACGTGGCACGTCCCCTAATTTTTCTAATATTCTTTTTCTAATATTCTTTCTATAGCTTTCTTTAATGAAATTATATGATAAAACCGAAGATAATGGTTTCTTTGTGTAGTTTTTCTACTTCAGCACTCCAGATTTTTGCACCAAATATTTACAGGCACATTTATTGATTACTTGATAAAAATGATAGGCAATTATCACATGAAACGTGTACAGGATTAGTGCGGGCCCAGCGCCCCGGGGTCGTCACGCATCAGTCTGCAGTCGAGGACAAGGTTGGGTGAATGAAAAGGCGACTCGAGTGCTGGGTAATTTACGACGATTTATTAAATAAAACACCGATCCAGGACGAGTTGGTCGTTAGCGAGCAGAGGGCGCGGGCCGGGCCTCGCGTGCCTCGTGCGCTTCAACAAAACTACGCGTCCATACAACAATTAACGTTTATTTTCAATCCATAGAACCATATAAATTAAGTGAAACAAAAATTCTAGAGATAGTATGTAAACCGAAGATGGCTTAATGTTGCTGCGTGTCACGGAGCGCCGCAGTGGGAGGGGCGCCCCCGCCGCCGCGCACCCGCCTTCACCCCCCGGCAGACGTACTGCGCACTGCGCCCAGTGCTCTCACTACTCGTACATATTATACGTTTAGAACATACATATATTTAGCAAACATATTTATATGATTATAACATCTTGCAGGCGTTATGCATTCCTTGTATATTTTTAACAAACAAAATGGAATATAAAAGAGTGTGCGAGGTGAAGCGGCGGAGTTCCGGGCGGACCCCACACCTCGATACATTCATAGAAAAACATTTTATTGTTCTCGCTTTGTATTCATAAAATACTTTCAAATGCAACAACTTCTTATTCTTACTTATAAACATTTATAATTTTTATTCATCAATTCAATAAACATTCAATTGACTCATTTATCAACGACAAAAACCTACAAAAATATATTATAAGATTAGCACGAGTCGAAACAGAGTGCGGGAGTCGCGTCGGGCGACGCCTGTCGCGAGTCACATTACAACTAAACCAAATTATATATAAACTTTCAAAACGTTAACAACTACAGCCATAACAAAAATATTCTAATAACGACTACCCTACGGAATCTACGCACTACTTGAACTAAGCACTATGTTTGAAACAACGAGAGAAGGCGCGCGGGTGGAGCGCGGGGGGAGCGCGGGCGGCGTGACCCTGCCCCCCGGCCCCCGCGCCCCGCCCGCGCCCCGCCCGCGGCGCCCGCACGGAGAGGCGCGCGCGGTAATCTCATGAACGGAGCGGGAGGAAGCGATCCCTTTACAACTATTACTACTCGTATATACAGGCGGCGCGGTACGACTTGAGCAACGTCCGCTCTACTACCTAGTACTTCTCTCCTCTTACACCCTACTCTAAATATTGTAACTCGCAATTTCGTTTAACATCTTGAATATTTAATTTTGAAATACTTAATAAAACGTTACAACATGAATTACAAAGTACAGCGAACGAGCGTGTCGGGTGAGCCGTCAGAGTTCAACGGAACTTTGGTTAACCTTTACCTACTCTACTAAACTTAACGGTAACTGTTTTATATGCATTAATCCTATTTAAAGAACGACGGACGATTTGCAGAGGCAGCTCGGGGTGACGGGTCGCTTCGGTGCAGGGCCGCAGGGAGCTGTCTCGGCAAGTCGTGTGGTGAGCGGGGGCGGGGTGGGGTGTCGCCGCTGCACTCGCGCTCGCCGACCGGACGCGCGCCCAACACCTGCTCGCACACCGCCCGCCTTCGTTACTCATTACATATACTCGTACGTACACACACACAAGCGGGAGGAATCAGTAGGGCCGCGCCGTGAGGATCTTGTATTCAACATCAATACTGCGTAATTACAAATGACATCTCATCTTCTCTGCCGCAGTGTTATTATGTATTCCAGTTCAGTTACGGTAGCCGTTGTTCATGATGTCTATAAGCTTCCATAACCACTTAACAACCTAAGTATAGGAAACCTATTCACGGCAATAAAAAGTCAAAACTACAATCACGACTCTGAACTCATTTGTCGACGTAAGCGGGTTTCTGAGCGATTCGAACCTACCCACAATGGTTGGTGCCTAGAAGTCGACATGACAATATGTAGAGGAACGCAAAAAGAACTTTAATTTCTCCTATTGCAATTAATCGTGTATATATTGACCCAAACATTAGTAAATTCAGCGGTTCTGGTATGAGCGGTACGTGCCCACGTACGGAACTACACATTACAAGCAACACATTACAGCAAGGACGAAACGAAATTTCTCAAGATAATATTGATAGCCTGAATAGGTGTATGTCAACGATACTGGAAGCAGCTCGAACAGCTAGAGCGGGCAACTCTAAGTATTGAGTACAGGCCACTTTATACTCTTTCGTTATATATTCTAAAACGTTATATAGAAAAATACACTCGAGAGCAATGAGGGTCACTTAAAAAACTTGTAAATCTCGGAAACTCTGAAGAATGTTAGTTTCATTAAATAAATTGTCTTTAGTAGACAATTAAATACTCCATAAATTAAGGTATTAAAACTTCTTAGTTATTGCAAGGTCATGTTATAAAAAAATCAAATTTGAAAAAGGGAGACTTTCGAAGATGGAACTACGAAATTACTGCATTTGATTTTGCTTTTGCTTCTAATCTGTTACTTAAGTGGGTATATAAACCATATTGATAGTGTTCAATATTTATTATTCAACCTGTATCATGTCGCTTACAACTGAAGACTGCATCAGAATCCTCACAATGCTAGAAACTGGCCGGAGTCAGCGCGATACAGCCAAGACTGTCAGTGCGTCGCTGTCAACAGTAAAAAGAGTTCTCCGACGCTACGAGGAAACTGGCTCTAACCTACGTAGACCAGGTACAGGCAGAACTAGGTCTACCACAGCATGAGAAGAGCGATACTTGGTAAAAACCATACTTCGTAATCGCTTTCTTACAAGAAATGAACTTACAAATCAGTTTCGACGCCTCAGAAGAAATAACCCAAGCGCATGGACAGACGACGACTTGCTGAAGCTAACTTGAAATCACCTTGACCTGCAAATGGCTCTAAGCTGAAGCGTGGTGATCGTATTTCAAGATTAAGATATGCCCAGAACCACTTAAATTGGACTATTGAAGATTGGTCGAAAGTTATTTATGTTCTCCGACGAATCAAAATTTATGCTCTACACGCACGATGGAAGATCCTGAGTGTATAGAAGACCAGGGAAAATATTCAAGCAAGCATGCATAGAAGAAAAAGTAGCCTACAGTGGTGGGTCTGTACTTGTGTTGGCCGAAATTTCATCTGACAGTCGCACGGAACTAGTGTTCATAGAAAACGGCTCTTTAACTAGCATAAGAAATCCTTAATGAACACGTTCGGCCATTTATGGTCAATTTGGGTGAAGATGATGAAGATCATGCATGATAATGCCCGACCTCATACAGGTTTCATTGTGAATGACTACTTACAAGAGACGAACATTACTTGTATGCAGTGGCCAGCATACAGCCCGGATATCAATTCGATCGAGCATGCATGGGACAAGCTAGGGCGATGCGTAAAACAGCGAAACCCTCCTCCAATGACGCTTCGTGAACTCAAAATTGCTCTCACAGAGGAATGGGAGCATATTTACCAAAATCGTACAAGAAACTAAACCGCGTAAACGCACTAATGGAAGCACGAGGAGGCAAATCAAAGTATTAAAATTCAAGAAAATCATAACTAAGTTGTACAAACATTTCATGTTTCCTATTTTGGTTTCAAGGCGAGATCAGCAGCTTTTTTTTCTTTTTGCAATTTTTAATAAATAAAATGTAGTGACTTATAATTTTCTATTAAGCACCGTTTTTTTTATTAAGCTAGCATTCTTAGTTTCCAAGATTTATAGGTTTCTTTAAGTGACCCGCATTCATTGCTCGCGAGTATATATCATTCCTGTGTTTTTTTTTTATTTGGAGTAAAATCTTTAAGAACCAGTTTAAATTATCTCCTTGAATATAGAAATCCGTTTGGTTGTAAAATCAAGCATTAACATAATTAGCTTTTTCATTCAATTAGGATACTGGATTTTATCTCATCACACCTAAACATCAGTGTAATGCGTTCAATTGTCTAGCCTAACTAGTATCACTTTAAAAATAGCTGAAACTGATTTTATTTTATAAATACATTTTTTTGCGTTCCTCTAAATTTGTCCAGGAATATGGTTTAACAACGGATCCGATCGAACGTGGTAATGTGCAGTGTATACCTGTACCTAGTTGTAATTAATCTTAATTCCGTGAATGGTGTTGAGTCTTGCCAGAGTTTTTGATTTAGGTATGTTGTGTACGACTTGTGGTCACAATTATGATACATACATGTCGCGTGGCGTGTTTGTGCTATGCGGGTGGGGCGGGCGGCCTATACGTCCGCGTACTTGGACAGCTTCTCACGCAGGATGTGGTTTTCCTTCTTTAGCAGCTCCACTTCTTGCCGTAAGCCCATATTCTGGAAACGTCGAAACGTCACGGTACGGATTATTAGTTGTCATTCCATACAGAGGATTGAATACTGCATTGTATACACAGCACAGGGTGAGGACACGCGAATCAGGAGTCCAGGTTAAAGGTTTTTTTTTTTTAGGTATTGAGAGGGATATCATGAGCAGAAAGCGTTACCTCCTTCTCGAGGTATCCAGCCCGCAGTGCGATCTGGTTTTCCTTCATGCGGCGTGCGTCGCGGGACCTCTTGGCCGCCATGTTGTTCTTCCGTCGGCGCGCCCAGTACTTGTCGTCTTTCAGGTCGTCGGGCACGAACTGGCGACGACGTCGATATGGGGTTAGCACGCCGCGCCACACACTCAAACCACCCTTCACCCACCAGTAGAACACAACGTCATACACCTGCGAGCCCCGGCGGCCGCGGCCCCCACCGGCGATTATCCCACTTTGCGCAACTACCCTCTCCCCTGCAGACACATTCTGTGTGGTCTGTGGACTCTCGCACGATGTGGACCCGCAACCCGCCCGAGCGAACTTGACAATAACTAACAATAAATAAATCGAAGCAATTTTTTTAAATTATTTGCTTTTTAAAAACAAACTTATTCCTACGACAGTTTCAAATGAAATGACATGACATGAAAGGAGATAAGCGCGTATTCATGATCACACGTACCCATACTACATGTGCACAAACTGTAGCGGGCTCTTGGGCGACACCGCGGTGGCGTGGCGGTGGGCGATATAAATCACAATATACATTAGTAACTCTGTTCTTACTAAGTGATATAAAAGATAATTGAGTAACTTATTAATATGTTCCACAATTGTTTGTAAAAATATTCCATTTATATCAAAATTTTCTCGGAAAATATTAGGAATTAATAGTCTTAAATATGTGTCCTATTTTTCACACAATGCAAAGTGGCAGAAACACACTGCAATATATACATACATATACACCAGCCCACCGTGAGTCGGTACTCTTATCAGTGAAACTAAATTAATTATATTGTTAATTTGATGCTCAATGTACGGGAATAGAAAACCTTAGTAAGGAGACTGACTAGACATGCCGCAAGTCCGCGCGGCCGCACCGCCAGCCCACCTACCTCGGCTCTGCCTCAGTGCAGTCGAGAGTCGATAGTTGGACCTCAAGTCTCAAGGTGGGCGGCGACATTCAGGGATTGATATCTATGGGCTTTAGTGATCGCTTCACGAGACGGGTCGGTACGGAGCTCATCTAACTACTTATGTCATTACAAAACTTATTGAGAAAGAATTTAAATTATAATTGCATGATTATTATTATGTCGTCCTCCTGGAAATAATAGGGGTTAAAGTATGAAATTGCCGTTTTATTGTAATAGGTACTTCGAATTGACATAGTAGAGCCTTCGTTTGACATTTTTGAGTGAAACTTTTTCAAGTAGTACCTATGAGGTCCTTTTTTTCTAATATGTGCAATATTCGGTTATCGACTTTCAGTTGTTTTTTTTATTCAGCTTAGACAAGAAAGATGGATACATCGAAAATTCGAGTGATTCTTGAATGCTAGTTCGGACGCGGAAGTAACGCTGCAGAAACAGCACGCAATATCTGCAATGCTGCGTTAGGAGAGGGGACCGCTAATAAGGGCACCGTGCGATTTTGTTTGAACGCTTTCGTGATGGAAATTTTAAGTTGAAGAACGAATCACGTGGAAGGCCCACACATGTGAATTACAAGGAATTGAAAGAGATGGTGGAAGCGGATCCAGGCCAAAGACCCAGGAATCTTATGACTCATTTGCGTCAAATCAATAAAATAAAATGAAAATGGGTGCCTCATGGTTTGACTGATCTGCAGAAAGAAACGCGTGTTGAAACTTGTGTTGCCTTGTTGAATCGATACAGAAATGAAGAAATATTGGATCGAATTGTGACATGTAATGAAAAGTGGATTCTTTGCGATAACCGTAAGCGAAAAATGCTATGGTTGACCCCAGGTCAAACGCCGCAAAAGTGTCCTAAAGGAAAGCTTACCAATAAAAAAGTAATGGTAACTGTTTGGTGGCCTCAGCTTGGTGTTATTCACTATAGCTTTCTCCGATCTGGTCAAGCAATAACGGCAGATGTCTACTGTGCCGAACTCCGAACAATGATAGCGAAACTTGCAGTGAAGCAGCCCCGACTCATGAATCGATCTTCACCATTATTGCTGCATGATAACGCGAGACCTCATACAGCACGAGAAATCGTTTTAACTCTACAGGAACTGCAATTAGAAACCATTCGTCACCCTCCGTATTCACCAGACCTTGCTGCAACGGACTACCATTTTTTTCATGATTTGGACAATTTTCCACATGATAAAAAGTTATCTTCCCAGAAGGCAGTACACAATGCTTTCACACAGTTTGTAGAATCTACATCACCGGAGTTCTATCAACATATAATGAGAGAAAAAAAACGAATTTAAATTTTTCCGTAAAAATCGGCAATTTCATACTTTAACCCCTAATATGTAGTTAGGGTCACATGCAATGTTTGTTTGATATTTATCGAACTGTGCATTCTGTTAGAGCTTGTTAGGATTTAGTTGAACGGGTGAAGCGTTAGTTAAGCTATGTAAGTGGATGTGTGGATGTGTGTGTGTGGTGTGTGAGTGTGTGTATGTTTGTTTGTGTGTAGGTGGGTGTTGCTTGCATGGGTACGTACCCTGCGTATTTCTGTCGCTGTTATCGATTAACATAATTGAAATTTTGATCGCAACTCTTAAGGGTTTGGTCATTCGAATCGTGATATCCACAGGTTCCAGGAACCACACAGCATCAAGAATCTGAGGGCCTGTCTATCTATTTACTATCGTAAAGCGGTACTGCCCATGTGACTGTTCGACACAGAGGAACGCGCCACTCGGAGGCTTTAGGTCGAACGAAGCCTCGACTAGATTAGAAGACGAGTTGTTCGAAATCTCTATAGGTACATCTACATGTATCGCAACACTTTTTGAGATCGGCTCGCGTTTTTAGTTAACTGCTTTGAATTGATGATATTTTCTTTGAAAACGCCCCTTAACAAAAACTCGTACAACTGGCGATAGTCGCGTCAGAGTGTGGGCGGGCGTCATTAACTTGAAGCAATTAAAAACATTTATTTACTACAACAAGAATAAACAGAAGAGCGAGCGGTACCGCGGCTCCGGCTGCAGTACGATGTGTGTCGCATCTACTACTACTACCACAGTACAGAGTTGAGGAGTTGCCTGCTTTTACTCCTAAGCCGTCTAGTAATTGCAAAGAGATACGATTATCACGAAAACTAAATCACGAAAATTATTCATCTTCATTTCAAGAATACTAAACACTGATAGATTTGAGCCCCAAGGACACGTGGCTCTCCCAATAAAGTTAGAAGCGGAAGAGTAGCACAATTAAACTTATCAAGGAACACGTGTTGACCGCGACCCTGGCTCTATATTAGGGACGTAAGACCCTTTGCAATAGAATCCCCTCACCTATGTAATGTTACAGACCTCGGTTTCAACTATCTATATATATATAAATGAATTGCTGTTCGTTGGTCTCGCTAAAACTCGAGAACGGCTAGACCGATTTGGCTAATTTTGGTCTTGAATTATTCGTGGAAGTCCAGAGAAGGTTTAAAAGGTGAGAAAATATAAAAAAGCTCGGAATTATATAAAAACAAACAATTTTGTTTTTCTTTTGATGTGTCCCCTTGATGTGTCTTTTATTTATCGATTGAGGCACTACGAAGTCTGCCGGGTCAGCTAGTCTTCAATAAAATTGTAATCGTGTACTAAAAATGTTTGCGTTTCAAAGCTCCCTTGGGGTGTCCAAGAAGGTAGGAATACAATTAAATTAATATTGAACTGCCGACTACTCTCTGATTGGAGTTGGTAATGTTTTCAAAAGAACCCGCGGTAGTTTATTCGTTAGGGGCGTGGATATTTATGATTGTCATTTTTCTGTACAAATTTGTGAGATTTAAATAATGTTAATGAAACTAATTCTATTAGAAATATCTAATGGCTTCCAAATCTCCAACCAATTTCTAATTTAAATTATAGGTAGGTATTGTATTTTTGCTTTATTATCAAAATTTGTAAAGCGTGCATGTACCTCATAATACATAATAAATAAATGAATATACTTGTATTTTACATGCACAATATGAGTTCAGAACGACATCGATATAGTACGTACGCGCCCAGGTTTGCGCCTACGACATTTTGAACGGGAGACCCGCACTAAGCCTCACTCACTACACGAACAATGGCCCGAATTCGGATTCGAAAACAGACAAAAGGAGCGAACACTGATTGCTCTGCAATTGAACTTTGTTGCCGACACGCTTCTTCGCTCTTTATTCCGAAAATAATCAAATTTGATTTTTTGAACTAATTTCTGTTGCAAATGGAATCTATTATTCTGATCTGCTCATCGACGGCATTTAGTGCAGTCCCGCGGTGGCCCCATTACTTGCACCTAACTCAATTGAAATATAATTAAGCGTTCAAGTTTTCTTTCATTATAAATATAAGGTTGTTCGATAGAGAAAATTACTAATTACTTTATTTGTATGTTTATATTGTGTAACCAATAGCTTTGTATTTGATTTGTATTTGTTTTTGCAATGTGAACGGGCTCAGTCGTGGGAGTTCAAACCATCACTATTATTATAGAGTATTTATTATTGTTTCACGCTAAAATCAGAACGTCCGATTTTCATGGTAATTTTGGTATCTGAAAGAATGTTTATAAATATTTTGATTTTACTGTCATTACCTATGTAAATATTATCATCCCAATTAGATTTATTTGGTAACAATATGAACATGCATCAGAAATAACCAAACTAATGAAATGTTGGTTATGTGTAAAAGGCCCTGAGCGGAGTGATATGACGTTTCATATTATGTCATGTTCGAATTTCATCAGTTCTAAGAACTTTTGATCTTAACATGTACAGATGAGCTGGTGTTATTGTGATAGTTGTATTAGTAGTGCGTGTGTGTGTGTGTGTCGCCGCACCCGGCAGCCCGCAGCATGCCGCTAGGAACGATCAGCGCACTAACTTCATTTACCTGTTTCCGGGACTTCTTGATCATCGGCTGCGGCTTCAGCTCTTCGTCGGAGAAGGCGCGCGTCCGAGGATCGAAGTCACGGCCCGACGATGCCATCGAGAACGCTGGAATATATTACAATAGAAGGCTATTTTATTTTAGACTTTACTTTTTTCTTACAGTGAAATTGATATCGAACGAACTAGTTTGAGTTTACAGGATGAAGACGGTCATGTGAGTTTCTTGTTCTATGGACCCAGTTACGATATGAGTGCTCACTGTGAATACAATACTAATATGCATCAGTATGTACACATAGTCTTTTTGATTAAAGATAATGTTAATAGATGTAGTATAAGTGAGATAGTGTACGTACTGGAATCGGCTGGTGAAAGCGGCGGGTTGATGGTGTCCGGGCTCATGCAGTCGGAGGGCGAGGGAGAACGCTCCCGCTTGGTGATGGGAGTCTGCAGGCCCAGCGCCGGCCCGAACGCGGAGCCGCCCAGGTGCGTGCTGCCCAGGCCCTCGCCCGGCATGCCGTTCTCCGACAGGAACTCATCTAGGTCCACGTACTGCAACAGCACAGGGCTCCGGTCACAGACCGCCCCCCGGGCCCCGACACACCGCTCTGACCCTCGTCTCCCGCCTCTACTCTAGTATCGAGGGGTCGTGACGTGACACTCAAACCGATGTGTCGGGACTCGGTAGCCGCGGCGACGCATCACGCAGCTATGACGTCTCGCTTGCTCCACGTTTACGGGTTGCGCGCGGAAACGTCATAGCAATTATATAAACAATCGCTTAGCAGTTGGGCAGATGCAGACACGTTTCATTGACACATATTGTATGTTACAGATATAACAACAAATATATAAATAAGAATCATTGGTGATGTAGATACGACTAGACCGTGCGGAGGAGGAAAGGAGCGAAGGTGCGCGGTGGTGAAGCGGGTCGGGGAGCACGGAAGCGACTGTATTACCTAGTGCGGGCCGCCGTTAGGAAGCAACAAACAGACGCACACGACACGCAACACGCAGCAGGTAATATAGTTACGAGTACTGACTTCGTGTACCTTGAGATCGGGGTCGTAGGGCAGGGTCTTGTCCCACAGGTTGGGACCCAAGAAGGCGGCCTGCGCCTCCCAGAGGTCGTTGTCATCCTTCTTGTCTTCGAGCGTCTCCTTAGTGTTGACGGACTTGCCTGTAACAAGCACGACAGGGGCGTCAGCCCGTCAGTCCTCACCGACGGCGACAGCAGCGCTCTCAGCGCGAGAGCACCGCTGTCAGCGGACACGACGCACCACGCGCCTCACTACATCGCTACATCGATCTATTTGAGTTACAGCGTACATCACTTGTTACAAATCATTACAGAAACGAGTTAAACAAAACACGCATTCGCTTTGCATTGAACAGTTCGCAACAGCAACATCTTCGTGGTGACGAATTCACAGAGGCTCAGATCCAGAGTTGCAAGGTACGAGGCCGGGGCGAGGGTACTCTCGGTATCACAATGAAACATAAACGTATATGTAAGCTGACAGTACAGAAGAGTCTTCCTCCTCACTCCCTAAGTGAGACATGACGAACCGATCGAATAGTAATTGAATTCCGCGTGCATACGCAAGTGGTCGGCCGAACGGGTCCGTGTCGGAGCCTGCCGGCGGAGCAGACGGCGTCGTGTTACGCCGGGCCCTAACGACGTGTCATCATTCTATTAGCGTTGTTATCCAATTTCACCAACCAGCTTTGCGATAACGTTCGCTGGAATCGTTCACAGGAATCGTGCTTTCGAGTGAAAATTGTCAAGAATGAAATCCGAGACGTCTGATGAGCAGCGGCGAGCGCGACGACTTCTTAGTACTCGCGAATTTAAATATTTAATTGACACTTCATAAGAAAAATAACAACAAGAACAGACTAACGGCTCGAAAAGTTACTAGAAATCATAACTGATTTGTAGAATTTTTGTCTTTCATCAGATCATCATCATCACCGCCATGTCGGTAGCCAGAACAATGTACAAAAAAAAAGTTTACAAATGATTGTATTTATTAACATAGTAATCTGTATTGTGTGCGCAGGTGTGTGCGCAGTTGTCTGCCGGTGAGCTCGGGGAGCACGCGGTGCCTACACTCTACACTCTAGATCTGCGGGTTATTGTGTTAGCGACGACACACGTGTTATCTTTAACGAAGCCTGCCTGTAGATTCCAGTCTGTCGCATTCAGGGTATACTCGTAATAATATGTAGTTTTTAAACTTTTGATATTTATATTGAAAACAAACAAAAGCGCTGAACTATGAGCTGACTGTTTCGGTGCGTGTACGTGGCCAACGCTTGCCACATCTAAGGTGAGAGTGTGCGCGTGGACGAAGCCGCAAACGGGAATCTATTAGTATTTTCTAACTAAAAACTAGATGAAATTGGTGCCCGACAAAAATATGAATCCTAATAAAAGTTACATTACAGATGAAACCGCACCCTCCGCTAGTCTCAACGTGCACATCGACATACGGCGCCGCTCTACAAGCTTCATATGAATTTATTCAGTGTATTGTATAATAGTAAGCTTGCGAGGCCATAGTACATTAGGATAACTTATTTAAAACGAGTCAAATTAGACGCACCGCGTATACAGCGTCAAAACTGCAACGTGACTGCTTACAAATATGTGCATACATACATACATAGTTGCGAACGACACTGTATTGTTACGATTAGCATTTTGAACAAACAGTCCAGGGGAAACCAACACAGATACATACATTAATATGTTCATACATACATACATTAAACATCAAAAGATATGTAATGAGTTGAGTTCAGTTTACGTGATGCGTTCAAAATTACAACTGATTTATAAATATTTTTTCGAAGCTGTCGAAGAAATCACGTTGAGATACGATCGGACCGAAGCGAAGGGGAGACAGACACGTGACTCGTCTCTGCGAACCCCCCAATCCTAAAATCAAAGACGGGAATGTTTTTTGCTCAAAACAATTCTAAAACATATATTATAGAATATATTTTGAGTCACGACGCGACGCGGGCGGGGAGAGCACCGCTCTAGGAGGCGAGGGGCGCGGCGAGGCGACTCTAATATAAAACATAAACGGAAATATGCGAATAAAATTCTCATAGACGAGCAGTTTGGATTCCGCACCAGACACTCGTGCGTCCATCAAGTGCACCGCCTCACGGAGCACATCTTACTAGGGCTGAATAGGCGGAAACCCATTCCGACAGGAGCCCTCTTCTTCGATATAGCGAAGGCGTTCGACAAAGTCTGGCACAACGGTTTGATATACAAACTGTATAACATGGGAGTGCCAGACAGACTCGTGCTCATCATACGAGACTACTTGTCGAACCGTTCGTTCCGATATCGAGTCGAGGGAACGCGTTCCCGGCCCCGTCACGTCACAGCCGGAGTCCCGCAAGGCTCCGCCCTCTCCCCGTTACTATTTAGTTTGTATATCAATGATATACCCCGGTCTCCGGAGACCCATCTGGCGCTCTTCGCCGATGACACCGCCATCTACTACTCGTGTAGGAAGAAGGCGTTGCTTCATCGACGACTTCAGACCGCAGCTACCACCATGGGACAGTGGTTCCGGAAGTGGCGCATCGACATCAACCCCACGAAAAGCACAGCGGTGCTCTTCAAAAGGGGTCGCCCTCCGAACACCACGCTGAGCATCCCTCTCCCGACTAGGCGCGTCAACACCTCCGCCCCCGCCATTCGCCCAATCACGATGTTCGACCAGCCCATACCGTGGGCCCCGAAGGTCAAATATTTAGGCGTCACCCTCGACAGTAGGATGACATTCCGCCCTCACATTAAGACGGTACGCGACCGTGCCGCCTTCATTCTAGGACGTCTCTACCCGATGATATGTAGGCGAAGTAAAATGTCCCTTAGAAATAAGGTGACACTCTACAAAACTTGCATACGCCCCGTCATGACCTATGCAAGTGTAGTGTTCGCTCACGCGGCCCGCACTCACTTAAAGTCATTTCAAATTATTCAATCCCGTTTTTGCAGGATAGCCGTCGGAGCCCCGTGGTTCGTCAGGAACGTCGACCTCCATGACGACCTGGACTTAGAGTCCATCAGTAAGTATCTTCAGTCGGCGTCGATGCGCCACTTCGATAAAGCGGCACGACACGAGAACCCTCTCATCGTGGCCGCCGGTAACTACATTCCCGCTCCTGCGGACCGAATGGAAAGCAGTCGACGTCGCCCAAAACACGTCATCTCGGATCCTCCCGATCCACTAACGGTGCTTTTAGGTATTTCAAGCACCGGTCACCGTTCTCGTCGAACCCGTCGCTTGCGACGAAGGGCTCGACGAGTAAATTAACTCTCAGACACAGCCCACTGAGTTTCTCGCCGGATCTTCTCAGTGGGTCGCGTTTCCGATCCGGTGGTAGATTCTGCGAAGCACGACTCTTGCTAGGGTTCGTGTTAGCAACGTCATCAGGTTTGAGCCCCGTGAGCTCACCTATAAACGTTAGGGTTACGCTGAAATAGCTTCTCAAGGCTGTCAGCTTAGGTAGGAAAAAAAAAAAAACATTATCTCCCCATAAAAACAGTTTAAAGGAAAATTCTCTCATATGGGTTTTTACTCTTCCAGTACAAAATTGTTCAAAATAGAAGGAAGATTGCTTAGGGTTCGTGTTAGCAACGTCATCAGGTTTGAGCCCCGTGAGCTCACCTACTAAAGTTAGGGTTACGCTGAAATAGCCACTAGGGCTATCAGCTAGGCAGGAAAAAAAAAAAAAAAAAAGTAACTCACTCACTGGACCCGGATAGCAACTATTAATATGTATGTCTTAGCAATAAGTATATTACAGTGATGCTAAGTCATTCTCGGTATTGTCGGGCTGTCGATAGCACGTTAGGTTGTAATCCTAATATACTTTAGTCACTTAATTGAACTTGCGTCTTACTAATGCTTGCCCGATATAGAGACTCAACAAAACTATCATACAAATATGAAATTAATCGCTAATCATTTTAGTGATCTCATACATTTCTCGTGAATCGGCAACGTAGAGCGTACAACGCTCGAAAGTCAAGCATCTACATTTATTTAATGTTGTATAAATTGTATTTTTAATCCTCCCATCAATCCGATCATGTAGTTACATATGAACATGACATAAATTATTTTGCTTGATGATTACTAGCCTCTGGGCATTTCATTATACTAACTCCGTGGGCCCTGAACAACTATGGTTTACTTAAAGCTAAATAACTAAGCTTTAAGCACGAATAGTATTATAATTTATGTTTTTTATCTATATCTATATTTATCTCATAGAGAAGAGCTATTTCAGGAAAAAGGTAATAGTTATATAATATAATAATGAAGAATCGTTGCTGAAGAATGATTCCATCGGTATGTAGTTCTTGCGTGTTTTGCAAAGCCTACATTTTTTAATAACTATTCCATCATAATGAGAAAAACACGCGATAGATTGTCGGTTGTACATTTCCTCTTTAAAAATAAGTGTCAGAAGGGCGTGAGGCGGGCGCGGGAAGCGGGAAGTAGTGTAGTGGATCGCGCCACGCTGCACGCACCCCCGCCCCGACCAGCACAGAGCACTCACATACCAAGCTCGTTGCGCAATCTCTCATCACGCAATACTAGAGCATTCCATTCGTGCTTACGTCTTCGCTGCACTCATGCAAACAAACCATGTGTTATAGTCGAGCTCCGAGCTCGGGAGCTCCTGCGACTAGCTCGACCGTGGCTGCTCTCACTTTCGTAGGGCCCGAGAAAGTCCATCGGACCGTTGCGATGACGTCATGTCGTTATGCTACTCATGTATATATGTTTCCGAGTCGGAACCGGAGACTTCCGAGTTCGCATTAATTCGACGCAGATTTAATCTGAGAAGTTGCGGAGAAAGCGAGAGTGGGCGCAGCGGGGGGGAGCGCTGGGGAAGCGCGGGGCGGAGTCCGCTCTCACTTTCGTCCGATGTGACCGGTAGAAAGTGACGTGCCTCTGCGCTCTAATCCATACGCTAATCTACGAGTCGCCGCCGTTACATACTTCAACATTTGTATTTAAATGGCAGTTTTCAATGACATTCCACTGCTCAGTTACCGTCCAATAAAACGTGGTGGAATTTAATATTCATGTAGATGAAGCATTCGATTGGAAGCGTGGAATGTTCGTGCGAGGCGGCAGTCACCGGTGCACCAGTGGAAAGCCGATGTTGCGTAACTGCCTCACTTCCTACTCGGGAAATATAGGTGAGGAGTGTCGGTGGCGGGGCGCGGGGCGCGGTACAGCAAGCGGGAAGTGGTTGCTCTTGCACAACAGAGAAAGCCAATGTTTTCCGGCGACGCGCGGATCATTTTCATAAACGTGTGAATTGAGCGAAAGTATAGAGCTCGTGAAAGCGACGACGTGCGTCGGCGACGCCCACGCCCGGAGACATCTCCGCATCCCACCGCCTCGTGCTGCTCAGAGTTAGGGCGCTATGTCACCGTGGCCGACGTGGCCTTGCCGGGCTCGCGGGTCACGGACAGTCAAGAACGACTACTTGCCAAGCAATCAACGAAAATGTTCACGATGAAGTGCGAACGTTAAGCTGAGCCGAGCCGCAACAGTGAGGCTGATGTACAATGCGTTTGTTTTGCATTTCTTATCAAGTTGAAGTTTAACGAGCGTCCGCCGCCGCTATTCATTGTTCGATATTTGTGGTCGACAGAACGCAAGCTATTCGCGAGGGGACTAACTAGCGCATGCAGCACTAATGTAACTCAAGATATCAGAACTCTGAGAAAAAAGTCATTTTAAAACGCTTTATATTCATTAAAACTGCTTTAAAAGCGTGTTTGAAAGCTTAATCATAGATCTTAGGTGCAAATTAGGCCCCTCTTGAAAGAATCTTTTAAAGACATTTGACGGTACACCTCCAAGAATAATAGTTTGATACATGGCGGATTTTACAGCTATTTAGACAAACATTAATGTTTAAAAACAAAACAAAAAGCTGTTAATACCAAACGTACTTTCCAAACGACTTCAGTCAATCGAAAGTAATTTTAAAATAAGAGATATAGCAATGAGACTTCTGCGAGTGCACCATCTCGCAGAAGGAGGCGGCGGGGCGCGTGAGAGACGCACAATCCCGCCGCCGTCGAGCGGGGGCCAGGGAGGCGGATCGCGCCCAAGCCCTGGCCCTCTAAGTGTTTCGGGTCCCCCTCACATGTCGGTCTGGGGACCGGCGAGGGGGGCCTAAGAAGACGACGTGCAAGCTGCTCTGCACGCGTTTTACGCAAGAGCATCCGGGTGATGGAAGGCTGGCTATCCTCGACCCACGCTGGTTCTGGCCCAGCGGGGTATCCCGTAGGGTAACTCACTCTTAACCGGCGCCATCTAGGCGGGCTTCGGACAGTCTGCCGACCGAGAGGGCTGGTGGTCGTGGCGCCGACGACCGCCAGTCCGGCGTCCCGAGGGGGAGGGTGATGGGAGAGATGTGCTCCGCACTAAACGCTTCACTTTCCCCCCTTTGCCTTGTAATGAGTTCTGTCTCATGCGAGGTTTGGACGTTGGTTGTTGAGCGACAGGAGGTTTTAGTCAGTTCGACTCTGACATACCCCGCCCAGTATCCCCAGAAAAGGGCGGAAGGCCAGCGATTTCCTCCTGACCAAAAAAAAATAAAAAAAAAGAGCACCGACCAATGTCTCCTCAGTACCTACGAGGTTGCGAGAGCACGTCAAGCTAGAAACGTATCATTATTATCATTTTCATTCATTTTCTTGTATTAATCCTAAATCTATAACGCAATGTAAAAATAGTTTAATTCATGATAACAAATGAGTAATGTTACAGTTGACCCGGGTGCGCTGTGTGGCGCTGTGTGGCGCTGTGTGGCGCTGTGTGGCGCTGTGTGGCGCTACGTTACGATGAGTTACGGTGCGTTGCATTGAGCGTGAAAGTAAAAGTCGGAAGCGATGACGACGCGGAAATACCCGCGGAATTACTTTTACTCTCAACACTAGAGACGACTAGGGAAGCCACATACTTCCAAATATTATCGGTTTAGCTTTATCAGTTTTTTATTTATTATCATGTTCTTCACTTGTAATGTACATTTGTCACGGACGAATGCTGCCCGTGTAGTCCGTGTGCGTGCTGTATACATATTTGGATGAGCTGGTGGTCCGCCCTGAGATCAGTCTCAATCGTATTGTCTCGTATAGCGGTTGTGCTGCGTCGTTGTACTCGAAGTACTCGAAGTATCTAGATATTATTTCTTAACCGATCAATGTAACTTGATTTTTTTCCATACGCAGAACTAAGAGTCGCATGTAAAATTTTCAATCACTGCAAAAATCGGTTGAAACTAAATTTAGTTTAAGATTTAATCACATTTAGCATTTTTTTTGCATTTTATTGTATATTTTTCATTATTTTATATATCTTCTACTTTATATTGTATCGTGAGCACGTCGATGATAATAATAATAATATAATAATGAAAGGGTAGGGTAAATGTAAAATGTATTTCCTAAGTATTGATTCAATACAAAGCCAAACAATTTGAGAAGAAGGAGGCGGTTCAAAATATGGTTTTAATATGAATTAGGGCAATGAAAATGTACTGGTAGATACAACAGTGACCGCTTCCCAATGACTCACATGACTGAGTGTGTATGAGTATACGAGATACTGACACGCGCGCCACCTGTTGACCGTTCATTGTAAATAGTCGAAGAGCGTCAATAAGCGAAGAGGGCCAATGATAACAGCAACTGTATACCTAACATTTTAACTCTGTCGCAAGCACATGAACAACAGCCGCAAAGAGAACATTATAATGTTTGTACGCTGTTCAACCCTGAAGTACCTAGTGTATGTTGTGTACAGGTTCCGTAAGTCATTACGAGAGGTTACAGTTAATGGAACTTGTGGTGTCGTGCAGACGTTCCACACACTTCCTGACAAACTTCACGTATGTACGTACATATTACAATTACAGAATTACAATGAAACAATAAACTGGTATTCGCTGTTAACACCCTAGGAGTTGAGTCAGTTCGAGTTCGAGTCATAGACATGCTATTGACTATTAGTCTAAGATCCGGCTGCAAAATCTCTACGTTCATCGCGTAGTTAATAAATTCGCACTTTTACATACATTTATAAATAGAAGAATACATTGATAACAGAGTGCCAGTCAATAAGTGGTCGTAAGTAATTTTAATTAAATAAATTTTAAGTAATTTTCCAAAATAAATTACGTTCACTTATTTTTTAAATAAAATATCATAATTTGCAGCCGGATCTCAGACTATATGTAAATGTTTAGGCTTACCATTTATTATTACATGTTATTTCAGAAGGGATAAAGTAGATACAGAAGGTAAACATTTAGTTTATTATGCTCAAATTGAGGTATAGAATCGCAAGGTGAACGCTGACACCCAGGTCGCAGTCATGACAGCTTTGCAACAAAGAGGATCTTCGAATTATTAGCGTCATCCAGAAGTTCCCGCGTTATTCTCGGTATCCGCTTGTCTCTTTTTATCTGTAGTGCGATTATAGATTATACAAGAATTTTATTTCAAACACAAGTTAGAAATAAAGCTCCGTATTTTTTTTGATTCGCGATTGAAAAATAAATAAAAAACAGGGATCTGCGTTTACAAGTATCTGCTACCTTTGACTTATTTACAGAGAGCGAATGACGGAATATTGATACACAGCAGACAAGAAAGTCGCATTACATTTAAATTAGGACTTTATTATGTGCCTTCCAACGCAGGGAGGCGCGGTCAGCCCAAATGAACTACATTCAGTAATATAACGCGTGAGCTTTTAAATGAGATTGAGTTTAATGGGTTCTACACAGTTGAGCAACATAAATCAGCTACACATACAGCTGAACGTCATGTAGATACCTACGGGTAACAGCGTCTTTACAACAACTCTAAGTGGACAAAGACCACATATTTAGACGTATCTCCTCTTGAAAACGCTTTGTTAACGATAAAAAGTAAAAGTAGCCTGTGTTAGTGTGCAGGCGGAAGCAATTCGGAGAGAGGAGGGGCGCCCGGAGAAAGTCGCAAAAAGGTCGTCACTTTTTACCAAATATTCGAAGTGAAAGTCAGCGCGCTACGCTCGAATTGACGAAAAAGATATCATGAGACCACTATCAGCTTGCGGCCGCGCCCACCATTCAGCCAACCGCGTCTATGCTAACTAATAATTCGATTTAAGCTATCGTTGCTTCTATTAACCAGCAAAGGTATCTATCTACGCAATAGAGCGCGGGCCTCTCGTGCTGCAGTCGAGTCGGACATGCACCACTGTTACTTCGGTATTATTGATAATAAAGGTCCAAAACATTTAGGCGTTCGTAGTATTTGTAATGGTGTATAGCCTACTCTTCGAACCAAAATGCGTGAGTACATCACGGGAGGGACGAGCGGTGTCTTTATAAATATTATTACATCAGGTTTTTAGTCTTACCAAAAATTGTTAATTCGTCGTGGTAGATAAAATTAGAAAAAATGGTATCTTCTGCAGGTTCGAAACTATGCCATCCCGAGGATAGCGAGCGTATTACTTATTAGACAGCTGACGGCTCATGGTGCAGGCACAAACAAGATTACAATCAAATACAAATAAATTTTCTGAATAGTATCACAGTAGATGTTCGGAGGCTTACCCCGATAAGTGATTGACCTTAATTTTGTAATGACGCAACTGTGTGACATAAGTTAAAACAACATCACGCCAATGCCAAGTTTACCGCGATAACAGACATGGCTTTGACACAAATATACTCGTATGCTGCGTGCATCAGTTATACTTATATGACGAACGTAATAGTTGAAATCGCGCGCGCAACATATCCCTTGTACAGAGTGGCTGTGGAGGCTTCAACGGAGTGAGTCAATAATTACGTACGTACACGGACGGCAAGCTGCAAACGAACTGTCCCCCTCAAATCTTCAGTAGAATTGTAACTCTTGACGATGTTTGATGATTGTCGATTAATAAATCGGATACTGCTTAAGTCTATTAAGGGCAATATCTCGAAAATGTGTATTCCTGTAGTTTAGGGCTAGCAATATACGTTTCTATGTTTGGCTAAGAAACATGTTTAACCGTATTTGATGCTTCATAACGAAGTTTTCAATAAATATATTGACGTCGCAACTGGTTCGTCCAGTTCGGATGACCTCCGATTAGATTCCAGTCAGTTGAGCCCTTCGGCTGCATTTTATTATATTCATAATTCATTAGAACCATACTCGTAAATATTGTACGTAACGTTCCACATTTAGGCAGAATTTTGATAAAAAAATATTCTATTACAGTATAATATTTTTTAGTTCCGTTTGTTCTGCAAAAGTTGACACATAAAATAAATCAGCGAGTACAAATAACAACATGGGGGCATCGTCGGAGTGGGTCGCGGTTTTAAGTATGCGAATTATTTTCAAGATCTAGTTCCGTAAGTATACGAAAATGTCGAAATCACAATAAAAATATCATTTGAATAAACTCGTTATGACAACGCGACCGACCAGACGAGCGCTAAGAACTCACACCTGTGAAACTACACATACCTAGTTCATATTAAATTATTGAATTGTGTTGTTTGAAGTTTGAAGACTTCCTTTCTGTTGTACAGGCTACAGAACAAGGTACAGATCATAATATGTACACAAGTCAGGGAGGTCGCGGCAGTGGAGGGCCGTAGAGTCAGGCAATGTGTCAGCTGTTACGTCGTTCTATTGCTCCAATCATATATCTCCATAGAGCATTTACTTTAAGCTGTTATGAAACATCATAGCTAAAATTGTTAATGAATGATACTGTCGTGGGCACGCGTTGTTTCCGTGACGATACATTGACATTTTAGGTGCTACTTATTAATATGATATTAGGTGCACAACACTCATGTTAATGAAGTTTGGTCGTCGAGAGATCAGACAGGACCAGACAAGAGATCGGCGCCATCGTTCGTACTCGAGCGGTGGGAGCAGGGACGCGTTTCGCCAATTCAACTGACCCGCTTTTCGTAAACTTTCTTCAAGACGTCTTTTTTGGTTGCGCAGTGACTCATGCATTTCACCAAGTTTACAATAGTTTGTGTTCGTATTTTATTGCCATTTTCACATTTTACGTAGAACGACTATGGAAACTCACACAGACCAAATGGGAATAAGCTTATTGTTGTACTTAGCGGTAATTCGATGCAACCGTCGGTCGCTGCGATACGGCTTCCTTCAGAGCTAATCGCGTTTACGAAGGGCTCGTCTTCCGCCTTCTAGCACGAGCGGCACTTCTAGCGTGGCGCCGGGCGGTCGGCGGGGTGCGACGGGCGGTAGCATCAGCGCGGACGCAGCTCTGACGTCACCGATGTCAAGGTCTCGGATGTTTCAAAGATTTGGAGGCGTTATCAAAATACGATATCTTGCGACGATGACCTGCGTGTCGACCGCAATCACGAACTGCGAGGGGACGTTAGCGGAAGGCGATCGGACCGGTATTACATACGAAACCTTTCGAACCGGGCAGAAACACAATTTTGGAACGTTCTTGATACCGAGAAAGGCCCGGAAAGGGCCCCGGGACGGGTGAAAGGCTGGGTTGCGGACGAGTCTCGCTCGAGCAGCCGGCGCCGGGCAGCGCTCGCGCACTTTCTCTTTTTTTCACGACTCTCTCGCGACCGGAGGCGGTGTCGATCACGAAACTGAAGCGGGCGCGCGGAGAAAGTGCGCGGGCGGGTCCGGACACCACGAGGGTCGGCCACTGACCGTTGACGAAGACGTGTTGTCTCCAGATGTGATACTGGCTCCAGCGGTCGTCGTCCTGGACGTGGCCGTGTTGGAGCTGGGGCAGCGTGGGCAGGGGCGGCGGCGGCGCGGGCGGCAGCAGCTGCGGCGGAGGCGCCGGCGGCCCGAGCGGCTGGATGGGTTGGTGCTGGTACTCCATGCTCGACGAGGCGCACTCTCAGTGATCACTCATCGCGGCGGCGCGAGAGGGCACGCGACAGGCGTGCGCGGCGACGAGCTGCACGCGACTGGTGATCGCGCACTGGGCCGCACCCCTCCCGCGCTCCCCACCACCCACCACTCGACGCTTCCGACCACGCACGGCACACTTTTTAATTACGGTGACATAATAGCCGCGATGCGATCACTCTCGCCTGCACCAGCACCCTGGCGGCGCGGCGCTCCTCCGATGCACGTGTCGTCCCGTGCGTGTAAACAAAGCACCGACTACTAACTAGACTTCGCTAGACCTCACCTGCACGTCGCGGCGCCGCCTCGTTGCGTCTTTGTGTTATATACCGACACGCGTCGCGGCCGATCCTGGTACAGCTTCACGCGTGCCAACGGTTTTTATAAACAAACAGGTCATCGACAGAGCTCACTGTGCCCAGCTCACGTTCAATTACCTGTGCGAACACAAACCGATCGGAAACGTTCGGGGAGAATGCGATTCTACGATATGTTACTCTGAATTCAGATAAACTTATTAGTGAAGGACAGACAAATTCTTTTAAAAACTTTTATCTTTTGAACTTCGAGCACGTTGAAGTCTTTTATAGGGACTCAAACCCGTTGCTCGTGCATGTGTTTGCGAACACAATGATTGAATCAATCAGGGCATCATTGAAAAGACGGTCCCAAGACTCGGAAAACCTGCTTCCCCTGTCGCCGGATCCGCGCCTTGTTGACGAGCGTGGCGTGATTAGACTCAACGCTGATAAAGTCGAGGAGAGCATTCATGAGTATACCTCAAGGAAGGCAGTGAAGTGTTAGTTTATTTGCACAGCGCACAGGTGTAGATGTGACGATGGAAGCAGCTGCGCGTGCTCCTCGACAATGGTGTTTACACTGCCCCTCCCCCCGCTCCGCTGCCTCCTCGCCTATTTAGAACTGTCCAGGTGTTCTATGACTCACACCACGATAGCCTTTCACAAATTTCATAACATTTATATTTTCATAGCAGTTTTGTACTGTCTTAATGCTTCTCGAAACAGCACCCGGTCTCTCTCAGATAACTAATTTCTGTTTGTCGACCAGGCGATGAACTAACAGCATGTCCAAAAAAACCAAGTGGTAAGGTACCGCTGTTTATTTTCGCTGTAGTTATTCACCAGGCCTACGTGGAAAGTGTGCAGTGGGCGGACGATTGTGCTGAGCTTTGCGACTGATATCACTCCACGCTGCCTACACTTCCTTCCCTACCTCCTAGCTGGGTAGCTTAAGGGGCTATTCCAGGCACGCGCAAACGGGTAAGTGAGCTCACGACCTCAACCTGAGAGAAATTTCTAACACTAGAACATACAATGCTTCGCAGAATCTCTCATCGGATCGGAATCGCGACCCACAGGAGGTCGGGCGAGAAACTCAGTAGGTTAGAGTTGCTCTCGGCATTTTAATTTAGGTAGGAAAATTTACATGAGCATTTGACAGTTGCAGAGAGCCAACGAGAAATAAATTAAAGTAATCGGAAGAAGCTGACTTCATACATCTGTAACATTTAGATCGATCTAGATCGATGTTAGATAGTCGGATTGAGCACCATGACCTGCCGACGATCCTCAGGCCTAGACTACCACCAAAACATCGCATTCAAGTTGTAAAGCTGAAATATCTATGAATAAAACTCAATTCTGATATTTCAGTGCAACCTGTAAACTTAGATGCCTATTTCTGCCGTGTAATGCAGTAATAATGCGTTTCAGTTTAAAGGGTAGGTAGAGCAGCCGTTGTACTATTAAAACTGAGACCTTAGAACTCATATCTTAAGGTGGGTGACGGCATTTACGTGGTAATAGTCTATGGGTTCAGGTAACCACTGTCCACCCATCTAAGCCACAAATAAAAAGGTGAAAGTCTCCGAACAAAAACAAACATTTGTGAATAATTAAAAAGCAATAAAATTATAATCTAATTTTTTGTCTACTACCTATAAAAAGGTGGGTGGCGCATTTACATTGTGGATGTCCATGGGCTCCAGTAACCATTTAACACCAGGTGGGCTGTAAGCTCGGGTGGACGAGCTCACAGCCCACCTGGTGTTGCCCATCTAAGCAATAAAAAAATAAAAAATAAATTATACACTCGATATCACGTGCACGGAGACCAATGTCCAGTAGTGGGGTGAGATATTATTACCTACATACATTCTTAATCAAGGCTCAAAATATTTCTGTACCAAATTTCGTCAAAATCGATTCAGTGGGATAGCGCTGAGAACAGAATACAGAGAGTAGCTCCATTGTTAATAATGTAACTTCGAACGTCTAACAGGAAATATTTAACTTTTAAACAAAACCTTTAAACAGCCATGACTTTTCTGTAGTGACCGATTTTAGTGTATGTTATGTTCTAAACTACCAGAGCAACTTCATGAGAGTCGCTCAAATAGTTCGGGAGATGTGTGCCAACAAGCCTTACTACATACATATTTTTATTATTAAAGTACTTTTTTTCAATATAAAAACACACCGAAATTTTCTATTTGATTATAACTTTAGATAGTATGGATTTGACAGAAACAATTTTAATTTTCAAAAACGTCATGCGTAAGTAGTTAAGTTCTTAGTAACGTAGTGTACACGCGAACCCGGTGCCGCGGCCGGTGACCGAGCCAGCCTACGACTGAAGAGCGAGGAGAAGCCAGCCGGGCCGGCTCCGCACTCAACGGACCCGCTGACGAGAGGGCGCACCGTCATGCGAGGCCCTGTATCAGTCAACTTGTACCGCTGATAACATCAAAACGATTCTTTTTGTTATTTTACAATTTTCTATAAACGCCCTTATTTTGCTAACAGTAAACAAAGGACAATTCCGAAAAGTGGGCCAACTTTAGACATCTCTGAATTATTCCATTAGTAAAAATCTCATTGGCCCACCATTACTTATTCTTATTATCTATGGTCAGAGAGTTTTGGCAGCTACCCGAGTGAAGCGTCACTTGAAGTTTTATTTTAATGTTTTTTAATAGTTTATTGTGATGTATAATATATAAATTGGGTGTTGTTTTGTGTATTAAACATCAGTAATCGTGGTTCACGATTATTGAGGCATTGGAATAAAACTATGACTTACATAGCAGTGACTGTTTTTTTTTCCAAGATAAAACCTCACGTTCAGTCAATGTGCTTGCTTTTCGTCGAGTTGGCGCCAAAACTCCCAAAAAGCAATAAAAAGAGATACACCGGCTTTTTATTGACATGAAAATAATATAACTACGACAGACTAGGCTGTATAGGCTACGCTCTTTGCCTGCCTATTGGCGAATTTAAAAACAACAACAACAATATCGTTGCCGGCTTCCGGATTTTCATTTCCGAAAGAAGGGTCAATGAAGTCCATTTTCAGAAACCACCTTCATTATTATTATTATGAGGATATAATAATAATAATTTACATAAGGGCCTACTTCTAGCAACATTAACCACAATTAACTTATTTAACACTGTAATCTTTGATTGAGAACGATTATTGATTTCTAAGAAAACAATTAAGAACTTAATTTTATCTGCAGAAAAAAACAGATTTCTCTTAAACCTGGGTGAGAATATAAAAATCGTTTTCTGAATATGAAACGATATTTCTTTGTCTATAAAATTAAGTTAAAACCATCATGACAAGACAACTTTTTTTAGGGGCCCAAGCGCTCAAAGAAAATGGCCATTGTCCTTTGTAACTATTCTTGTAATATTTATTTAATTTATTACTATCGAATACAAAATGAAAGATGCACGAAAACACTGAACAGGCTTTCTAATAACGTATCGTACAAAGATATAAGCACTTCTGGTCGGTGTGTGTGTGTGTGTGCGTGCGTGACGCGCCAGTCGCGAGTTGTGAAACGTGCCTCGGGTCCACGTGACCGCCGATTATACACACCTCAGCGCATGGGTGACCCAGCGTGTGATTTAGATTTGCACTTTGGCTCAATCGACTCTTGGAAAAGGCCGAATTATAAGTTTTTCGCACACCAACATTCTTTATTAGGTACATTGTACAATCTATATATATATATATAAATGAATTGCTATTCGTTAGTCTCGCTAAAACTCGAGAACGGCTGGACCGATTTGGCTAATTTTGATCTTGAATTATTTGTGGAAGTTCAGAGAAGGTTCAAAAGGTAGATAAATATGAAAATGCACGGAATTAAATAAAAATAACAATTTTGTTTGTTTTAAGTTTATTTTATACAAAAGTTTAGGTCTTTATTTATCGATTGAGGCACTACGAAGTCTGCCGGGTCAGCTAGTTAGTATATTATATAATTTGTGATTTTATTTCTTCTACTTTATTATTTTTTCCCTTTTTGCCTACAGATCCCTGGGTCCGTGATCCGCTCCCAATATCTGCGGATCATCTACTATTCGTACGCCTTCTACGCGCTAGGACCTCGTAGAAGGTTCGGCCCCCGTCCGAAATAAAAAAGGATGTTCGTGAGGCACTGGTATTATAGCCGTGTCACCGATTTGAAATTGAAAAATACTATGTTCACGCCCGCCCGCAGACCTATGTGCCGTGCTGCTCAGCTAGTTAACTTTGTGCAGCTGTTCCCTGTAACTCCGCCCAGGTCAGCCGGTCGGGTATCCGTCCTACGTGTTATTGAACACGAGGCTGAAGACTGCACACACAAGGAGACTTTCTATGAAAACTATACTCTTGGGAAGTGATGTCTGCGCAACACGACCTTACAAGCGTCGTTTTAATTCAATTATTATTAACACGATTAATAATAACGGAATATATGAATTTTGTGGGTCGCGAGATGATAAGTGAGGTTATCGCGGCCGCGCTGCTACCGACACGCATCTACAACGCGTTAGAGGAAACATTTAGTGTCATTCATTAAGATAATGACGTGTGAATAACATGAGAACATACACTTGGAAGTGAAGCCCCATCGCTGCAGCCCCCCACCGCCCTCTCCGCCTTCCTTCCGCACCCGCACTGTTCTCATCCGATAATGCTTATTTGGTTACTTCACTTCCACTAATCGAATGTTTTTAGTAAAATCAAACACTTTGATAAATAGACAATTTCGAAAAAAAATAGTTGGTCAATTAATAAACATACCCAGTCGTACCCAGGTACGACAAAGTCATACATATATTTTACAATTTCATCTTAGGAACATAAATAGCATCTTTCGAGTTGATGTAGGTGATTGACCTCCGTTTGATTCCCTAATAATGTTTATCGAATGTCATCTGTATAAGATAGTACTTAGTAGGTACGAGTAGTACTCGTATATACCTACATAATATGTATGTATGTAGTATATATAATAAAATGAAAATCGAAC
Organism: Bombyx mandarina; assembly: GCF_030267445.1. Lineage (NCBI taxonomy): Eukaryota > Metazoa > Arthropoda > Insecta > Lepidoptera > Bombycidae > Bombyx > Bombyx mandarina. The sequence continues at coordinate 20,115,469 of NC_143208.1, read as the reverse complement.
GAGAAATCAAAAGTACATATACGGATGCGTGTCAATTATCCCACTTTAATGCAAAGTGCTGAGCTTCATTATATTAAAAAAATATGTAGGAATTTAAAAACGTTGGCTATAAAGGAACCGTCGCCAGTTTGGAAAGCGGTCCTGGCCTGCGGGTTGCGCGCACCGAACATTACTACTTTCATTCTTCTTCGAAAACAGGCCGACGCGATGCTTAATTCGACAATACGTCAGATGATTCTGGCAATATCACGAAATGCTCTTTTACGGTATTATCTACTAATTACTACACTCAAATATAAACAGAACAGTTACAGTGGTGAAGACGGATGACGAGGAAGCGGGCACACGACTCGCTTTCTTTGTGTAAAGACTCAAGAGCGCTCATCACAACTTATAACCGCTGCCCGGCTGCAGACGGGCGGCCGAAATCTCAATCCCGTTTGTATACCGACAGGCGCGGCGCGTCTTTATTGTAAAACAAAAATGCTTTACTGTTTTGGGACAGAAGTAAGCCCACACCCCCTCCTCTGCCCCCTATAGTTACGCACACTTATCAAATTGATTTTATTACTAGATGTTGTTCCTTCATCATCGAATTTGTTTGTGATCGCAATGAATAACTATTACGGGGGAAAAAAATTGTTTGTATTTTAAGATAATTCGAAAAGTTGTTTGATAGCTTATTTCCGTTTCATCGGTATCGGTATAGTTTGTACCTATAGAGTTCTACTACAGCGCCGCGTGACGCCGCGTGACGCCGCGTGACGCCGCGTGACGCCGCGTGACGCCGCGTGACGCCGCATGCCGCTGCGCCGAACTACTCGACACATTTTGATCAGTTTTTTGCTTTAGCTATTAGACTACGCGCGTTTGTGTTTGCCGAACTAATGGATGCCGTTATTAGTTTTCTGAATCGCGCTGTAGTCGCGTTGCATAGTTTCATGTATAATGTATTTGCAAGCGAATAATGGGGGCAGCGCAGCAGACATTAATAACAAATTAAGAATGCACTTTCATGTTACTAAAATTATCGTATATAAAATATCGTTCACGATCGGCTTCCACGGTGAAGGAATGACATCGTGTATTTGCGTAATTACTGGTGGCAGGACCTCATGTGAGTCCGCACGGGCAGGTACCACCACCCCGCCTATTTCTGCCGTGAAGCAGTAATGCGTTTCGGTTTGAAGGGTGGGGCAGCCGTTGTAACTATACTGAGACCTTAGAACTTATATTTCAAGGTGGGTGGCGCATTTGCGTTGTAAATGGCTATGGGCTCCAGTGACCACTTAACACCAGGTGGGCTGTGAGCTCGTCCACCCATCTAAGCAAAAAAAAATCAATTTACTATTTGAATAGTTTGTGTATTTTTTCTTACAATTTTTTACATAATATAAAGTATGTTATCGATGTATAGAAACATATCACATTTGTCTGTTGGCTCGCGACCCACAATACTTGAACCAATCCGTTCGTGTTCTCCGTAGTTCCTTGAATGTTGGTTTCAGCGAACTCCATGGCTAATTTGAAGTTCCTAATCATATATTTATTTCAAAACGTTTGTCCGGCCCGTGCCTAGTATAAAACGAAACAATGTAGTTGTGATCGCACACCCGGTGTATTCATCAATTCAACTGCTCACTTTCTCGCATTAATTGTTCGTCGTGACAGAAGGCTATTTTTGATAAGCCGGTAATAACAGTATTCCATTTGCAGAATCGGATCTCCACGTTCCCCGTACAGTTAGTAGGTTGGGTAATCAATCACCTTCCACAAAACAAACATTTACTTTGTACGGCATCTTCGAATCAGATTTTCCATGGCTTCTACGAGTAATTCCAACAGTTGAGCAGACATTGGGCTCGGATACGAAGCGAGCACGTTGCTGTCAAATAGTCAAAATTAGCAAGTTTCACTTTCAATGGAGGACGGCGGGACGGCGGGACGGGGGTGAGGTGGGGGGTGGGAGGTATCGGCGTGGACCGCCTCTTACCACAAAAAATGAACAACTTTTCCTTTCTTAATAACACGAATACTTTCACCTCTGCCGAAACTCGCGAGAGCACGGCTCAACTGAGGTCGCGGCTCCAAACCTATCCTTGGTCAGTACGCACTATTGGTGGAAGAGCACCGGGGGATCTACATCGGCCGCGAATCTAACTCACGTAAATTAAATATTTGTAACAGGTACCTACTACTGGCTTTTATAAGCAGCTTCATTGATGTCGGCATAGAAATACATGAATCCCGGGAACAGCTCTGGATGCAAGTTACTGTGTGCCGTTTTGTGTATGGCTCACAACGTGTACACAACATTGCGTTGTGAACGGTTAAGTAATTAAGACGAAAACGGAACAAACAAACAAACAAACTCACATTAAATAATAATATATAATAAAGTTACATGAGTAGAATCTGATATACAAAATAAATAATAGGTAGTTAATTATAGGTAGTCTATTTTTTCAATTTTTTTTTTTTAAATCTTGTATTGTCATCGGTCCTTAATAAGGATACAAAAATTTTTAGTTAATCCGACGTTTTGAAGGGGGTCAAAATCATGTTCAAAGATTCCGTTACAAACATACATACATACGTCTGAAGCTAATAAAAGCGTATTAATTAGCAGCCACTTCAACGCGACTACGGTCTCTAACAACATGCTGCCCATGGGCTCATGTAGCAATTGTTGAATTAAAGAAACTGGTCAATCGACAAAGTAGCTGAATATTAATAAAACAAAACAATAGATAGTGTGGCCGCTGCCGAGAGACAGGACCGCAGACCTGCCGACGCAACTTTCTAAATTGTTACTGAGTAATATCGACGCCGAAAATGAGTCGCTCGCTCGCGCGCTCCTACCATAACGGTTTTTGCACAACAACCCATTCAGAGATTTAGAAGAGAGTGCTCCCACGGCGGCCCGCGGCATGCGCAATACCAGGCGAGCATCGCGGGCCCACGGTGCCTTGGAAACGACTCAACGACGTTATCGCACTACATGTTCTCAGCAACATCTGCAGGAAGCCATGGTCACATAACATCATCGATCGTTTAGGGCCCTACCGCATCAAACGACTCTCTCTTGCACTCTCTCAGCTGATGTCCGATCTCCGCTGGGAGTAAGACTACGGTCAGAGTATGGGGGCTCCCGCGGTCAACACTGCAGCTAGACTCGCGGCGCCACCACCTGGCCCGCATGTTGACTTAACATTCAAATTCTGAGTCACGTGTCGCGAGAGAACGTTCAAAATTCAAAAAGTTCGTATGTATAATTCTAATACGTTTAGAATTACAAATCTTGTCCTGTGGAAGCGCAGCCGACAACATGTTATTACGGATAGTATATTCGCGTGCTGTGCTCAGGTTTTAAACGCTTCCAGGAAAAGGTCCTGTCCGTATTTGTTGCTTATTTTCAGAAACTAGTAAGGGTTATTTTTCTGCCACTATAATTCTATAGGTATACTTACAATAAGCTATCAATAAAAAAATAAAATATATGTCTATGATGGCGCGTCCATTAATCTATTGTGTCGTGTGCTTAGAGTGATATATTCACTCTGACTTAATACAGAACGCGGGTGCTCTATGCGTGGTTCAATTATTTTCATTGTCATTCAATTATTTTTCGAATGATTTGACAGCTTTTTTACTGATGGTAGGACCTCTTGTGAGTCCGCGCGGGTGGGTATCACCACCCTGCCTATTTCTGCCGTGAAGCAGTAATGCGTTTCGATTTAAAGGGCGGGGCAGCCGTTGTAACTATACTTGAGACCTTAGAACTTATATCTCAAGGTGGGTGGCGCATTTACGTTGTAGATGTCTATGTGCTCCAGTAACCACTTAACACCAGGTAAAGCTCGTCCACCCATCAAAGCAATAAAAATAAAAAAAGCTGAATAAACGTCACTTTTGCATTGTGTCCCCCGTACGAAGGATTCTTTTGTTTGTTTTAAGTTTATTTCATACAAAAGCTTAGGTTTTTTATTTATCGATTGAGGCACTACGAAGTCTGCCGGGTCAGCTAGTATAATAATATATTTTTATAGTGGCTCACTTTTTGTGTGTAGCTTACCCTGAAAGAGTTCGGCAAGTTTTAAAGAAGTTTAGAGGTGCAGAAATCGTTAGTGTCAGGGCGCGAGTTGGAGAGCGGCGACGCCGGCGGCCGCTCCGTCGAAATGTGCAAAAACTACTTTCTCCGAGTTCGGCACTCGCTCCCTGCGCTCGGGATCGCTATATTGACCAACGTTAAAGCAAATTATTCGCAAATATATTCGCATATATTACGAGTCTTTTGGGTAGTTTCCGATACGATCGAGTTGGCTCAGCTAAATACTCATATGGTTACACTTCAGTACCGGTCAATTCAAGACGAACTAGCGGCCCATCTGATGGTGAGTGGTTACCGTCGGTCGTGGACATCGGCAATGCTAGGGACAGAGCCAAGCCGCTACCTATCCTTAGGTACTCTCCACAAGCCTCGTTTGAAAAAGGTCACATTAGTTACTCGGCCGACATCACAATACGCATCGAGCACCCAATCTCTCCCTCAACTCTCACATCACCATAGTTTTTGAGCAGTTAGTTACCGCTGGATCATTTGCCGACTTCAAACAAAGGTTCGATGACACGACCGCTGTGAAATATGCACATACAAATTAGTGTACCTTTTCGTAAACTAACGCATACCTTTGCCTAATATAGTAGACGACGCGTGTAAGAGAAACATTCTGAAGAACGAGCACCGATGAGTGCTGGTGATCATTGCTCCTTTTAATTTGAAGCGAATGAGACGAAGAGAAAAATTACGCAGTTGGACTTACGTCATTGTGTACAATTTCCGTATTTAAAAAGTTACCGTTTCATTTTGTCAGGTGTCCTTATTTTAGTACGAATACATATTGCATTTTAATAATCCAGAAAAAGAAACGTTTTTGCTTGGATGTACTATAATGAAGTCTCGGAGACGCCAAATGTGGGGATCACTATCAGTTCGTATTTACGAAGTTTAATTGACTTAAAATTTAGGTTGTCGATTTACTTCAATTTGGAACTTTGTATTGACGCAGCCTGTTTGTTACGTATTGTATTGCATTGTATTGTAATTTTAACAATTAAATGAAATATAACGAACTAAATGAAACTGAACTAGTGAAGCAGCCACTTTCACTCTCGGCGGAACTACACAACTTGTTTGAATATATTTTATTCCGTGTCGTTAGTTGCTGTTCAATGACAACGACATCTGTTAGCATAAATACAAATCATGTGTCTGTATCAATCGTACCGACTTAATTACAATGCAATAGTTTCATAATTAAAAGTACTTTTGATAATAAATGCCGGTGAACGGGTATGGAAAGAAGCATAACATTTTCGAAATATTAAATCTTTGGTAAATACCGCCATCTAGCAACGAACATGGAAACCAGTCTAGGTTATGCTGTTGATGATTTTAAATTTGCGCTAAGATTGTCAGGATATTATATTATGCACTGTCAGAATATTATATTTTTATTTATTTATTTATAATTTCTTATACTAGAAAGTATAAAGGCGGACTTAATGCCATAGGCATTCTCTAACAGTCTACATTAGGGGAGTGCAGAGATGAAGCTTGGTAGGTGTAGTGTGAAGGGGATATTACTTAAACATATATTATGTGTATATATAACATACATAATACATAGTACTTAAATAAATACATATACATAAATATATAGATATATATAAATATATACATATATATAAATATATACATATATATAAATATATACATATAAAAACATATATAAACAAATATATAATCAATTAGATGACTCTGCTAACTCTCTGAGAAACAGTTCTCGAACCTTCGTCTTAAACGCTTTACGTGTAGTGGCCGACCTTATTTTGAGTGGGAGCGCATTCCATAGAAGAATAGACTGAATTGTGAATGAAGAATGTAAAAAGTCAGAACTATGTGGAGGACAGCGAAGAAGAAGATTGTGAGATGAACGAAGATTTCGGCTGTGGTCAGACCCTAAGTATTGAAAGGAATTAGTTAAATAAGCAGGTGGATTTGGGGAGTGCAACAAAGAGTAAAGAGTACTGAGAGCACGCAAGCTACGGCGTTGACGAATGGGGAGCCATTTGAGTTGGGAGCGATAAGAAGATACGTGATCGTATTTCCGAAGATTATAAATAAATCGAATGCAGATTATAAGAATATATATAAAGAATATATATTATAAGAAATCAATTTATTAAGATACTAAAATTAAAGTACACTGTCTAAATGCAAATGCTACAGTACTAGGAGGTTCACCGCTTTAAGCCAGGTGCTGTGCAATCGGTAACGTTATGTTGCAAGACAGCACAAGCAGATGCAGCCCCAGAGTTCAACCCGACCAGCTATCGAACCCGGATCTCATTTTATAGAACGCAACACAGTTGTCTAAATACTAGATTATCATTAAAAGTCACAGAGTAAAGGAAATTAGAGTCGTCAAAGCGGTTTAATTAGATAACCAAAGCCAATCATGTCACATAGAAATTGATTGAGAAGCGCTGTAATGCGACACAATAAGGTCGTTCATCGCAGGCTTTGTTTCATTGCATTGTTACTAATATACTTATATTCAACAAATTATAAACGATGCCTCTGAAGTGCCCAATACAATGACGGATTTAATTTATTATTTAGGTTCATCGCAAATAGATGGCGCTTACATCAAAAACTATTTTAAGTTCGTATCAGAGGGTGAACAATGTACTCAGTTGTAATGTGATACTACACAGCTTGATAAATAAGCAATAATAATAACATTGTCAATGAATATGCGATATTCAAAGTATTTAGTTACTCGTGTAGTGCGGCCGCATCACGCTAGACAAGTAAACAAACGTTGTGATATAAAGTTCTCAATTGGTCCTGGGTTCTGGGTTGCGTGTGCTTAGTGCGAATTTCGTAAAACAAATCGCATAACTAAGCCGTAGCGTAAATCGACTGTACGTTACTCACGGCGTAAAATATTTAAATAACTCAGCATGCTTAATGTGAGTTTTTTATCGTCGTCGTGGCCACCAGGATAAGACGTCCGGTGCTTTCGTATTTTTTTTTTTTTTTTTTTATGATTGAAACTTTACTGGTGGCCCGAAGGAATTTCCAGTTTCACCAGGACAGGTGGGCGAGCAAAGGCTCAGCCAAGAGGGGTGGGATTTGCTAACAACTGCCCGAGCGCCTCCGAAGGAGACCTAACAACTCAAGAGCAATTGTTTCGCGAATGAATCTACTACCGGATCGGAATCGCGACCCGCTGAGAAGATCCGGCGAGAAACTCAGCGGGCTGATGCATGGGTTAGGTTGCACGTCGACCTCTTTGTCGAGTTCGACGAGTACGGTTACCGGGGTCCCTAAGCCTGCCCCTAGTATTAGAGCTGAAGGCATCTAATGCAAAGGCTATTGGATCTGATGGATCCGTAAGGACGTGTCTAGGGCGTCGACGGTGACTGGCTCCTGCATGATCAGGATTCGGGGAGTAGTCAGCGGCGGCAACGATAAGGCGATTATCATGACGCATAGCCTTATCGAAGTATCGTTCCGACGCTGACTTCATGTATTTCCGAATTGATTCGAGGCCCAGGTCGTCGTGTAGGTCAACGTTCCTCACGAACCACGGAGCCCCGACAGCTAACCTGCAAAAGCGGGATTGTAGGGATTGGAGGGTGTCTATGTGTGTGCGGGCCGCGTGAGCGAACACCACACTCGCGTAAGTCATGACGGGCCTTATGCAAGTTTTGTAAAGTGTCACCTTGTTCCGAAGGGACATTTTACTCCGCTTACAGATCATGGGGTAGAGTCTACCGAGAATAAACGCGGCACGGTCACGGACTGATTTTATATGCGGGCGGAATGTCATCGATGCATCCAGGGTAACGCCCAGGTACTTGACCTTCCTGGCCCAGGGTATGGATTGACTAAAGAGAGTAATCGGGGGTGTGAGATTCCTCCTCCTAATACGGGAGGAAATCCGTGTGGAGCTTCCCCTCTGAAATAGCACCGCAGTACTTTTCGCTGGGTTGATGTCTATGCGCCATTTTCGGAACCACTGTCCTAGGGCTAGGGCTGCGCTCTGAAGCTTCTTCGCGATTAGGGACTTATTTCTACTAGAATAGTAAACAGTCGTGTCGTCGGCGAATAAAGCTAAATGGGTCGGCGGCGACCGGGGGATATCGTTGACGAATAAGCTAAATAGGAGGGGTGAGAGGACAGAGCCTTGCGGGACTCCAGCTGTGAGAGGTCGTGGGGAGGAGCGGGTTCCCTCGACTCGATATCGAAAAGAGCGGTTCGACAAGAAGTCCCGTATGATGAGCACGAGACTATCCGGCACGCCCATGTTGAATAGTTTGAAAATCAAACCATTGTGCCAGACTTTGTCGAACGCTTTTGCGACGTCGAAGAAGAGAGCTCCCGTGTATAACGGTTTTGGTCGATTAAGCCCCACAAGAATGTGCTCCGTGAGGCGGTGCACCTGTTGAACGCATGAGTGATTTGTACGGAATCCGAATTGTTCATCGATGAGAATGCCCTTGGATGAGACGAAGTCTCTGAGGCGTTTGTAGAGCAGACGCTCATACAGTTTGCCTAGAGACATGAGGAGGCTAATCGGGCGGTAGCTCGTCGGATGATTTTTTGGTTTACCGGGTTTATGTATGCCGATAACGTCCGCTTCTTTCCACACCGCGGGAAAGATACAGTTCGCCATAGCGGCATTGAAAATAGATGCCAACATCACGATGAGTTGGACGGGTAGAAGTTTAATAACGCGGTTAGATATACCGTCGGAACCGGGAGCCTTGCGAGGACGTAGGTCTTTGATCAAGCCTTTAACTTCTATCGGGGTGACGGGTGGTAACGCATCCGATGGTGGCAAGGAGGCTCTGCGTTCTACCTCACTGTCTACTAATTCTACATGAACAGGGTCCACGGATTGAGTGCTGGGCGTGCACTGGGTTTGCAATGTATCGGCCAGCAGCTCTGCTTTTTCGTCATCATCGAACGCCGCGAGTCGGCCTGAGGGGCCTACGAGGGGGGGCATAGTTACTACCGTATCCGATTTGAGAGTACGAGCTAAGCGGTAGTAAGACCTTTGGGAGGGCGCGGCTTTCGTATTGAGCGATGCACCGGTGTTCGAATTCAGCAGGCGGGTACCAATTTTTCTAATGAAATACGTACTCAACATATATATTAACGATTGACTTCCACGGTGAAGGAATAACATCGTGTAATAAAAATCAAACCCGCAAAATTATAATTTGCATAATTACTGGTGGTAGGACCTCTTGTGAGTCCGCGCGGGTGGGTAGCATCTCCCTGCCTATTTCTGCCGTGAAGCAATAATGCGTTGTAACTATACTTCAGATCTTAGAACTTATATCTCAAGATGGGTTGTGCATTTACGTCGTAGATGTCTATGGGCCACAGTAACCACTTAACACCAGGTGGGCTGTGAGCTCTTCCACCCATCTATGCCATAAAAAAAACGTTCTCGATAGCGCAAAAGTTACCTAACTCAAATTTGTATGGAGTTGGAACGTTTGCCTAAATTTGCCGCTAGGGGCGCTGTTTCATTCAGTTTCATTTTCATTTCAAAAACTATTACGAGTATGTCTGCTGGTAGGAGTGCTGAAATAACGAAAATGGTGTCACCGCACTGCGGGCATTACATGAAAACGATTACGAGATCTTCCCACCGCCCATCTCATGCGAGAAGTCTCATAATTGCGTTCATACATTTGAAGGCTGCGGTCTGCACTTTTGAAGACTTGTGTCCCGTGGTGGGATGAGGTGGGATTCACGTTGTGATGCCTCTAGGTAGACCGCGAGCCCATCTAATTGATTTTATTAAAATTTAAGTTTTTTGTGTGAATCTAATTATGTCGCAGTTTCGGTGAACAATATTGCAGTCAATATTATATTTACATTACATAATTACAAATTAATAAATACAAAAAGACATCAGTATACACAAAAAGGTCTTTTTTATTTTCTTATGGCACAATGAATGTTTTGGCAACACCTATTTCTCGACAGGTGAGATGTAATCCTGTTCTCGTAAGATTGTGGCCTTGTCCGTGATGTAACATTTCAACCTATATAATATTTTTAATGTAGGTGTATTCAAGAAAATCTTAAAACGTAAACTTTCCTTTGAGTTGGACTGAAAACGTACTTTGTCATATGACATTTGTAGGTCTGAGACGTCTCAGGGTCTCTGAGATTTTACACGAGCTGCATAATAACGCTTCCAGTTATTTGAGATGAATACGCAACATGAAGGCATCCTTGCAGTTACTCACCGTCGCCGCGTCCAGAGCCAGTAGGTAGTTGGGGGCGCTGAGTCCGCGAGTGCTTGCTGTAGGTACCATCCTGCGTATTTCTGACGCGAACTACTAACCCTTTCGGTTCGAAGGGTGCGGTAACCATTGTTCCTGTTGCAGTTGAGAATTTTAATCCGTATCTCAACAGAGCCCAATGCGGTATCATTAGTAGATTTGGGTTCATACAGTTTTCCCTCACTAATGGGGCCTTTTTAGTCGTTTTTTTATAAATCTTATAAAACTACTTAGTCCGGTCATAAATACTGTTACAATTAAAAATAAACATAATATTACATTTGAATTTGGAATCTGTCATTTTGATATGATTGCTCATTGAATTTTCTCATTTTCGCGCCAATACATTGTACAATATTTTGCGATATTAAAATGGAGTGGGGTGATAAAGAGAACCGAATCGCTGTGATTGCATTACACAAAGTAGGTATGGAGCCAAATGCAATTTTTAAAACTCTCCATACGCTTGGTATTAGTAAAATGTTTGTGTACCGGGCTATTAATAGATGCAATGAGATCTCCTCTGTTTGTGACAGAAAAATATCTGGCCGTCTACGTAGTGTTCGTACGGAAAAGATGGTCAAAGCAGGAAGAATTCGAAGATATCCTGTCCGAAAGCAAAAGATTTTATCTCGGGAGATGAAAATAGCACCTAGAACCATGTCGCGTATTTTAAAAGATGACTTAGGACTTGCAGCCTATAAGAGACGTACTGGTCATTTCTTAACTGATAATTTAAAAGAGAATAGGATGGTAAAATCGAAACAACTACTGAAGCGGTACGCAAAGGGAGGTCATAGAAATTTTTTGTTTACGGATGAGAAAAATTTTACAATTGAGCAACATTTTAACAAACAAAATGACCGTGTTTATGCTCAAAGCTCTAAGGAAGCTTCCCAATTAGTCGACAGAGTCCAACGTGGGCACTATCCGACTTCGGTGATGGTTTGGTGGGGTATTAGCTATGAAGGAGTGACTGAGCCATACTTTTGTGAAAAAGGTATCAAAACATCGGAACAAGTGTATCAAGATACCATTCTTGAGAAGGTAGCGAAGCCCCTTAACAACACCATGTTCAATAATCAAGAATGGTCCTTCCAGCAAGACTCGGCGCCAGGTCATAAAGTTCGGTCTACGCAGTCTTGGTTGAAAACGAACGTTTCGGACTTCATCAGAGCTGAAGACTGGCCGTCGTCTAGTCCCGATCTTAATCCGCTGGATTATGATTTATGGTCAGTTTTAGAGAGTACAGCTTGCTCTAAACTTCATGATAATTTGGAGTCCCTAAAACAATCCGTACGATTGGCAGTGAAAATTTTTCCCATGGAAAGAGTGCGTGCTTCTATTGATAACTGGCCTCAACGTTTAAAGGACTGTATTGCAGCCAATGGAGACCACTTCGAATAAGCTTTTTATACTTTAAATTGTTTTATATTTATGTATTAAACTAACACACTGTAAAAGTAATAAAGGTTATTTGCAATAGAATTTTTTTTTCCTTTGTCTCAGTATTTATGGCAAGACTGGGTATACGTTTTTGTTCATTTGTATTTTGGGTTAAGGCACCTCGTTATTGTTTCTGTAACTTAGCAACCGTTAGTCGCTGCTTGCTGCTAAGGGTTTTTCCTGATGAATAGGAATAAATAAACTTCTGTAGACGCCGTGCCGTGTACTTTAAAGTAACATTGAATGGCAGCGGTTTAGCTCGGGCGCGTACTGTAAACGAATGGCGAATACTTAACGGATCGTTCAAATATGTACTTGAGACGTTGGTACGTACGAGTAGCAGAGTAGCAGAGGGATACAGGAATCAATAACAAACATCCACGGACGAGCGATATGCACCTCGGAGTGAATTAAGGTTTTTCAACCAAATGACAGAGATTTTTGTTTAAAACACGATGCCTAATGATTATAAATATATTTGGAATGCCCATCTTGAGTATCAACTCAGATTATGCGAAAGACTTGACGAGACACAACGTGACTTTGTTCATCTCTCCAACTCCGCGCGTTCAGAAATATTCAACTGAACTCTTTCTAAAACTTTGTTTTCGATATCCACAGATTCGGTAGAATCTGGCGCCAAGTTCCGTTCAAAAATCCCGTTGTAAACGGAGCGCCAGACTACCGACTGTGTTTACTGTGAGCAGAACAGTTTTTTGAGGTTGCGAAATTTTATTTAATTCTACGGTACTTCTGGTTCCTAAATTGTATATTATATCAATCACTCACAACTTTATTTTACTGATATTAACTAGTTATATCAATTACAACAATTAATCTACTTGAAATTATTAATTTTATCACCACAAACTATGGCTCGCTCAAAAATTTCGATCCTGACTTTTTTCGATGTAAAAAGTGACATGCCACAGACTATAAATATTCGAGAATGGTAATCTACGGCCGCCAGGGTGCGCTGGAATTATTCCTATTTGTAATGGATTTTATGACCTGGTAACTGAGACCTTTAAGTCATGTCTTATTTTAATTTATATTCATATTTTTATGAAAAATGATATTATGCAGTGAAATGAAATGTGATATTATGGAGTGAAATGAAATGAAGATGATTAATTTGAGACATTAATCAAATGGGATGAAATGAAATGAGATGAGATGATATGAGATGAAATATAATCTCAGTAGCATGGTGGTGGTCATTTACTAAGATCTCAGTGGACTTTTTGGAGGAAACCGAGAAGTTACGTACAGCGGCTTTGTTTCATTTTCCCACATTTGTGCACTTTCACAGATATTAAACAGTTAATAAACCACTATTATTACACATTTAAACCCGAAGAAACACTAAATAGACAAATTAAAACAAATCACACAACTTCACACCTCGCGTTCCCGCCAAAAAGTCATTATTCCTACATAAACTGTAGCTTCAAGGGGATAGTTTGCAGTTCTTATTGAACGGTTTATACATTAAATAACGTTAATGTTGTTACTGTTAGTATTTTAGTTTAAGTACTGCCGAAGCAAGTACTGTTGTTACTGTTGGAGAAACAATTTTGTTTTGTAATGTAATACCGAAATACTTTACGAGATGGCGTTACAAAAAATCCCTTCCCAAAACTATAAAACCGTTGTGATTGTCTACGAATAATAAATAATATAATAACTAATATTTATTCGTAGGTGATTGTTTAAGATGCTATGAATATTTCGGTTTTGATTTCATCAAAATAACTTGAACTTTACTACTGAATTCCGAAGAAAATTCTAATTAAGGCTGAGTTAAGTTCAGCTTTTTATTTAAGCCTCTTACTGTAGTTTTTAAATTACATTTATGCGGATTGATGTTTCAAGGCTTTCAGATTTTAATTTTAAATTCTGAAATAATTAAGAACAGCGTCATCTACCCTTCACATTTGAAACAAAATTTAATTCGGTTTAAATTTGTAAAAGTTGATGTTGATTATTATTACACTGTAACGCAGCGTTCCGTTTCGCGGGGCAACAGCAGCCAAAGGGAATGTGACTCAGGTCCGTGCCGCGACGACCCACCCCGCGCTACCCGCGCCCGCGCATCTGTTGCATCATTCGCACCCCCAATTAGTGCGCGCCAGACTTTGAAGCGGAATACACGCGTCCCCGGTCGATACCGGAACTGACAACCCGAGAGTCTCATGCCAGTCGGGCACCTAACATTAAACTGGCAGCCCAAGCGCGGGCCCTTTAACTAGTATTTCGGAGTGAATCTACGTAATTACGACACGTACTCGTCGTCAGTCACGCCGTCAATCCGATTTTCAAGACGTTGAAGAAGAAATTGGTTCAACCGCGGGACCGACGCCAACATTTACCGCAAACAACATGGCGTCATTACAAGAAAGTCAAATGGCAGCATTCGAACGCCTACTCGACCGAGTTTTTGAGCATAAAACTCAACTCGAATCATCAGCAACACCGACGTCGGAGCCGACATCGCCGCCTTCCTCGACGCCCGCTCACCATTCTGGGAACTTCGCGTCATGCACGGCGCGGTTCAGCGGAGCGCCCGGCGACTCACTCGACGGTTTCCTTGACGCGGTCGAATCATACAAAGATTGTGTTGACGTAGGATACGCCATCGCGTTACGAGGACTCTCGATGTTACTAACCGGAAATGCAGCCGTGTGGTGGCAAGGCGTTAAAGCTAGCATCACTTCCTGGGACGACGCTTTATCATCGTTACGAAGCGCTTTCGGTGATTGCAGACCGCCCCATCGAGTCTACTTAGAGCTCTTCAAAATGTCGCAAGGACAAAGAGAGAAGACGGAGATCTTCGTTGCCAGAGCACGAGCCCTACTAGCTCGACTCCCACCTGGTGACCTTAGTGAGAAAGTTCAAATTGATATGCTTTACGGCCTTCTACACCGTCGTGTTCGTAAAAGATTAAGAAGAGTCGAAATAACTTCATACGACACGTTATTAAAGAAAACGCGCCATATCGAGGACTCCATCTACGAGACCAGTCCGCCTGAATTTATTCATCATCCTCAGCGAGCCACGCCACGTTCATCGGGTAGTACCGTAGGCGAAGTTCCCACCGGTGCTTCGACTTCGCAGCATACATACGCACGGATGACGCCGCGGAAAATATTGAACTCGGGCGCCGCTGGCGGCCCGCCACGCGACGACAGCGCTGCGCCGAGCACCGTTCGAGTCCCCGCGCCTCGCTACACGAACACTGATAATGTATCATCTACGTCGATTGTTAAAAGACTGTTCTGTGTTTATTGCAAAAAGTACGGACATATTCGTGATGAGTGTTTAAAATTAGCGTCAAAAACGAAATTCGACAACGAAAATACGCAAGCTGTATCCTCGTGTTACGGGTGTGGTACCAAAGGTGTTACTCGGTCTCAGTGTACAAAGTGTAACGCAAGTTATTACGCCGTCGACGCTGCACGGACCCGATCAGTCACATCCGATTTACCTATTGGTAAAGTAAATACACAGCTGTCAAGTTCAGTGAACTCTATTCATCGCGACAGCTCGTTGCATACAGCTTGCACTTCATACACCGTAAAGTCGTCCATTTATATTAATAATCGTAAACAATGTTTTGTTGATAATGAAAATAATTATTATCCTACCGATTTTAAGGCGATTCTTCCTCCGCGCTTTTTCGGTACTGATAACAAGGTTAGACTTCAAAATTATTCTAGACTTAATCATAATATAAACAATAATATTAGTTCTAGGAATAGGCCCCTGATGCGTTACTCGAGTGGTACCGAATCAAAACATAGTTATTCCGAGGTACCAAGTGGCCGCGATAGGGTGGGTGACCATGATGAACGAAAATAGGGTGACCATGGAAAAGTCGGACATTTTTTCGACGATTAATTCTAATGTGAAAAGTGTTGCCCAGAGTAACTCTACTGAGCACCAGGTTAGGTTAAGACCAATTTTAAGTGTTCAAATTTTAGGTATACGAGGTAATGCTTTGTTGGATACGGGAGCTAAGAGTAGCGTTGCCGGTGCGTTGCTTTATGAATTGCTGTTAAAGCATAACCATCCGTGTGAGGAAACCAGGCGTCGGGTGAGGCTTGCAGACGGTTCCGCGCGCACCCGCCGAGTTTTGCTCACTACTCTAGAAGTAAGGATAAGTCCCGAAAGGTCAGTAACCCTTGAATTTACTGTTTTTCCAGATGCTCAAAATAATGAAACTTTGCTTGGCATGGATTTTTTGGTGGCGGCAGGTATTGTGCTTGACTTTGCTTCATCCACTTGGCATTTTTCGGGAAAACGGGTTACCTATCCAATTGAATATGAGTGCCCTAAGCCATGCATGTTTGCTTCTACTGCTGACTTCCTGCGTGATGATAAGGGTTCTATGCTTGGCTCCGATGAACGGCAGCAGCTATCACATTTATAGCAGCAGAATGGAGACATCTTTAGGGTGGGGGGAGCCCCAACCCTTTACGCCGAGCACCACATTGATACCGGTGATCATCCGCCTATATCGGTACCGCCGTATAGGCTCACTCCTGTGCTTCAACAGCGAGGAGAGGTTCTCGCAATCGATTTGTTCGGGCCACTGCCAGAAGGAGAGCAGGGGGAGCGATGGGTACTCCTGGTAGAGGATGTAGCTACAAGATGGGTAGAACTCTACGCACTTGTTGATGCCACCGCCGTGGCTTGCTCCCGAGTCCTACTGGAAGAGTATTTCCTTCGTTATGGCTTGCTTATGCGTCTAGGGGTGTAACACGTAAGTTCATGCCACGACGGGATGGCCCGTATCGCGTAGTAAAGATAGTTAGTCCTACAACGTACTTCATAGCAGACTTGTCAAACAATGTCATCGGCAAGTATCACACCGCGGATTTAACCCACTCTCCGTCAAATTCAAGTACGGATCCAATTATGCCAAAGAGGCAGAGAGGAAGGCCGCGTCTTCAGACTAACAGTCCCAAGTTGGACTCGGGACGCGTTCCCGACTTGGAGGGGGAGTATGTAACGCAGCGTTCCGTTTCGCGGGGCAACAGCAGCCAAAGAGAATGTGACTCAGGTCCGTGCCGCGACGACCCACCCCGCGCTACCCGCGCCCGCGCATCTGTTGCATCATTCGCACCCCCAATTAGTGCGCGCCAGACTTTGAAGCGGAATACACGCGTCCCCGGTCGATACCGGAACTGACAACCCGAGAGTCTCATGCCAGTCGGGCACCTAACATTAAAACACTAATTAATTGAGCGTTTCATTAGCTTTTAAGCTGAGTGACTATTTATAATTTATTTTTATTAAGTAATAAATGAGCAAAAAATAATACTTAACAAAAAGATATGAAATCCGAACAAAAACAGTTTCACTGTAAAAAATTGCGCCAAGTCCACGTTTATAAAACTCATCTCAATAACATTTGCACTTTACAAAAAAAAGAAGACTTCAATAGCTTTCATTCTCTACAAAAATATGTGAAATACAAAAAAATACCAAGAAACCGTCATAAAGATGAAAAAATTAAAAAAACATTGTTGAAAATTTAAAAATAAAAAAATAAAAATTTTATCGTACTTGGCGCGCGTCATTGAGTACCTACCCCAAAAATTTTCGGAAGAATTTCAACCCGAGAAAAAAACCATTTTGCTTTAATATACAGTGAAAGCTGAAAAAGTTACCCAGGTTGTCTTTTTCGCTCTTGTTAGCGTTTTATGAGAAATTGAGACAGAACTACGGTAATTTTCAATAGCTCTCACTATATACCTATGGGCTATTATATGCCAAATCGACCCCTTTTGCGTTCGACCCCTTTAGATTCAGCTGAAACTTTATTATTCTTTTCTACCCTTTGAAAAACATCTTTGAGAATTTTTTCAAATGTTTTGAAGCCAACGTATACATACGTATCGACTCGTAAGTAGTTTGTATTTGTATAAGCGAACACGAGAGGGTGTTTAGTTCAAATCATAAAAGATGAGTGGGAAATGAAAAAAATTAAAATAACATACGTATGAGATGTCGATTTTACTTAACTTTTGTAAAACTTATTATGAAATAATAATTCATTAATTACATTTATGCATTTCATAGGTTGACCTACTTATAATTTTCTAAACATTGAAAGGATGTTCATTTATCCTGAAAAATTTGGGGTACTCAATGACGCGCGCCAAGTACGATAAAATTTTTATTTTTTTATTTTTAAATTTTCAACAATGTTTTTTTAATTTTTTCATCTTTATGACGGTTTCTTGGTATTTTTTTGTATTTCACATATTTTTGTAGAGAATGAAAGCTATTGAAGTCTTCTTTTTTTTGTAAAGTGCAAATGTTATTGAGATGAGTTTTATAAACGTGGACTTGGCGCAATTTTTTACAGTGAAACTGTTTTTGTTCGGATTAGCATTACGAGTAACCATTGCTTATTTAAAACAACTACCAAATTCCAAATTAAATATTCAATTAGTATAGTGAGCCGGACTGGTACCGGTACAATGGCGGTACAAGATGACGTTGGGCGGAAGTGGCCAGTGCTTCTAGAGCTGCGACCTGTAAGTCGTCTAGAACCTGCGACCGCTGGACAGAATCCTTACAATACCACATGAGGAAAATATCTACGGCAAGCAGCTGCACTTTGATCGTTCACATAACTTTGTAAATATAATTAGTAACATCGAGTGGCGTGGCGAGGGGAGGCAGCGTGCCCCGGCCACTACTCACAGGGGGACGCAAAATGGTCCGTAAAAAAAAATTTGCTGGATAATTTTTATTTTTTTATAATTGATATCTGGAAAAATTATTTTAAATTTAGTGGCGGCGTAATATAATTAATGATAATTTATAAATAAAAAATAAAAAAGGGGTGGCTAAAAAGGCATTGTGGCCGGGCGATTTTAGATCGTTACACCAGTGTTAACAACCGACATCTGAATCACAAGGCGCGCGCGATAACAACGACCCACAATTGCAACTAATGCAATTATATTATTTGTAATATATTAATTAGACGTGCGCGATACAGCGTGCGTGATATGTGTATAAACAAACATGTTTACGTTGAGCGCCGTAGTCGCTTATCAGTATCACTAGTCCGGCGCGGTGTGATGTCCGCGAAATGCACAGTGTATTGTAGAGCGACGCGTACCTGGCAGATGTCGGTAGGGCACCCGAGGCTTGTGCAGTGGCGGCGGCGGCAGCGGTGGCAGGAAGCAATTGGGCTCTGACCAGGAGCAGCCAGTGGAGTTGGTGCCCATGTCGATATAGCCGTGTCGGTCCAAGCGGCGGGCGGGCCAGCATCGCAGGCACGCGCCACCGTCCTCCGCCCTGGCGCACTCAATAGTTGCTGGTCAAGCGAAACTCGCTACGGTTGCTCGAGGAGAACGAAGCGTCCGTCGTGGTCGCGAAGCGCGGCAGGATTGCGGCGGCCGGCGGACTCGCGCGCCCACTGACACGTGCTCACGTGCCTGCTCGCTCTCCGCGTCGCCGAGCACGTGTCACCTCTTCGCCACTTCGCCACTTCGCCTCCACACCGCCTCCGATCTGACGACACGCATCTCCCGAACATTCAGAACGCGACAAAACGAACCCCAAGATATTCATTCACTTGTAATTAATTCGATAATAATATTAGAATTGATTCTTGTCAATTAAGATTGCTTAAACCGGTCGAGAGGATCATACGCGGTCGTGAATCTTCTGTGCGAAGACTGGTGCCCGGTTCATTGAAATGTTAAGTGAGCGAGCGAGCGGCGAGCACCAGGTCGCCAGTGCCGCGCCGCTTCTGCTTGCTAGGACAGACAGCGACCGCGAACCGGTCCGCGAGTGTGTACGCTTGCACGTGTGCACTCAGATCTGATCAACCCTGCAAATTAGCGGGCGCCTCGTTTAAGAACGCGAGTACTTTGTTTCTTACAGTGCAATTCATCCAACGCTGTGCTCGGCTCATGTCTCAAAGATAAAGAATTAATTAACTTTCACAGCCTATTATTAATTATTTTTAGAAGCATCAATAGAATGTATCCGAAATAAACTTTCGTAGATTAAAACAACAAACCGTCAATTCACGTCTTTTTTGTGTGTTATTAAAGTTTATTCGGGAGGGAGCAGGCCGCGGATAAGAAGGAAGAGGGTGGCCCGGTCACGTGCCCTTCTAACTGGAAATGAACACCCCGGACTGCCTGTCGCGTTCTACGGCCTAATGTTACGAAAACTGACTCTGGTCAAGTGTTCGTCACTAATTATAACAACAAATCCGAATAAGTAGGCTCGCCGTCAGACGGAATACTTTGAGCGCCTGGCCGGGTGAGCGTAGCGACGTAGCTCGTAGCAGGGTCGTGCTACGAGGTGACTACGACGCTAAAATTACTAAAATTAAATAAAACAACCTAAATTAACAATATCTTGTCTTACGAGCACCTCAAACATATTGGAGGTACGAACAAGCTTTAGGTATGACCACGATTCGAACCCTGACTCCTCCTTAGTAGTCGAGTTCTATCACTAATCACTGGAAACTCACTCTGACGTGCATTGTACCAACGACAAACAACGTGAAATTATATAAATAACAAAAAGTATCTAAAAACGGTACAAAAGTGATTACTGTGGCTTCTTGTTGCCTCAAACTTTGAACGAGCTTAAAGCTATATTTGTACAACAAAAGTCAAATTGCAACACAAGCGTTTATTTATAACATTAGCTAGGGGACGGAACCTTTATAAGCGTACTTTTTAATACGTCAATACTTACATAAATTAGTCTGGAAATATCTACATGCACACCCACTTGAAATCCCTTCAGGTTATTCAATCCCGATTCTGCAGGATAGCCGTCGGAGCACCATGGTTCCTGAGGAACGTGGATCTCCACGATGACCTGGAGCTCGATTCAGTTAGTGAGTATCTGCAGTCGGCATCGCTGCGCCATTTTGAGAAGGCGGCACGACATGAGAACCCTCTCATCGTGGGTGCTGGAAACTACATACCCGACCCAGTAGACCGAATGGTAAACCGTGGACGTCACCCAAAGCACGTCATTACGGATCCTCCTGATCCATTAACGGTGCTGTTAGGCACCACAAGCACCGGTCACCGTCCTCGTCGAACCCGTCGCTTGCGACGAAGGGCTCGACGAGCGAATTAACCCACAGACACAGCCCACTGAGTTTCTCGCCGGATCTTCTCAGTGGGTCGCGTTTCCGATCCGGTGGTAGATTCTGCGAAGCACTGCTCTTGCTAGGGTCAGTGTTAGCAACTCTCCGGTTTGAGCCCCGCGAGCTCACCTACAACGTTAGGGCGAAGCTGAAATAGCCTCTTAAGGCTATCAGCACAGGTAGGAAAAAAAAAGAATACGTGGTCTTATGTATACTTGTATTTTCGACACAGGTGTTTACTTACTTGTTACTCATCAAATGAACACGTTTGTACAT
The DNA here is from genome assembly GCF_030267445.1 of Bombyx mandarina. NCBI lineage: Eukaryota > Metazoa > Arthropoda > Insecta > Lepidoptera > Bombycidae > Bombyx > Bombyx mandarina. The sequence continues at coordinate 20,094,222 of NC_143208.1, read as the reverse complement.
ACTCGTAGTATTGGAAAACAATCGCAGAACTGTTTATCCGGAATAATTTCACTTTCTACCAGTGTGGTGTTTGTTAGGCGCAAGTATTCAGCGCATACTGGTCGCCCGCATGGGTAGCGCTAATCGGCGGTGCGTCCGGAGCAGCAATGGTACTGGATATGCGTTACATTAGGTAAATTAATGGCTGCCTACAGTGGCCTGGCAGTGGGTCGGTGTCCTTACCCACTAATCAACGACTACCCAGGGGATATTCACATAATGATTGAAGTTCGGGCGCAACGTGGGCCCACGCGGATAGGTACCAGCATCCTGATTAATCGCGACGCAGTCAGCGCACCAGTGTCAACGAAGGGAACCCGCCATTCCAATACATATGATACTTCGGCCTCGTGTGTGAAAATGTAAAGACCTCATGAATTGTGACGTGATAGGTCCGCCGAAGGCTTACCACCAGGTGAGCTATAAGCTCGTCATTCCGTGTACAGCAAACAATCAATTCTAAATATGAAACAAATCCAGGATAGACTATTGTTGTATACTCAATAAAACGTCGAAGACAAAAAGTAAACATACATATGTTTGCGCAAACAAATAACTTCCAGTCGGTTAAATGTTGGAGATTGTGTGAAGCATTCATTGACGGTGCCGACTTGGGTCACCTCTCCTTCAGCCTTCATCACGTTCATCGAACAATCCACAAAGTGCAACTGACCGATTTGTTTGTCTCCGGGTTCTCACGGCGCAGGCGAGTTGACTCTTCTTATGATTGATTAATTAATGAATCCGTGATCTCACTTTAGAATCGCACAGCCCGCCGTTCGAGACGACTGTGCTCGTCCACGGAGATCACACGTGCGTCTCCAGAGTTGGCAGACAACGAATCACACACGGCCCCGTATGTATAATATCGGATTATCTGCCGGCCGCAACAACAAAGATGAATTATTGAATAAGTTTGTGATCTCTCAGACCACTCCATAATAAAATCTAAGCTTGACAATTAATATAGAACAAAATCTATAGATAGAATATATTCTATCGGTTCGTAGATTGCGTATTTTCTGAGTAACGTGCTGCATTCGAAACGAAATAAATTTGAAAACAATTTAAATGATGATCCAAGTCACGCGGCTCGAGCAAGTGTCGTCTCAATTCATGAGTGACTTAATAAGCGACCTCAATGTATAATACGAGCATAATAGTTGCTCTGTGTTTTGGAGAAATACACTTCTATCGCTCATGGACTGACTCGCCGCGGGACTCAGCTCAAACGACGATGGGTTGTCGGTGTATATTCACCACACAACCACCACACCACCACCACACAACCTTGTGTAATCCACCTTCGGGCGTGCGCTCGACGTCTCATTTGTACCGGTACGCCACATGAATGTGTATAATCTATCCTTTATTATAGTTTTTAGTTGAACAAAAACTTCAAATTTTAGTTGAATACGTATTTTTAAAAGTACATTTAAAATGTATATGTCGTTAAATGGAATATTACAGATGGAATATTACAAGTCGTATGTTCTGTTTTGCAAATGTATTGTTTAATTTTCATTTCAAATACATGCAACAGGGATAGATGGGGTCTAGACGCCACTAGACGGAAGCGCCGATGGATCCGCTACGAGCAAAGGAGCGCGTGGCGCGGCGTGTGCCAATACACCGGGGCTCTCATCACTGCTTCGGAGATGGGGGCGCGAGCACATAATGACGATACTTCGATGGAACGCAAGTGCCTGAGCAGCGCCGATAATTGACTATGACCGGGACATACATCGGAGTTAAGAGGCGACGATATCAAAGATGAGATCGACCCAGGCGAGGGGGCAAACGCAAAACCGCCGTCGGTGCTTTTAGGCCTCTCAAGCGCCGCTCACCGTCCTCGTCGATCAGCGAACTAACCCATAGAAATAGCCCACTGAGTTTCTCGCCAGATTTTTCACAGTGTGTCACGATCCTGATCCGGGTAGATTCTGCGAAGCACAGCTCTTGTTAGGGCTAGTGTTAGCAAATTCTCACAGGTTGAGCTCGTGAGCTTACCCACTCTTCCTCGTAAAGCTGGAATAGTCCCTTAGGGTACCGGCGAATAGGTAGCCAAAATGATATCACTGATCAGAAGGATCTTATCGGGCGGAACATACACGCACGCGATGACGATCGGTGCGTGTCCGTCATCGCGTCAGTGAGAACCGACCACATTGACGCCTCGATAAGAGAACGAGGGATAATTTATTTATTTATTATTATATTATAATTAACTTCATGTACATTAAAGTACATTGGCGGGCTTCATGCGGAAAGAACCAGTCGACCAAAGGTGATGCAAAAATAAATAAATAATAGTTAAAAAAAACTAACAAAGGACAATGCCCAAAAGTGGGCCAACTTCATGACCAAACTATTTGTACTTGAAAAACTATGCCTTATTTTTTCATGTTGTTTAGTTTATGTATCAACATTTCTTTCACCCTAGCATTGTTTTACAAAAAAATAAATTACTTATTTGATAACATCCCAAAACTGAGTGCCATAGTTTTTAAATTCGCCAATAGGCAAAGGGTAAATTAGCCCATACAGCCTTATAGTAAACCTATATGCTAACAAACGAAAGAGTTGTCTGTGACTTGATCAACAAATAAAAAAAAATAGCTAATGGTTATAATTCACAGACTTTTTAGTTTATTGTTGTTCAATTCAATATTTATGTATTGTAATAATAATTATTATTTAAAACCATGAATTATTTAATATTTTTAGATATTAATGATTCCATTAGTAAAAATCTCAATGGCCTACCATTACTCTATTCTTATTATATATGATCAGAGAGTTTTGGCAGCAACCCGAGTGAAGCGTCACTTGAAGTTTTATTTTAATGTTTTTTTAATAGTTTATTGTGATGTTATAATATACAAATTGGGTGCTGTTTTGTGTATTAAACATCAATAATCTTTGTTCACAATTATTAAGGCATTGGAATAAAACTGTGGCTTACATAGCAGTGACTGTTTTTTTTTTTTTTTCAAGATAAAAGGTCTGCGGAAATTCACGCTCACTCAATGTGCTATTCATCGAGTTGACGTCAAAACTCCCAAAAAGCAATAAAAAGAGATACACCGGCTTTCTATTGACATAAAATAATATAACTACGACAGACTAGGCTGTATAGGCTACGCTCTTTGCCTGCCTATTGGCGAATTTAAAAACAACAACAACAATTTCGTTGCCGGCTTCCGGATTTCATTTCATATTATTATTATTATGAGGATGTACTAATAATAAAATATACGTAAGGGCTTATTTCTAGCAACATTAACCACAATTAACTTATTTAATACTGTAAATAATGATGAGAGCAATTATTGATTTCGAAGAAAACAATTAACAACTTAATTTTAGCAGGAGAAAAAACAGATTTCTCTTAAACCTGGGTGAGAATATAAAAATCGTTTTCTGAATATGAAACGATATTTCTTTGTCTATCAAATTAAGATAAAACCATCATCACAGACAACTTTTTAGGGGTCCAAACGCCCATAGAAAATGGGCATTGTCCTTTACACTTTTATAGAAAATCCAACTAAAAAATAGAAAATTAATTTGAATTAATTTTCTATTTTTTAGTTTTAATTAATTTTAATTAAAAATAGTGTAAGAAATAATGATTTTATTGTAAAAAAACCGTGGGGTATTTTTCAGGATATTATCAAAATAACCCTTCTACTCATATCTGTTCATAAAATATTTATAACTACCGATACCATGCACCCCACGCTTTTTTAGTTTATTAGTTTTTTAAACTATTATTAATTTGTAATTTTTTATTTGAATTTCAATTTTTTTATTATTATTTTTTTAATATTGAGTTGTCATCGCTTCTTAATAAGTATACCAAATTTCGAGTTAATCCGACGTTTTGAAGGGGGTCAAAATCATGTTCAAAGATTCCGTTACAAACATACATACATACGTCTAAAGCTAATAAAAGCGTATTAAAAACGTAGTAGATGTAGATATTGGATGATAAATTAAAGGAAAAGTATATGATCATTATACGGTATATAATACGAGTACTATATTCGTTAAGCAAGCATATTATTATAAATACATACATAGAATACTTTATAATTTTATTAATAAATACATAGTATATTATAATACATAAATATGAAATATATAAATTTACTTAATACATATGTACCTAAATACGAGTATATTTATGCTACATATTTATTTTTGAGGCCCAGAATTGAAGTAAATAACTAATATCAGCTTGCCTAAATTCATTTACCGAATTATCAATCGGAACATAACACAATTAGTAATGGTCCTGATCTCAAGATAGAGCGCATTGAGGAACGCACAAAGTCAGAACGATGTGAGGCAGGACAATAAAGAATGAAGTTGTTAGATGAACGTGACGTTCTGTCATGACTAGAGTGAAGGTACTGAAAGTAAGGAGTTAGAGGAAGAGGAAAGGGAAAGACAAGTAGCGAGAGTGGGGAAATTTAGACCGATTGCGAAAGGCAGCCACATGGTGGTTTTTGTTTCCAACCTATGCTGATAGCTTTGAGAGGCTATATCAGCGTTACCCTAGCGTGTAGGTGAGCTCTCGGGGTCAAACCGGAGGTGATGCTAACACGGGCTCTATCTAGCAAGAGCAAGTTAATAGATCGGGAGGATCCCTAATGACGTGTTTATGGCGACGTCAACTGTTTACCATTCGGTCCACAGGATCGGATATGAACATGGTCGTACACACGAAGATTGAAGATGAATCGAAAGCAGTTTTTGAAAAAATAGGTCGAGTCTGTTGAGAAAGTCTGCATTCAGATCAAAATAACAGACCTTGGTCTTGCAGCGCTGCAACCAGACTTTACTACAGTAGGCACTACATGAGAATTCAATATTGATTGAGATGAAATGATTCTGCCGTCATCGGTCTTAGGTGTCGTTAACTGGCTTTACCAGAACCTTTGTTTCGCTCTGTAATACGCTCGGTATTAAACACGCGTAGGTCGGATTTAGGTCGGATTTGGATAGCTGTCTGCTGCTACTATTCATGAAAACTTTCATTTCACAGGATCATTCCGTGTCGTTCTTCCGTGAGCTAGAGAGTAGGGTCTGAGAGTATACCGGTGCAAGGGATTTCGATTGTAAATCTCAGATAGCTGTTATGTAATACTGTTGAGGCTTCGACGTCATATGTTATCTTGATGAGGGCGGTGACATGCACGTCGTGGTGTCTGTGGGTTTCAGTATCTACTGAACATTGAGTGGGTCATGAACTCGTTCACCGAACCAGTGCAATTAAAAGAGAGACCCCGCGGATCGCTTAGAACCTCTGGGTCTACGGAGGGACTTCAGTTTTCTCTGTATTTTGTACCGTATGTTCCATGGGGAGTGATCTGAGAAATTAGTCGAGATGCTCCCCTCATGTCCTTTTTACCATCACACCTCCCGCCACCGAAGCAGAGTTCATCCATATTTTTTGGAACCATTGCGTTCATCGAGATAGCGTTTCCAAAGAACTTTTCTGCCACGTACCACCCAGCTAGCTCCCTTCTACGGTGTTCTCGCTATGACATGTCCTTCTTCAAACGAGGCTCGCAGAGAGTAGAGTAGAGTACAAGAGCACGACGTGTAAGAGTCCACTCTGTTTATTTCATCCACAGAACAATGATAGGTTTTTTTTTATTGCTTAGATGGATGGACGACCTCACAGCCCACCTGGTGTTAAGTGTTTACTGGAGCCCATAGACATCTACAACGGAAATGTGCCACCCACTATGAGATATAAGTTCTAAGATCTCAGTATAGTTACACAGAACGATATCCGACATTCCAATGCATTTGAAAATTTAATTCACATCTTTGATCGTGTAGAGTGGGACAGATAGAGACACCATCTTCAAGAGATCAGCGCGGCCGAACCGTAACTGATAATGAAACCTACACCCGTGATGGTTTACGAACAGTAAATACCAGATTACATTACCAAGCTTACTTAATTTTTAATTGTAGTCTATCGTTTTATGTTTAAATTTAAATAACCGTTAAATTATTTTCGTGATAATATATTATGTATATATCGTGTTACGAGTAATATATGTATTAGTGAGAAGACAGGGAAAGAAAGCGAGTTTTTTTTTTCGGGTAGAGGGCCGAACCTCCTACGAGGTCCCCGCGCAAAAGGGGCGCGCGGGGTATGTGAGACTCAACGATCTGCATGGTGTTGTGAGCAGACCGCGGGCCCAAGGATTTTAGGACCCACCCACTAAACTTTTTTTTTTTTTTTTTTCCTACCTACGCTGAGAGCCTTGAGAGGCTATTTCAGCGTAACCCTAACGTTTGTAGGTGAGCTCACGGGGCTCAAACCTGATGACGTTGCTAACACGAACCCTAGCAAGAGTCGTGCTTCGCAGAATCTACCACCGGATCGGAAACGCGACCCACTGAGAAGATCCGGCGAGAAACTCAGTGGGCTGTGTCTGAGAGTTAATTTACTCGTCGAGCCCTTCGTCGCAAGCGACGGGTTCGACGAGAACGGTGACCTGTGTTTGAAGTACCTAAAAGCACCGTTAGTGGATCGGGAGGATCCGAGATGACGTGTTTTGGGCGACGTCGACTGCTTTCCATTCTGTCCGCAGGATCGGGAATGTAGTTACCGGCGGCCACGATGAGAGGGTTCTCGTGTCGTGCCGCTTTATCGAAGTGGCGCATCGACGCCGACTGAAGATACTTACTGATGGACTCTAAGTCCAGGTCGTCATGGAGGTCGACGTTCCTGACGAACCACGGGGCTCCGACGGCTATCCTGCAAAAACGCGATTGAATAATTTGGAAGAATTTTAAGTGAGTGCGGGCCGCGTGAGCGAACACTACACTTGCATAGGTCATGACGGGGCGTATGCAAGTTTTGTAGAGTGTCACCTTATTTCTAAGGGACATTTTACTTCGCCTACATATCATCGGGTAGAGACGTCCTAGAATGAAGGCGGCACGGTCGCGTACCGTCTTGATGTGAGGGCGGAATGTCATCCTACTGTCGAGGGTGACGCCTAAATATTTGACCTTCGGGGCCCACGGTATAGGCTGGTCGAACATCGTGATTGGACGAATGGCGGAGGCGGAGGTGTTGACGCGCCTAGTCGGGAGAGGGATGCTCAGCGTGGTGTTCGGAGGGCGACCCTTTTTGAAGAGCACCGCTGTGCTTTTCGTGGGGTTGATGTCGATGCGCCACTTCCGGAACCACTGTCCCATGGTGGTAGCTGCGGTCTGAAGTCGTCGATAAAGCAACGCCTTCTTCCTACACAAGTAGTAGATGGCGGTGTCATCGGCGAAGAGCGCTCCACGCTCCAGTCACGAGTTAACATTACGAGCTGATATCGTATAAGCTCATATCCCTATAAGACCGTTTCAATTCCTCGGTAGCATATCTAGTGGATCTTTAGATAGACTTCTGGTCCAACTAGTCTCAGAGCGCTGATTATGTGGCTCTATTAATATTTACCGCCATTACATTTCATAAAACTATTTCGTTCATCTTAAAGATAAAGTAATCGTCGATCGATATTTTTAGTTCCTTTTTATTTTGAAGTTAAATAATGAAAACGTTGTCTAAACATCAGTATAATTGGCAGCATAAAGCGTATTATCTATAATTTGCAGAAACAAAGAACCGGACAAAACAGAGACAAAAACAGAAAAGTTGAAAAGCGTCTGTTTAATGAATGACATGGATTAACACAGAATAAAGTGCTGCCTTGCAACTCTGAGAGAAACTTTTATTAGTAGGTATTTATTCACGACACGTTCTAGTGTCCTAATAACTTAGGTGCGAATAAAAATGAATGATGAGATGTACTGACCGTACTTTTTGTTGAAACTAGCCCCGTGACTCAGGAAATCTGGAAAAATTAAAAATTTAATTTTAAATAAAGGTGAATGCAAATAAAATCAAATTGTTACACACATTAATGATCGCTAGGGGCCCCCCAATAGTCGAGATTCGACTATAATGAATTTAAATTATAAGTTTAAACATTATTATGGTTCTATTGTTAAACACTATTATATATCAATAACATAATCACAGTATTCGCCGAAACTGCACGATAAATCAATAATATTAAAGACAAACAATATTAATCTATTTTCAATTCGACCACAGACTTTAAACAATAACAAAAGTTTCCCAATTGACAGTAAACAAAGAGTATATTTATATGTGTGGTGTCAAATACATGGTAGTGTGTGTAATGTTTTCTTTATTGATTTAAGGTATCTTTCATGCTTTATTTTTAAAAAATATTAGCATTGTGCACTCCTTTTCTATAATCTCTATAAGTGTGAGAAATTTCATACTCCTCCGTCTGCGCAATTTTCGTAAAAAGGGGTAGGTACGAAGTTTTTGCTTCACGTATTAATATATAGATTATGTACTCGTAGTATGTTCGGAAGCATTGAGGCGCTCGAAAGCCGGGGGAATATAATTGTAAAGTTCTACCGTATTACCAGTATATTTATTGTATAATAATATGTAGGTATATCAAGACATTTTAAAACTTTATAAAATTAAGATAATATTAAACATTGAATGTGTCTAAATTTTAAATAGTTATAACGATTTTTTTTATATCCCTACAATGATGCATGATACCTTAATATCATTTATGACATACTTGATTAATGAACTTTCATTGAACAAAATGCAGTAACATCAACACGCTCGGGAAAATACGAATGGCTGGCGCCATCTAGAATCGAGTGGAGAAACCAACTAGCTGCCATGTGACAACTTAGTTCCATAATTATCCGGTGATGGCGATGCTGTAGCTCCACTAAATAAGGTAAAAGTGATATCTACTTTTTAACTTACCGTATCTGCTCATATTCGTACTAGTGATAACTAATTGTTGTGAAGAGAAGAGATTTGATGCATGAAAACTTTATAAGTTAAAAAAGAAAACGAAAAACTATGGTAAAACTTTTAAAACTGAAAATAATGACCGGTCACATGTGCGCGCTATGACCGAAGTGTTCTACCCTTCCATTGGTCAGGTTAAGGCCGTCGACGCAACAGCTCGCTCTACTATTGGCGGAGGTCAGCGCCGTCGGTAAAACAGATAATGCAGCAGCACGTGACGAACACGCTCGAAGGCCGCGTGCTTGTATCAGGTGGCACTTTGCAGATGGCGACACTAGCTACGTTGTTTACAACTTCACCGCAGTAGTTGTCATTATTACCAGTATGACATAATTTGGTGTAATCCGCGGGCGGCGGCGGCGGCGGCGGGTAGAGGAGAGCGAGCACATGAGTAACCGGTTCACAGCTAGACTAGCGGAACTTCCCGCGGTCTGCAAGTGCGATGCAGCGCGACCTTGTGCCGTGGCGTACGAAGCCGCGGAGAAAATTAACGATGGTGCGCGGGAACCATTACATGTAATATACTGTACCATTATATACTGATAGCACACATGCACTGAGCACGCAGAAGCGCAGAAAGGCAGAACGCTGAAATAAATCGAGCGTTCTGATACGTAGCGCACGTGACTAACTAGCTTGTGCCCATTCACCTTGCCTTCATTTTAACTAAAACTGAACCATGCAGTAATTAATACCTACACTACGACCGCGTTATTATGTTAGGAGCAATAATTTGTTGTTATAAATCCAAATGTGTTAAGACACTCCTTAAATGTTGGAGTCGTCGTGGTTTTTGAGGATACATTTTCTCGTTGCCTATAATACGGCTGCACACAGGTGCTCAGGTGCAGAGGTGCACGGGCGCTCAGGTACGCTACGCATGTATGTACCTAAGTAGTGTTTACAGTAAGGCGGGTGTCACTTTGTAGGTAAAGACTATACTGGAAATCGACGCTCATGAATCCTAATTTTCTCGCCGGATCTTCTCAGTGGGTCGCGTTTCCGATCCGGTGGTAGATTCTGCAAAGCACGGCTCTAGCTAAGGTTCGTGTTAGCAACGTCGTCAGGTTTGAGGCCCGGGAGCTCACCTACTAGTTAAGGTTACGCTGATATAGCCTCTCAAGGCTCTCAGCTTAGGTAGGAAAAAAAAAAGTATCCTAACGCGGAAACCTTCTTGAAATGGAACAGTGTCACAGCGTCTCGTTCAAACAACTAAAAGTATTTGAAAAAGAATTCTTTTATTGAACTAACTATTTTGCTGTAAAACCGGCGATTCGTTGTTGGAATGTCCGACGCATCGCCATACTGCACCGTACAGCACTTGTGTTTATTACCCAAGGCACAGATTCAATCCGTGGATGTAAACAATTAATAAATCTGAAAGCATTCACGTAATGAATGGGTTCGTTCTACCAAATTACACTTATATTATAACTTAAATATTACAAATTTCAATTAAATATTGAACATGTAAATACTTTCAATTTAGATATGGCGGACTACAGACCATCAGGTACGTCATCATGAATGAAAATACTTAGGTGTCGAACTGAAAATGATATGGATGATATCTAATTACTATGATGAATGTTTTCAGAGAACTGTTCGACAGGTTGTGTTAAGTTGGTCGAGACTTCTCACCTGCGGTAGGTCAGCATTCAGCTGTCATCTACATTACATTATTAAAAGTAATCTTTATAACAAATTTCAACATTCCTTTACATTTTGGACTACAGTACCGCGGCACTGCCAGAAAGTTGACTTGGCACACAATAATTGTCCAGCCCATTGTTAATATAAAACAGACGTGTTTTTTTTGCTTACATGGGTCTTCGAGCTCATGGCCTATCTGGTGTTGAGTATGTGTGTGTGTCAGTGTTTTACCGGAGTCCATAGACATTAACAACGAAAATGCCGCCACCCACCGTGAGCCATGAGTATAAGTCACAGTTCAATAGTTAAACAATTGATCCACCTTTCAAACTGGAACGTATTACTGCTTCGCGGTCTGCGGTCCCCCGACTCCAGCGACCCCGCGTGAGCCCGTGATATAACTATTCTGGTTAAGTCCCTCCGAACAGCAGGATCAGCGCTGCCTGTGTCAATATGACGTCCAGTTTCCAAAGACGTTGAGCAGCACTCGACTCGCTGCTGTGGAGTATTAATTTAGGAAGTCTCGTTGGATAAGTGATAACAGCAAATTACGCACTATTATGATTGAGGAGGGATTAGAAAACGACGCATTCTCAGGTCTTTATCTTGATTTCAGTGTAATTTTATCAAAGACGTCAACGGATTTCGATAACTGGCTCTGATGTATCAAATGAAATGACAAGAAGTTTTATTTTATTTTTACATTTGAAATTAAATAAAGTACGTGGCGTGACCAAAAAAAAAAAAACTTAAGCGTGTTTTCGTATTTGGTTAAAATGAGTGTAAATAATGACGAAAATATTTTCTGGGTTTAAAAAATAACGCGTGCGATCTAGTTGCCTGACATTGTTCAAAACGGCCGCCTATTAATTCCAACAACACAACTCGATTGTGTGTAGTTAGTTACTTGTGTCAGAGTCGGACAATCTGCGCGGTGCACGACCGCCATGCAGCCAGCCAGCTCCAGCGCCGTTAACTAATAATGAAAATACAAAACAAAACACGAGTGCGGTTAGCCGGGACGCATTTAATCATTGAAACGTTGCCAAATATTATAAATGAAACCGCGCCGATGTGTATGTTTGAATGTTGTCACTGTAATTGTGTGGCTAATCTAAATAGTAGTTAGTCGAGAGTAATAAAAAACCGGACAAGTGCGCTACGGACAATATACTATCAAGGGTTCTGTAGATGGTTCACAACGGTACGGTACGATGTGGTTGTGGAAAAATTCAGAATCAAGAAAAATTTTCTACGGGAAATTTCCCACATTTCGATATTTCGACTCATCCGCAGAATATAGTCCTATCTGTAGGATTGATAGTTTTCAGTAGAGGTTAAAGAAGTTGTTGACTTGTGTAACTTTTAAACGGTGCGACTTGTTGTTTAAATTTTTTGGTATGTCGTTACTACGTCTCAGCTTTGTTAAATACTGTGTAGTTTATAACTGTTATTCTTTTATTTCTGGAGATAGTGAGTTCTATATTAACTTAAGACGTTTTATGGCAAAACAGCGAGGGTCCTTAGTGAACGTTACACGTTGTTTTATGGACACATGTAAATTAAATGACGTTCTATATTAACATGAGTCGGTTTTCTTCGGAATTACTAACTACTAATGAGTCCTACGTAAATAGCAACCTTGAAATATTTAAACATAACGTTCCTCATATCATCACTGCCCTCCTATATAACTAAATAAAAAAGATAGTAATTATTTAAAATAGTTTATTAAGTGAAAAAATCTCAAAACTGGTATAAAGAATCATCATAAACAGCAACCATAACACTAAAAATTTCAAAAAAACTTACAAGTTCATGTATCAATTAGAACATTGCAGGACGCAGACGCGGACGAAGATAATAAAACTATTTTTTTTTTTATAATAACAACATTAAAATCAGCAGTATCAAAGTTTTTTTTATTGCTTAGATGGGTGGACGAACTCACAGCCCACCTGGTGTTAAGTGATGACTGGAGCCCATAGACATCTACAACGTAAATGCGCCACCCACCTTGAGATATAAGTTCTAAGATCTCAGTATTAACTATACTTAGATCTTAGAACTTATATCTCAATGGCTGCCCCACCCTTCAAACCGAAACGCATTACTGTTTCACGACAGAAATAGGCGGGCGGTACCTACCCGTGCGGACTCACAAGAGGTCCTACCAGCAGTAAACTATCTACTCACTAATCGTAGAACTAATCTACTAATCACTAATCTATAATAATCAGCCTTCATAATTAATCAATCAGTCTTACATAGTAACCTAGACTTATAACTGGTGCACATACTTAATAGCAATGAAATGGCATGTAGACAAACATAAAATATTATAATTAACATTGCTTCGCTAAATTAGTAGGAAGAATTCAGCTCTAAAAAGAGGAAGCAGACACTAGATAAAATTATTCCGATAGATTATCATTCGATTCTTCAGAAGCAGTAACAGTTATGTGATGTGGCAAAGAGTTAAAGTATGGAGTTCCTCTAAGGGAATAAGTTCTGAGCGGCACATATCCATTAAATCTTTATACTTTGCAGCAGGAATCATAATAGGTCCAGAATATGCAGCTTTTAGTTCAGCTTGTACCTAGTTCCTCGTATTACTACGAATTACTAAAATATCATAATCAGGTTGAGTTAGATCATATTTCAAAAACAAATTTGTTGGGATGTTGTTCCAGTTAATCTTCTTGCCCTTAATGTCTTTGATCCAAACCTTATTATTAACAAGACTTTTAAAGTCGAATACGTCATTCTGGGTTACGTTTCGAACAACATAGGGTTCTCCTTCATTCTTGGCCCATCTTACTAATAAACGCCATTAATGAGGGGTATATATAGTTTTGGTTTGAGAAGCTCTCTTGATGACAGAGTGGATACTGTCCCCCTCATTTTGGGTATGCTCTTTCTGTAAAAACCGGTGTGTAATGTATATGTTGAACTTTTTTGCGGCATAAATGTATAATGAATATACAAAGCGATTACAATTTTGGCCAGCACAATTGTCTGACCAAAAGCGGAACTCCTTGGTCCCTTGTTCAACATTAGTCTGTATAAAATTTAAGAGGCAACTGCTTACCTCGTTTGCTCCACGTTTTTCCACAGATTCATCCCACAAATAGCAAATGGCCTTCTTTTTACCCATATCCAAAACCGTAAAGTTAAAAGAAGATAGCTTTCTGTTATAGTAAAATATATTTATATTGCTTAGAGGACACTGTAAAACTTTTCAAAATCAAACAGCAGTAACCATGTTTCCGTTTGACTCCTCAACATCTTTTTTATCTAGGTTTTTTAAATGCCCTGCCTTCTTATTTGTCTGGTGTTATTGAAAAGCTTCTTTCTCTTGGTCAGTTGGATTTTTATTCAATCGAAAAACGTGACATTCCTCGCACGAATACTTTTTGGGAGTATGAAAACCTAGATTGAAGTTTGAGTTGACAATGTCACGATATTGGCGTTCTTTTATAGTGTTGTATTTTTCAGGGTCATGATACATGATTAGGGCAGAATACGGTGTTGCAGATCGAATGGATATTAGTAGGAGATTGCATGAGTGCTGGTACTGACAGTTCCAAATTGAACGGAGTACATCTGTGGTGATCTAATAAATCTTCAAGCTGTATATGTGGTAAATTTTCGTAACTTAAAGGCACTTTCAAAGAAAATATACTAGGTTGGTTGCTGTAAGCATCCAAGGCAGATACATCAGGCACGAGATTAGGTACTGAGCTGTCGCAGGTAATTTCCTTGGTCCCACTATCTTAATCTAGCATTTTTTCAATACATCAGCTAGTTCCTGACTGATTTCTACTGGTCCAGGAGGCAAAGGTGACGTTTGTATGTCTTACAGGTATCATCATCATTTATAACAGAAAATTTAAAAAAACTCATATTTTTATGACAATTTATAAAATACTATTTATATTTATGTGTTTTGCAAAACAATTTAATTATACAGAAATAATTAAACAAAGTTTAAATAAAAAATCGTTATATTTAACAACTTTTTTACACGATTAACGTCCTAACTGATTTCATTATCCCAGCAACAACGTCTCATCTTACTAACTAACCAACAAATCGCGTCACAGAGTTCGTAAAAAAATGTCCCATATTCACATAGAACGCTTAGAGGTTCAATAGTGTTCGTAAAATATCGTCCTAATATTTCATAACGCTTTTATTTTTAACAGTTAATTATTATAGAAATATTGATTACTCCTGTGAATATGCATTACGCCAATTGTGTTTTTGCATTAAAAATGCGTTTCGTTACCTATTCGTCAAAAAACGTCTTATAAAAACATCGGTCGACTACAAGCACTTATTGAAACAAAAAAGCAATATAGATAATATTTTTTAATTTAGAACTTAATAGCGTGTGAATTATGAAATAATACAACTGAAAAGTTGGCAACTTAATATTATTTACATTTTTCTCCACATGAACAGCGGCTACATTAGAAAATGATGAACTAAGGTCAGGGTCTTCTGTATCAGCCTTAAGCATATTCAACATTTTCCGTGATCGTGACATGTCTAAAAATATCTTTTATCGAGCAAAATACGTGTTACATTATTAATTTAAAGTCAAACAGTAAAAACCTAAGCGCTTGACACTAAGACGCCTTCTCTCCAACAAGTCCAACGAACAGCGGCCGGACTGACGAACGAACAGTGCGGCCGCTCCGTGCGGGCCGGCGCTTGATCACTCCGTACGTTTTTATGCGGAGCTAACGACAGATAGAACGTTATTCAATTATATATTTCCGAAACTAAATGAGATACAAAAATTCCAAAAACACACGTCCGTAGAGTTCGTATCCCTTATTTCGCCTAGCTATATAACTCGTTTTTGCTCTATGATCACATCGGACTTTGTTCTGCGGATGAGTCGATTTATACCTAAAAAATGATGTGAAACTGATTTACGTTTCAAGTTTACTTTGAACAGAAAACTCGCGAGCTCACAGTTTCACAACTTAAAGGGAATGTTTATCGAACTATTATTATGATGTAGGTAATAATAAACAACATCCCTAGTCACCTCCGCAACGTTTTTTACATGCGGGTTTCAATTTAATAACTGTGACATAACATGACTCTCATATTGGGCTGCACGACCACCTTCTTTACCAATATATGAATGTACTTTGAGGGGTGTTTTCGGGAGCTGCATCCACAACAACGGAGTATGCCACCGCAATGTTAAATCGCAGAAAAGCTTTATGCAAAAACTTTGTACCCATTTTTACGATAATTGCGCGGACGGAGGAGTATGAAATTTCCCACACTTATAGAGAATATAGAGAAGGAGTGCAGAACGTTAATATTTTTATAAATTATGCATAAAAAATGTAATATATCAATAAAGAAAACGTTACACACACTACATACCATGTATTTGACCCCTGCTAGTCGACGCCACTAGTATGCACTAATGCGCCTCATTTGACTAACTGCTCCTCCATCGACTGAGTTAGCTAAGCACTACTGCGCTATGTAGTTTCGAACATTTCAACTAGACGAATTGAGACGAATGAAGTCGTCGTGGCCTTAAGGATAAGACGTCCGGTGCATTCGTTGTTGCGATGCACCGGTGTTCGAATCCCGCGGGCGGGTACCAATTTTTCGAATGAAATACGTACTTAACAAATGTTCACGATTGACTTCCACGGTGAAGGAATAACATCGTGTAATAAAAATCAAACCCGCAAAATTATAATTTGCGTAACCACTGGTGGTAGGACCTATTGTGAGTCCGCACGGGTAGGTACCACCGCCCTGCCTATTTCTGCCGTGAAGCAGTAATGCGTTTCGGTTTGAAGGGTGGGGTAGCCGTTGTAACTATACTGAGACCTTAGAACTTATATCTCAAGGTGGGTGGCGCATTTACGTTGTAGATGTCTATGGGCTCCAGTAACCACTTAACACCAGGTGGGCTGTGAGCTCGTCCACCCATCTAAGCAATAATAAAAAAAAAAAAAAAAAATTCACAAAGGTTTTCCTTATTGAGAATGTTTTGAAAACTATTAGCAGCTGTTTGTAAACACATCTTGTATGTTTGTGTGTGTCCTGCCAATAATAACGACTTTGCACATCGGTAGCATAACCTAATTACCAATGATATCACTCTTGAAGTTTTATAATGAAAATAATACAAAGCTTTTCAAATTGTAAAAGATAACGCCAAAAGTCTTCGGACACCCGCAATCAGTTAACAGACCAAACAAACATAATTATGACAGGGCGTCCTACTGTCCACGTGTCCACACACGCCTGCTCCGCGGCAGACTCTTGTACGGATTGCTGTGCCACTATTTACTTGTGTTGGCTCACAATATGTCATATCATATCATCTTCAAAACCACTTTGTCCGTGTGTAAATAATAAAGCTATCATCCTTAACAAATCAAAGCATAAGAACATCATGCGACTAAGAGACGCGGAATAATTTAGAAGCGGGATAACTCAATCTACCGGAAAATGCTAAATTCCATAAGTATTTTGTATTAGTAGAATTATGTGTCATAGACAGAAGAGTGGCCTGAGATCGAACTTCCATCTACGACATTCACTCAACGACATTCATTAATTACAGTATGACTGTGTGTATGTATGTATGTATGTATGTGCGTATGTATGTATGTAATGAAGTAATAAAGTAACGACACGCTGCAGTCGGTTCCAATGTGCGCGACAAGCGCCGATCATTATCTTATCAAAAAACGCTTATCGTAAATCTGACGTATCTCGCGAGTTTTAGATAAATTCGAATAAAATACACAATTTAAAATACGTATTATGATGATACGGAAAGTAGGTGAATGGGGTGAGATAAGGGAAGGCAGGCAAAATCCGCAACTAAATTACCCGCTTAATGTACAATGTGTGCTTGTGGATACTCGTAATGTACAGGGCTTCGTATTAAATTGTAAGCTAATGTTTGTTCGTTTCAGTGTTCGCGCATGTGCCGCTGCTTCCTGAACAACTCATGAGCAGTGAGCACTCGTTGGCGCACGTCACCGTTAATGAGCCAATCCGTGATCCTATCCCACCTATTACAATATGAATTTCGCAACCTACCTTGAGACCTGAGACCGAAGTACTGTTTACATTGCTATAACTCTGTCCTAATTATCGAATTGTACGGCATCCCTCGAAACAAAAGTGAGCGACACGGCAACACGGCAACATGCCACCACCGTACGTACGTACAGTGATAACACAAGTACGGGAGCCCGAGCGGGGATTTCGGTATTTACTAAAGCGCGGCAGATTAATATCCAGGGGATACCCTGTACCCGGTTAAGTACCTCCACCAAATATGAGCCCCATATATATGGCCGCCCGTCAAGGACAACGGATCAGA
Source organism: Bombyx mandarina (assembly GCF_030267445.1). NCBI lineage: Eukaryota > Metazoa > Arthropoda > Insecta > Lepidoptera > Bombycidae > Bombyx > Bombyx mandarina. Next base: position 20,076,244 of record NC_143208.1, on the reverse strand, counting down.
TCAGTAAAATTTTGATCGTCAGAAATTCTCGAGCGCGTCAGATTAATGTAGGGCGAGTTATCTACGTGATATAAAGTGTATATTCCACTAATCGGAATATTGAGAGTGATGTAAAGGAAAGGGGAGGCTACAAAGTTGTAAAAACAACGTCATCTCAACATTCTCGAGTGAGGCTAAATGTTTTATTTATATTGACAGAAATATTTCAAGGATAACGAAAAATATATAATATAATTTGACGATTTCCATAAGTCTCTGTGACGCTTGATTAAATCCATAAATCCTCATTTAGCATCGTGGGATCCCCTGCTAAGTATGTAGAATAACTCCCAACACAACAAGGCGGTCGTGCAGATTGCAGTCGTCTATCGAAGCGCAGAATCTCATATTAATCTTAGAGTACAATCAGTGGCTTTGGCGAGTCGTAGACATAATCAAACCGTAAAAGTAGTTTTAATTGAGTACAATTACTTTTTAAAAGAGTTGTTAAGGGTATTTCACGACCCGTTACCCGTAGTACATTGTGGTTGTGAATGCGTTGTATCGCTATTACATTTATACTGTCTGTTGGACGACGCTAATATTTGTAGCTGATAACGAGTATCTACATTTTGTACTGTTAAGTTATTCTATAATATTATCTAAAAAGATTAAAACGGTTTTAGCCTTTTTAATTTCTGTTTTGGGTGCAATCAGAAATGAACAGCGCTTTTAAAAGTGTGTTTGTTGTTTGGGTTTCATTTCATGTTGCGCCGCGGGTCCGCCTGTCCGTTTGCGCCAATTTAAATAATTTCTTACGTTTTGTTTGTTATCTGTAGGCTATTTTACACATAAAATTAATTATATTTTAGATTTCAAATATTATACCTGCACGTTTTAAGAGTAGTATATTATATTAGTTAAGCTAGAGGAACAATTAAGGAAACGTAAGAAAATCTCTCCCATCTTCAACATCATCAGGACCGAGACATTATCTTTTGAGATTTTTAATATTCCGCGAGGTTATTGTGTCCGTGTCGAGGTGTGAGGAGCCCGAGGTCCCCTCCGGCAATTGTAGCCGAAGCAAAACCCACTATCGAGGCCACATTTAATTACTCATCTTAATTGCGTAAGATACATGAAATACCACTTCCATAGTTACAATCTTCAGATACTTTTCTTTTCTTAGTCGTTTGTGCTCTTGGCAGAGTGGTCGTGGCCAACAGTTCAAGTGGTGGTGGGCTTCACAAGACGTCGCCATTCGTCGGGTACCGCGGCCCTTCTTGTGCACTCGTTCACGGGACCGTTTACAGCTGCCTATAGTTGGTGGGTCCGTCGTAACGGTGAGCTGATGCGCGGTCTTGTACCCTCTATCATGCCCTGCATCACAAGGAGCTGAGTCGTCGCCCCGTCGCGACACATGTCCAAAGAAAGTGAGAATGCGACCCTGAGCGATGGAAGATAGACGCTGCTTGATGCCGAGTTCCTGTAGAATCGACTGATTCGTTCTGGTACCGTATTTGCAGCGATTATTTGGGGAAGATTTCTCCAGCACCACATTTCGAGAGCATCTATCCTCTTTTTCTTACTTTCTCTTAATGTTCAGGTCTCAGCAGCGTATAGAAAAATGGGGAAGATGAGCTCTCTTACAACTTTCACTTTAGTGGCTTTGGTGATAATTCGATTCCACCATATTTTCCTGGTCTGGTAATAGAACGTCTTAAATGCAGCCATGCTATTGTATTAATAAAACCACTATTAAAACTCGTGAGAACTCGTAAATAACCAAAAGCCTTATGTCTTTATTTCAGTTGTCATGACATCAAATTATTAAGACTTAAAACTAAACCCAAAACAAACACAATCGTCTTTGGATTCGCTATGTGATTAGTCGTATCGACAAGTCGTATGGTATACTTAATGGTGTGTATACATATTATGTACACGCTGAATGCTCTCGTAGTTAATTAGAAATTACACAAGCTATGAGAGAATTGATCATAGGCCCTCGTTTGACTACAACGTAGTCCAGTACATACTCGTATATGTTGTGTGAAGATATTGGATTGATTATAGTCTGTAGGTCTCACGGCACGCTGTGGCGACTGACGCGTGTTGTGAATTCTCTTCGGACACAATGCGCGATTATATTGTGTACCGGGTTATATTACGAGACTAAACATACAATCAAACTATAATCATTTAATGGGAGTAATTATTTATGTGAGGTGCGAGCGCCTCTCAGTGCCAGCTGTTGCATACGCGCCTTCGAAGTGATTTTTTGTTTTCTTATACTTCTCATATTGTTTTGCTCAAAACTACTAATTTCAGGTAGATGAATAGAATGTATCGTTCAAGAGCCGAGCTCCCTGCCCCTCTGGCGTTAGTTGGTTGGAGAATGCTCCGTGAGATATAACAGTCAAATCTCAACTGTATTGGTACATCGGAATGGGATAAGGATTGCTTCGCAGCAGAAATGTGCTGGTTAGTGCCCTGTGCCAGCTTACAACAGGTCTTACCATCGTTGTGCACACGTTGTACAAAAAAACAAGATATTTACATCTCAGGCTGGATCGATAGCATTGCAGTATTGTCACCCAACAATATATATATATAATATTTTTTTAAATAGCATGACAAAAGATCGTGGATGACAAAAACAAAAGTGGATGATGGAAAGGGGCTGCTTAGAATTTTGCATGAAAATGTTTTCAATTTAACAATTTCAATTTACTTATAAACAATCCATTACTAATTTATTCATAACCTTTAATTCGTATTTTAAATAACGTCGGCTCAATCATGTTCACTCAATGATTGGTAATGAGGCTTCAAGGATTGATCTAAATTAAATGTTCAATGAAATCTTTATGTACATTGTGCATATTGCGTATTGCATACATATTAGATGTATGCAATAAGCTTTTAAGACAGAAGTTGGATTTACAACTGTGTTTAACAATTTGTGTACATTTTTTGGAGCTATTATATATTATTTAAAATGAAAGTATGAAAATTAAAAAACCCAACACGAATTTCTCAAAATAATAATAAAAACATTTGTTTGTTTGACGTGCGAAGACTGCTTTTAGCTCGTTGCGGAATATTTCAGTGAAAAAGAAGATCGTTCGGATGTTCAGTTGACAAGACGCCAATACAAATTATATATTTAAATTAGAAAAAGATCACTTGAGCTATTATCAATTTTAGAAAGGCTCTCAAGACTGGGCTAGTATAATTAAAACAGATTTATTTACCTTGTACATATCTAACAAGTCCCTCAAAAAGCAGAAAAAACCGTCCAGTGACTTTTTTGGTCGATCCTAAATTTATTTGAATGTTGACCGGTTGATTTGAGTACATTCCCGGGGTTTCTGTGCAGTGTTCTGATGACTGATCGAAGTTTCGTAGCCGCGCTCCAAAGGATGGGTAAAAAGAATTCAGGCTAAGTATTCTCCATCATTAGCCTTTATCTCTTCACTGCTGGATGTAGGCCTCTCCCATAGTCTGCCACAATTAACGGTCCTCCGCCACAATTAATGGTCCTCCGCCTTCCGCATCCAATCTTTCTCAGTATATCGCCATAAATATTCTTACTGCATCCAATATCAAATCGTTCAATAATGAACAATTACAATAGATTCTACTAAAACTTAAGATTACATTTTCTTATTCCCTGAGACCCTTTAAAAGGTTTATAAGTGTGAGAGCGAGTGGAGGTCCGAGTCGCTCGCAGGCCTCAAAGAACGTCAATGTTTTATTCGCGACTAGAGAGCGCGTAATCACGAACGCGGTGCTCTATTTTAGAAGCGACCTACATTTTGTGTCTCCTTCCGAATCGAGAGCCTTTTCATTTTGTCCGCACACGAGACCCGCCCGTTGCAGTTCTCTTGCAAATTCAATATCAATGCATCACAAACGTAAACATAAAGTTGCTATTATAAGACAACCGAGAAAAAGATAAAAAAAACTAGAAATCTTTCCTCATGTATGTTAGCTTTCAGAGGAACATAATAAGTGAAAGCTAAAACTAAGATTCACTTTTTGCATTCATCTGAAAAGACAATAACAGACTTCAGAGAATTTTAATGTACATGTTTTTCTTTTCAGGCATCGTTCGCCTACATCATTTAAAAAACGTTCATTCTGCTGAAATCGTTTACGCCGATGAAAATAAAAACAGAATCCATGACTGTTACAGAAGGTTTCAAAGTCTTACTTGTATTCCTTGTGTTCTAATAAACACTATTTGTTGAGGGTTGATCGAACTGAGCACACCCGGACGCTCACGACATGAAGGGTGAGCTGCCCGTCTCTAAGGCAAAGCCTCGTCGTGCACATAGAGTGCACTCACTAGCTTACATGAAGGAGCATCGACCTCGTTTCTTTTAGGGGAGAGACCAGGGAGCAATCGCTATGTGACTACTAGCCACTGATTACCGCACAGTTTCTGTGAAGGAGGGAAATATTGTCACGTACAAAGCCTCTATCTTTATCTCCTTCTTCAGAGCGTTTTCATATGTACTGATCGAATGTTCTCGGGACACGTACACCGAACGTGTTACAAATATTAAACAGCAAAGCAAACTTTCAACCCAAGGGTTTTACTTTCAAACAAAGAAGGCAGTGTTCATTTAGTATAAAATGAAGATCTCGCCTCTTCTGTGAAGATTTAGCCCGACATATCACAGATGAGATGTTCTAATGCATTTGGCACTTGGTGTCAAGTCGGCGAGGGAATTATATTTGTAGTGTCTCTGATAACCGCCTGGTGTTCAACAAGATCGAAAACGTTCGTTTGCAAATTTAAATCGTAAATTAGGGGATTCTTCATACAAAATACATATATAAACTTTACACAATATACTTTATATAGATATATTATATACTTACTAGTTATGAAATAGTCACTTTGAAAGTTATTAGCTGAAGAGTTCGCAGGAATTCCAATCCTACTGGTTTTTTTTATAGCTTAGGTTGGTGAACGAGCTCACAGCCCACCTGGTGTTAAGCGGTTACTGGAGCCCATAGACATCTACAAAGTAAATGCATCACCCACCTTGAGATATAAGTTCTAAAGTCTCAAGTATGGGTGCCCCACCCTTTAAACCGAAACGCATTACTGCTTCGCGGCAGAAATAGGCAGGGTAGTGGAACCTACCCGCGCGGTCTCACAAGAGGTCCTACCGCCAGTAAAATGTTGTGTAGTTTAATTGATTTTATCCCTTTTGCGACATTTCGTTACACGCATTACATACTGAGTTCCGCTGGTGGAATTTAGATGGCTTCGGGTGCTGTATTGGGACTTCCGAGAAACGTTCGAGAATATCATTAATTTATCGTTGAAGTAACTACAATAGTGAGTATAGTTGAACGCTGGAACACGTTGTGCGGCGGGCGGCGGGCGGCGGGCAGCGGGTCTCTCTCTCTCTGAACCTAACTATTTACGTTTGAAGGCCACGTTAACCTATATATATGTATATATTTAACATAATCGTCTGTTTTACTGATTTGCCTACTTTATTTACATTCCGGTACAATTGTTGATTTTATCATCACATAAATTTTATCTTCATATTATGTATACGTCGAAGGAACCCATTGCATTGTTTGTATTAGTACCTTTGATGTTAGTGTAAGGATATGAACGAGTGGGAAGGTGAATAAAATAACTTTTGAGTGGCTTCTACTAAACTCACCGGATTGTGGATTCGTTCGATTTGTTTTACTAAAGACGTCCATGTAACGTGATAAGTGATCAAAACCAGAGGGCACGTAGCATGATTAAGGGACGGAATCAGGTGGTAAAATAATGGATAAAAAGCCCGCTAAATTTGTAAATATGCTTAATCTCTAGTAGTGGGGTATGAAGGGTTAGGGAATATTGTAAGCCCGCAAGGGCACGGCTGCAACTGAAGCAGTTGTGGGTTACGCTACGGGTGTTACGCTTAGAATAATTAAACAGATATTGAATATTTCAACATTGTTCCATGTATTTTCAGTTTTTAATGAAACTGTAGTTCTAATTTCAAATCACTTAAAATACCTAACCTATTTGTATTTCCTTTCTAAACTTATGGTTTTCCAGAAACCCGCCTGTGTTCATTATGGTTCTGTGATTGGTGTCACAGGCATCGCAGTAACATCACATGTGTGTTTGAATGGGCCATTTGAGTACTTGCATCGGATTATTTAATCGTGATAATTATACTTTATAACAATGAAATCAGTACGATTTTGTGTAATGTTTTTGATAATTGTATATTTTATTAATCTTTTCGATAATTCTGGATTTAAGCCGATATAAAATCGATACCAAATTGTATTAAAAATCTGATTGAGGTTAACGATAGTTGAATTTATTTGTATCATAATTACCAGAGTATTTCATTTTTATATGTATGTCCAAGTATAATATTATAATTTGGGTTTTCAATGTTATAGATAGTCTGAGTTGTATAGATTGTGATCAACACGTCAGCACTTCCCTCTGTGAAAATATATCTTCTAAAATATGAAGTTATCGAAACCTAAAGGATAAGATGGCCGGCGTACTCATGTCGAACGATATAGCTATGCCAGTGATCGAATCCCGAAGAGAGGTAACAAATTTTGTTAAATTTAAAAGCAGCATGCATAAGGCAACGTTAAACCTTGCCGCTAATTCCTGGGTAGTTTGGCTCGGATCCGCTTCCACCATCTCTTTCAATTCCTTGTAATTCACATGTGTGGGCCTTCCACGTGATTCGTTCTTCAACTTAAAATTTCCATCACGAAAGCGTTCAAACCAAAATCAAATGGTGCGTTCATTACGAGCATGATATTGCAAACTGTTTCTGCAGCGTTAATTCCGCGTCGGAACTCGTATTCAAACATCATTCAAATTTTCGAAGTATCCATCTTTCTTGTCTAAGCTGAATAAAAAAAAACAACTGAAAGTCAATAAACGAATGTTGCACATTTTTTAAAAGAAGAACCTCAAAGGTACCATTTCAAAAAAGTTTCACTCAGAAATCTCAAACCATGAAGGTTCTACGTCAATTCGAAGTACCTATTACAATAGCACGGCAATTTCATACTTTAACCCCTATTATTTTTGAATAATAGAATGTTAAGGAGCTATTTAAGGTACCAAAATCGCGCTTTTTAACCGACTTCAAAAGAGGTTTGCTCGTATTGATGGTCTTAGCGTGTTGTTAGTCTATAGTCTATAGCCTCCTCAATAAATGGACTATCTATCACTGAAAATTGTTTGAAATCGTACCAGTAGTTCCTGAAATTAGCGCGTTCAACTAAACAAACAAACTCTTCAGCTTTATAATATTAGTATAGATTTTATGGCATACGGACAAGTTGTTCGACTATAACTATGCAAGCGTTGTAAATACATTGCAAGGAGGCAATCTCCCCTGCGCTCTCCGCGTTACGTTCCACGTAAACTGGAACTGAGCAAATTTAAGAAGATCGAAATAAAACGTAAGACATTTAGTTCGCGCTTCGTTCCAATACGTTTAAAGGGTCCGTCCTCAGCGACGAGAGCGCGAGTCACAATCAACGAGTTCGGCAATTCAATTCACCCTGAATTCAACTAAATGGATTCCAGTTCGAGTCTCAGGAATGATGCCGTAGCGAGGTATACGGTATACGAGGGCTAATTGATCTCGCAGTTCAAAGACTTCCAAGTTTTGACAGCAGCAGCTGATAAACATCTTAAATTAATTATACTTTTTGAAGGGCGCTATTGGTGGGGCATTGTTAAGCTCAGAAGTTTTTAGCTTATCAGCTACTTTCGTCTATTTTCACGAATCGTAAACCTAATCTAAACTACTTATTGGGTTTAGTATCAGCATGACCACGAAGACAGAACTATTTTCAAAACGTCGGAAATAATGAATGACTTTGTAGTCATCGTGGTCTAAAGGATAAGACGTCCGATGCATTCGTTACGAGCGATGCACCGGTGTTCGAATCCCGCAGGCGGGTATCAATTTTTCTAATGAAATACGTACTTAACAAATGTTCACGATTGACTTCCACGGTGAAGGATTAACATCGTGTAATAAAAATCAAACTCGCAAAATTATAATTTGCGCAATTACTGGTGGTAGGACCTCTTGTGAGTCCGCGCGGGTAGGTACCACCACCCCGCCTATTTCTGCCGTGAAGCAGCAATGCGTTTCGGTTTGAAGGGTGGGGCAGCCGTTATAACTATACTGAGACCTTAGAACTTATATCTCAAGGTGGGTGGCGCATTTACGTTGCAGATGTCTATGGGCTCCAGTAACCACTTAAAACCAGGTGGGCTGTGAACTCGTTCACCAACCTAAGCTATAAAAAAATATATTGTACTTAGACTTTCGTGAAGCCAAGCAGATGCTGAGAATACTCTTCTCTACTCTAGAATGATATCTACTTATCTAACATACGTTTATCTGGTTCTCTATTAAAATTTGTTCAACACAGTTTTGACAGAAGTGGAGAATGTTGTGACGGTAGAGCGCTAGTGTCTGTCCGTAATCACGACAGAAGTGGACTTTAATTTAGTGTTTAATTATTTCATTTTACTATTTCCGACCATGACGAACGATTCACTTTAGTTTTCGAGGTCGTGAAGTACTTACGAACGAATTGTTCATACTTGAATGAAAATAATTAGTGGGATTTTTTGTACAATCAGAAATATCACGTGTAATATTTCCCCGTACACATTTACTTTATATGAATTAGTAATATTTACGATTTCTTTTTTTTTATTTTATTTTTATTGCGTTTGTAGGCAGACGGGCATACGGCCCACCTGATGGTGAGTGGTTACCGTCGCCCATGGACTTCAGCAACGCCAGGGGCAGAGCCAAGCCGCTGCCTACCGCTTAATACTCTCCATAAGGATCTCACGGATCGCTTGGAGCCTCTGGGTCTGCGGAGGGACTTCGGGTCCCTCTGTATTTTGTACCGCATGTTCCATGGGGAGTGCTCTGAGGAATTGTTCGAGATGATACCGGCATCTCGTTTTTACCATCGCACCGCCCGCCACCGGAGTAGAGTTCATCCATACTACCTGGAGCCACTGCGGTCATCCACAGTGCGTTTCCAGAGGTCTTTTTTGCCACGTACCATCCGGCTATGGAATGAGCTCCCCTCCACGGTGTTTCCCGAATGCTATGACATGTCCTTCTTCAAACGAGGCTTGTGGAGAGTATTAAGCAGTAGGCAGCGGCTTGGCTCTGCTCCTGGCATTGCTGAAGTCCATGGGCGACGGTAACCACTCACCATCAGGTGGGCCGTATGCCCGTCTGCCTACAAAGGCAATAAAAAAAAATAAAAAAAATAAGCCTCGTTTGAAGAAGGACATGTCATAGCGCTCGGGAAACACCGTGGAGGGGAGCTCATTCCATAGCCGGATGGTACGTGGCAAAAAAGATCTCTGGAAACGCACTGTGGATGACCGCAGTGGCTCCAGGTTGTATGGAGGGAGCATTCAATTCTACACATTATAAAATAATAAAATATATATTTATATATAATAATGGAACAATTTGAAATAAAGTCTGATACAAAATGAGTGGAAGCCGCACCTTCAACTATCTGTATCAATCAATTGATTTCGCGATTCAGAACATTTGCGGTCAAGAACAAATTAGTAAGGTTACCATTACAATTTAAATTCATACGAATGTCAACTTATATTGTAGACTACTAAAATAAATAAATGCCTATGTCTACATCTAGTAATGTCAACCATTTTAAATATTACACGCGATTGTCGCCGCTGATGTCGTACTAGTGTTTTTACATACTTTTTATTAGCTGGAAGTGGGCGCAGTATCTACATACCGTATGTAATATATGCACTATGCATCTCTACCTACGTACATATCTATGTTCAAATGTAATGAAGCGATACAACTATATTTTCATCTACTTGTCATTTTATTGTTGTATCATCATCAATTTTCGTGATTCTTTTTTTAATCTTCACCCTTTATTGAAAAATACAGGAAAGATTTATCTTCCTAAAATAAAAAAAAAACTGGTATATTGTCCTTATTGATTTATATATTATTTATGGTAGTAATATTTATATCCGGGAAGACTTCTGCCTTCATGACAAAACCGTCCGTAGCTAATTCGCATTGGTAGTCGTAGGTAATTTTAAATTAATATCTAGTGCTATGCAGTTTACCTAGTATAAAAACTAGATAAATCCAGTAGTTCTATATACTGAGAGTCTTCATGTGTACGTTCCCGATTCGGACGAGTCAACCTAACCTATCATATTATTATTTACACAAAGCATTATGCTATTTGTTGATCATGTAACTAGTAATTGTTTTGGTTATAAAACATATACTTAATATGTTAAGCCTTCGTATTACAATGGCAATGAAAAATAGTAATTATTATTGTTTTTTAAAAATAAATGCTCATCATCAGAACATTGATGTTAAGCTGTGCACACAAAATTGTATTTTAGTGGAAAATTGAAGTCCGACTCTAAGTCACTTTTACAAAACCCGCTTAAATTAGCCCGTACAAGTTGTGAAGGAGTATTTAAAAAAAATATTCAACAAAGAATAGATAAATAATTTTATTATTATTGTCTCGATTGGACAAATTTCTCATTTGGATCGACGCCGGGCGCTCCGATCCATTGCGCACGGCCACCAAGCAGTACGTCAGAAGAGCTCCACCGGCTCATCGCCACGCCTAGACGTCGTAAAACTGGCACTGGATGAACTGTGCAGCTTGTTGGTTTAATTTCATTAGTGAAAAAAAGACACGCATGTTGTTAAGACAAAAAATGAGCATTGCTGCGCTGTGTGAGAACACGTGACTACACCCAAATAACAAACTGTCCTTCGGTCCATAGTCGTAGTCGGGTAATTATTCCAAATCCGCGGTTGAGATGCCTCTCCATTTTTTGTCGTCGAACGACTGGCGGCTCTGTACTGCGCCGCGTGCGAACTTCACATTATCGAAGCAAGCACGCGCGTGCTGTATTACCGAGTTGTAAATACGACACGACGAACCTGTTTTTTTTTTATTCTAAGAAAATGTACGGATGTCGACGAGGACAGAGCCATCGAATGTACTAGTCATCGTTAACGGTTCATCGAAGCTTACTTTTTAATACCTAATATATGTATATTTAAAAAACATGACTTTTGTGTTATTACCCGTCGTTCGATATTTAGTATCAGAAGTTAATTATTATTTTTTGTTTGGTAACAAAACAAAAATTGTATTAAAATTAAGAGGCGAAGCAATCCGCAGCCATCAAACACACCTACCCTACCTACAATACTCTCACCTACAATATTCTCTCTGGTGAAAATAGGGTTTACCATATTAGGCTTACCGTAATAGACTTAATCGACTCGAAGCAGTCTGTATCGGCCATGAGCACTTATTTTTGACTTTTTAAATGAAGCATGTTTGTAAATTGTCTACTAGTAGAGTAGAGGCAGCAAAGTGGAACATTAGAAATTGAAGGATCAATACATTTAGATTAATCCGACTTATTTGTTATAGTAACATTTGACGGAGCTCTTAGCCACACACTCGACCCGCTCTACGCACTACGCTCTACGCTCTACACTCTACGCGTACACAGCGTTTTGAGCAGGAGTACTTCCACGAAACTGTAACCCTATGGATGGATTCTGATATCCCTGATGGATATCAGAACTGACAGACTTTGACTTTACATACAGACATTGAATATACACATAGCGTGGCCACAAACATAAAGAAGTTTCAAAAAATATATATTCTCAATCGTTGTGTCACAGTTGAAGATCTTAACTCTAGTTTGATCTTGTACTATAAGATCGCCTTCCATACTTTGTGGAGTACCGCGTTAACCTATATTTGCAACCAACGTCTCGACCTTTAAACTAAATAGGTAAAAAATTGCTTACTTGTATGTATATTTTCTCAATAAAACAGACTTTCTTGGATTTTATAGCCAATGTCATTAAAATAAATGGTCTAAATTCATGAAAAGTTTAAAAAAAATCTTAAATTGCCTTGAAATTTATGAAACAATATTTTGAGGAGTACAGATCGCTGTACAATAATACTTATGCCCTGAGAAAGTGCACATAGTAATATCTCCTCTCAAGGGCGGATGTTCCTAAAAGATTGCTCTACTATGTAAGTGAGCAGTGTAACTATCGGAAACTTCCATTAAGTAAAATCGTGAAAGTGATTCATTAATCTATCGTACCTAAACACTTGTAACAGCAGCAATTGAAAAATTATAGCAATTTAAATCAAATTTTGTTTGTTCACACGTTCATGTTGCAAAAATTGCATTCAGCAAACCGAGTGTCGCTAGTTGAACGCACTCATTATTAATCAATCAAAAATGTTTTGCTGAGACAGATCGAGATCCCCTGCACATATTCCGTGTCGATGCAAACGGCTATTCCCAACTCGGAGGGCTGTAACCATTTCAAATGAGAAACAAAGTATTGGATAGTAATGAAATGCAATCAATTATATTACTGACATTCTCACCTTAAGACATGAGCCTGAGGTCATGACTACTTGACGACAGAGTTGGGCAGGGTGGCGGGGTGGCAGGGTGGTGGCAACACTCGTGGGGGCCCACCACGCGCTGTACACCGACTAATAAATTCAAACTAGTTCACAAAGCCGTGCCAATTATATGCTCATTTCTCTCTGAATAGCCTGACAACAATCGATGCATATTAAACAACCTAAAAACGCATCGCTCGCATACATCAATGCTCGCACTAATGAAAACGGAAAGCTCCCTGAACCAATAAACTAAGCTTTATCACCCTCCGTACTCAAATTTATGCAAGTTGCACAAAGCTCTGTATGTTCTAACACAAATATTCGTTGTTTTAGAATTCATTATGGAACTAGTATTTATGAACTCTTCCGTCGGTTGTGCTAACAATTCTAATCTCTACTTCAGAGTCGCCTGGGATTCATTATTAAAACATATTTTTTTATTGAATTAAATGGTTCAGCAAGCTCATGGTTCACTGGGTGTAAAGTGGTTACAAGAGTCCCCAGAAACTTCAATGTGCATGCCGTTACTCCCCTTGAGTCATGTCTCAATACTTGAGGTCACGAGGTCCAAGTCTGAATGAAGTCCAGCACGGTGGCAACTACCCGCGAAGGCTCATATTACTCCCGAACATCATCATTATAACATAGTTTTTATCTGGTGCTGCGTGCGCGCGTCCGCTGCAAGCCGGCCACTCAGCCCGGCGCGGCGGCGCCTGGTGACGTCGGTAAATATTTGAAATGCACCGTTGTTGTTGAAATAACATGCGCGCCACCTGACCCACCTTCACGGTACTCTGACCAAAACCTTCTCGAAGCCACAAGAACTACTACAAACTCCAGCATTACCGAATGACTAGTTTAGAAACGCATAGTGGAATTATGTTCAATTTCAATTTTATTCATACCGACAGTATAATGTCGCACGGTTTGAGTACCCTACCGTTTCCAATGGTTACGGTATGGCGTTTGGGATGATTCCCTAAACCATAATAGGTATTTGGAAGTATTCTTCACCATTGTCCCTCGCACTGCAGGTTGTACTGTAACAATGACAAGAGGGTGCGCGCGGGCCCGACCGTGGTCTCCGTGCGACGCGGGGCTCGCACCAGCCGCCTCCGATATCGATTGCCGTGCTACGACATATGAACTTACTTAAACAGTAAGGAGTTGTGCTGACCTGATAGTTTCACGCTACGTTTAAGTAGACATAAAAACACACAGTACTCTATTTGTGTAGAACGACTTTCAAAAATTAAATAACTTACTAAATCTGCATATCTCTAATTCTAGGAAAGAATTTGAAGATAAACATAAGTATCACTTCATTTAAAACTCTTTTGCTCTATCGACTTGTTTAATTTAAACTTGTGATGGTAACGGCCTGAACGTAATAACTTGTATATAAGCAGCCTGAGAAATGTATACTAAGTTCCTATTTTAAAACGTACGACAGCCCGATTTGTTCAGCGGCGCACCGGCGCGGCGACCCGCCTGCGATATGAGAATACAGAACGACGTAAAATTTAATGATTTGGAGACATTTCAAGAGATTGTTGTGTGCACTAAAGAGACTTTTTTACTTTTCAATTTTCGCTTCAAATTTTAAAAGGTAAATTATCAGTTTAATCTGTTGGTAAGAAAAAATAATAATTTTGAAGTGTTTGTTGTAAATGTTGTAATAGACTTTGTCAGGGTGTAGGCGGGGTGCGGAAGCGAGACGGCGGGGGGCGACGCAGCGACGCCGACCTGCGAGACGCCGCGTCGCCACCACTCCATACTAAACAGTAGAAACAATGGATGTGAAAAAAATGTTTACCTGCTTCCACATACCTACAGCTACCGGAAGGAGGTCTTATAATTATTTATAAGTAAATACCCGCCCGACTGGTGTCTTACTGCTTCACGAGCGCAAACACGACTCATACCACGCAACCTTCAAACTGTAAGGGAGTTTTGGCATGCACCTTACTTCCATGTAATCTCCGATCTACTGATCTCGGTGATCATCGTTTAAGTTTCATAGATCACTTCCCCGCCACGCTGTTCTCTGTTGCTTGGGAATCAGGGAGAACGACAGCCGCACGAGTGACGTGATGACTGACAGAAAGAGATAGATGGATGACCGTTAACTATACTTCTGTTTCTGATTTCCATAGATGAGTATTCAGCTGGTGTCAGTACACAGCACGCCTGTAAAGAGACGGACAGACAGAACGAACATGCGTATGACAGCTTGTCGCAGTGCACTGCTCGCCCACAGTACTTGGAGCTCCTGTTAGATTCTATTATATCGTTGTGGTTTATTTCAAATATTTCAATTTAGTTCAGTCTCATCGTAACGTGCACAGACCGAGATGCGGAACCGCACTATGTTGATTAGGAATCAGTTACCTAAACAACATAAACCAGTCGAGGCGGACCCATGTATTAGCTCGCTGAGAAATTATACTGTTATCTTTGAAGCAAAGATTCCGTTTGGATCGCGTAATCTATTGAGAGCTAGTTAATCGAAAGAAAAGTGTTGATGATTGTAAAATTTAGCAAAATTTTCAATTAATGCATTACAAGAACGTAATGTCGTATGTGTGTGTGTGTGTCTGTTAGTCAGTCTCCTTGCATCATGCAATATATGAGCTCCAGTAAGCCGAATCTTTCTAGATGGGCCGCCTGCTCTCCAAACTGAACGATTTATACGTCGATAACCAACGACCAATAATTACCATAATAACCACCACCATAATTGGTCGTCGTATTATAAAAGGTTAAAATATCTCTGATAGGATTACATCATTTATTAAATAAACATATTGTGTAGCAGATTCAAAGATTTCAAGAATAAATTGTATGAATTTTGTAGTATCACGTTGTGGTTTTTGTACTGAAGGTTTCCATGATGTTCTTAATGATATTGTCTGACAGCGGTACAACGTTACTGTTAACGATGAAAAGAATTGTTAAGCGTTGTGTGCAATCGCGTGCCTCTAGCAGATTGAACCGAAACACGTACGGCGTTGGGATCTCAGAGTGGGAGTCTGTAGTACCGTCAATCTGCAGTGGGTGACGAACTAATCATTTTAACCAATGGCTCTGAAATTTTTCCCTTTATAACGGTAAGGATGCTATCTACCTATATTATCCCAGTGCGTATGCTTCTATCTTAGTAATTGACACCTACCTACTTGAAATCTAGAAATTAGTGGATGAGTATACGGTCCACCTGATGGTGAGTGGTTACTGTCGCCAATGCACTTCAGCAATGCCCAGGGCAGAGCCAAGCCGCTGCCTACCGAAAGGTCTCATAATTACACAATTGATAATAGTTTGGTGTAGTTTCTTGATCGTTATTGGTCATAGCTGCTACGAAATGTAAAGTAAACTAGATTGATAGAATTACAGAGGAAGGAATGTTATAAATAATAGGAGAAGAATTGGGCCTATAATGTACCTAATTACTGGTGGTAAGACCTCTTGTGAGTCCGAACGGATAGGTACCAATGCCCCTCCTGTTTCTGCCGTGAAGCAGTAATGCGTTTCGGTTTAAAGGGTGGGGCAGCCGTTGTAACTATACTGAGACCTTAGAACTTATATCTCAAGGTGTGTGGCGCATTTACGTTGTAGATGTCTATGGGCTCCAGTAACCACTTAACACCAGGTGGGCTGTGAGCCCGTCCACACATCTAAGCAATAAAAAAAAATTATACTTACACAATAAATAATTGTAATAATTGCGGTTCAGTGCCAACGCTAGTACCATAACGTGACATTGCTAATCTTTGTGGCGCCTACCTTTTTGACTTTCGCTTTGTTATTGACTAACAGCTGAATGGTTGCGGTAGGCTATGGCGCGCGGTGGTGCAGCCGAGAGCAGCCGCGGGCCCAGTGCACGGCGCGGACTGCGAGCAACGCACCCGTCGCTGTTGCCAAGCGCACAATGCGCCGCCAATAGAAATAACCGATCGTAGTTGACGCACAGTTTGAGCCAACGTTGGTGCCAAATCACATGATTCACATTTTAGGCAGGTCACGAGTGACGCCCACTGGCGGCCAGCTATCGTTCACCGCCGAATACTAGAAAACATCAGTAGGCACGCGTCTCGCGAATGTTAACATCCACGCGAGACATTAGTACGCTATAAAATGACGATAAAAATAACAATAATCAAATTCTGTCTTTCACCAGATTAAAATTACGAAATAATTGGTACATTATAACTATGTATGTTTAGTAAAAATATAGCAAGTGAAGCTAGTGCTGCGGTGCCCGTCCAATCGAGTCGCTCTCGTCCAGAGAATGTGTGTCAGTTGTTCGCGCTGGCTATTTTCATAAGCTATTTACGTTTTACTTTTATTTGTGTTTGCGGTTCTTTTATTTCTGTTTGGAATAGTTTAGGATTCAACGGAGCGCGTGACCGAAGGGAAAACGTCAGCTACGAGAAGAATGTAATTTGATAATATTGAAAACTAGTTACTCAAAAGCATTATTGTCATTCGTGGCAATCACGTTGTAGTATCTATATTTTCAGGGAATTCGTTTGAAACTCTTTTGTATTTTCCGCAGTCAACATACATCATAGACATACATATTTACCAAAATGTCACTAGAAACTCGACCAGCTTGAGTAAGCAAAGGAGAAGGTAACAAATTATTCAGCTAATAAGTCAACCGTTCTTAGGGTTTCTACTTCGTTCCTACCGAGGTAACGACATCCTCTTACTGACCTGCACTCCAGACAAACTAGAAATAGATCTGTCGGTTTGTCCTAATTATAGCAGACTCTATCTTATGAACTGTAAAAAGTGGCAGTGTGAATTTTCTACACAATTTGTTTTAAATGTCTCTAGTAAAACGTCTTCTTTTTTTTGTTTTGTAGTAAACAAGCCAGTCTTGAAGTAGGTAAATTTTTGTATTGTACTCGTAGGCAAACGAACACAAGGCCCTCCTAATGGTGAATGGTTACCGTCGCTCATGGACGCCACAATGCCATTTAACCAACCAACGCTTTTAGCCGCCGGGCTCGCAGGATGTTTCAATCCTAACTCATATGCTAGATTTGCTAACATTTTAAATATAGGCTTCCTACCAACAAGTTGTGGAATTTCTATTTTCTGAAATAAAAACCTATAGTTAATATAATAATACAAATACCAGAGCATAGCCAAATGGCTGCGCAGTATAATGTAAGCTCTAAAATAAAACAACAAATAGCAAGTACTAGTGTTGTTCCGTCGCGGTACGGAACCCTCAGTGCGCCACGCAGTTGGTTTTATTTATATTGAACTAATACATTTTCCCGAGAGCATGTTGTTATTGGAATAGAAAATAACAATAAAACATGTCGGCTAACGTCTTGTATCGCAGCAAGAAGCGAGCACACAAAATTAGTGCTTGCTACAATCGCGCGGCCACGCTCCGACCGACTGGCGATGTTAAATCACAATAAAATATCGTTCAAAACGAAAGTGAAATACAAAGATTCGCAGATTACAAGGCAAGAGGAATATTTATTTCGCGGGCCACTCTTAAAGTAAGCCAAATGACCAGTAGACGCTGTTAGAGTCAAATGGTTTGATGGTCGCTCGATATCGGGTTACCGTCCGGATGCGATTCTCGGCTCAGCTACTCATTTGATTGTTCGCGTCGAGAACAAGTGACGTAAACAAGTAAGCACTCGTTAGTGCGCGCTCTGTATAACGCGGCCCGGAGGACGGAGGTCTAATCCGCTCGGGTTCCCACAGATCGGGCCGCGACCGGCGCACACTCGTTATGTTGTGGCTGACTATTGCGTCACAATTCGTGACCTCTCGCGATAACGTTACGGAAACTTTAATTATGATGTTCGGTACCGATAAACTTAAGCGTCAATCGAATTCTCGACTTTTAAGTGACTTTTATATATTGAAGACATAATATTTACAATTATTTATAGCTTAATGATCAGAGTCAATGACGTTCTAAAATTACGCAAACGAAACAAAAGGCTGGATGGAGTCAAGGCCGCGCCGCCGCGCCGCTGTTACCTCTCGCCCGTCCCGCTTCCGGCACCATACATATTATTCATACAATTTATTACGTCAAGTATCTCTCGCGCGACTCTTATCACATTCTCTAAGTCTTAATTATCCGTTTACACTTTCCAAAATAACGTAATAAAGCGACGGCGAACCTGAACCTGACTTTAAGAATGTGATTTTTACAAATCAATTTCTTTTATTCGTATTTTTGTAGGCAGGCAGGCTCCACAGCCCCTGAACCAGTGCAAGTTTCTGTTGTGGTCAGGTCATTGCAGAGTCGAGAAAACGAATAAAGGTCCCGTCAACCGCGGGTAGTCGCGGTGGGAAAACTTGATACGAACCTGCGCGAGCCCGGTTCTGTGTCTTCTTACTTATAAACTTTGTTGATTTTATTCAAATTGATTTTAAATTATTTCTATAAAACACTTAAACATGATTTTTTAAATATTATATGTTTGCGGATATGTTATTAACCCGAACAGATAGTATTATACCTATATTATAGGAATAACGCGAACAGTGTGCGTAGTGCGAGTTTTTTTTAACGTTCTCGATAGCGTAAATGTTAACTCAAATTTGTATGCAGTTGGAGCAGCGGCTGCGACCCTGGGGACTGTAGCGCCGTGGCAAATGTAGACAAACGTTCCAACTCCAACGCCCACAAGTGTCGGGTCTCGCTGCCGGCTGCAACCTACTCTTTCAACTAGAGTACGTTTCGTATTTATTGTTCGTCAAAGCCTACTAGTTTAGGTGTCGCGTCCCCCCCACTGCCGTCCCCCCGCTACCGTCCCCTACTGCCGCCAAGCAGTCCGTTATCAGTGCGATCCGGTTTCAAGGATGACTGAGCCGTTATACAATTCAATTACAATATTATTGAGATATCGTCGAATGTCTTAAGACGGGCAGCGGTGTTCACTGTGTGTTGTGAAGCTCTGGTGACCATTTATTAACACATTGCGGGCCTTGGGATCGTCTGCTCAAAAATAAAAACTATAACGTAAAAAAGAATGACATCGAACTGTGGTTCTGATGGACTAGAATAGTATAGGCATAAATTATTCTCACACTGATTTATGTAATAGTTATAGATAGAGAATAGCCATAATAATGATTTAATTTAGGCATAATAATTCAAAAACTTATCTTCATTTTATTAAAGTAAATATCCATACCTGCGATACCCACGTAGGAACTTCGCCTGTGCTATAAATAGAAAGCTCATTTTTAAATTCGTGACGTTCCTTGGATAAATCTTTTAGAGAAAGTTTTAGTGGCGAGCTTTTATGCTACATATACTAGATGCATCCTTTTGAAAGAAGACTAATTATTAACTTCTTGAGAAAAGCCTTCTCTGGCTTATACCTCCCCGGAATTCTTTTAAGGTAGTTCTCTTTTGGTTCTTTGGGAATAAAAAAAATTAGAGAAATGTAAAAAAAAAACTTTATTGCTTAGGTAGGTCCACGAGCTCACGGCCTACCTGGTGTTAAGGGGTCACCGGAGCCTATAGATATAGTCAACGTAAATGGTGCCACCCACCTTGAGACTTGAGTTCTAAGTCTAATTTTTTACTATATAACGTCTGCCCCACCCTTCAAACCGAAATTCGTTATTGCTTTACTAGATACCCCACCCTAACACCACTCATTATGCACATAATAATTTTCTTGCTATGCCTATATCATGGAAGACATTCATGATATGAATGTGTTAGGTATGTACATATTATGTGTGTATGTGATTAGAAAAGTTGGTGCCCGCCTTCGGAATTTGAACCCCGGCACAGTATTTAAGTCACAGACTTTGTTTAATATATTCAGTCAAAATAGTAATAGGGATTTGGTGATTTGTTTACGGTTCGAAACCTATTTATTTGAAGTGAGACTTCTTTACGCCCGTTGAGAATAAAATTCAACTCGCGACAGATTAGTTACGGCTAGAGAGAAAATATACAATTTCCAGTAGTAGTATAGTAGGTCTCCTTTCGAGGTACTCGGGCAGCTGTTAGCAAATCCGACCCCTCCCGGCTAAGCATTTGCTCGCTCACCTGTCCTGGTGAAACTGGAGAGGCCTCTGGGCCACCAGTAATACCTCAACCATAAAAAAAGTTTCACTTCTTTCACGTGCACCAAGCTGCACGAGCACCATTTGTTTTGTTGTTGTTGTTAGATTGGCACAACTGTTTCCGTTTTGGCGCAGACTTTGAGTTGCTTAGATTAAATACAGTGATGTTTTTAGTTATATCGTCCGGTGCATTCGTGTTTAGCGATGGACCGGTGTTAGAATCTCAGGCGGGTACCAATTTTTCTAATGAAATACGTACTCAACAAATGTTCTCGATTGACTTCCACGATGAAGGAATAACATCGTGTTATAAAAATCAAACCCGCAAAATCATAACTTGCGTAATTACTGGTGGTAGGACCTCTGATGAGTCCGCGCGGGTGGGTACCATCTCCCTGCCTATTTCTGCCGTGAAGCAGTAATGCGTTTCGGTTTGAAGGGTAGGGCACCCGTTATAACTATAATTGAGACCTTAGAACTTATATCTCAAGGTGGGTGGCGCATTTACGTTGTGGATGTCTATGGGCTCCAGTAACCACTTAACACTAGATGGGCTGTGAGCTCGTCCACCCATCTAAGCAATAAAAAAAAAGATATATATATATATCAGGAATAGGCGTAGGCGTCGCGTGGCTCGCACGGGTAGATAATACACCCTCGCATCTTTCTACAAAGATATGTGACAGACAGTGGTTATGCTATACAATAAAAACTTAGACTCATGTCACGACGATGTCTATGAGCTTCATCATCCCAACCAATGAATACCAGATTGGCTGTGATCTCGTTTACCCGCCTGGGCAACAGTTGAACACAGCACCACTTGCTATCGAACATCGACATCCAATAAAACTTGTGTCGACTTTCCTTCAAGATCTAATTCAAACAGTAAGTTGGTGTTGCCTAAATGCTGAAGCGCTTGTAACAGCTTAGATTGCGAGTAGGGATGCTCTATTAAAAAGGCCTATCAGCTATAACCGTTACTATATATGTACACACATATGATTATGTATGTACCTAACAAATAAGATATACTATTATTTGTAGGAAAATGTTGTTTGAGCGTTGAGCTCATAAATACGGTATATTTCGATTGTGTTATATTAAAGTAATTAAACACTTCTTACATATCCAAAGTTGTAATAACGATTGAGATTACGATTTAATCTGGCATATTTTATTAATTTTACCAGTTTTTTACGTCACGTGTAGTATTTTACACTCATATCTGAAAGTTGCTCTCCTGTATCGAGTTTATAATTAATTTAGATAAAACGCTTCGTAAAGTACAAGATATTTAACCTCTGTTCATTAATCAATAACAAGGAACTGAATCTAGGTTAATTAAGTAAACAAGTTAGATAATTTATGTATTTACTGTTGAACATCCAAGGCGATTTCATTTATTTCAAAAATATGATTAGACCATATTGATGATTATAAGACTACTATTTCATGAACATTAAAATGAATACGCACGGGTGTTCGAAACATTACTGCCATCGGAAATCGTACCTCGACCCGCCGCGTCCGAAGCAATCATGATCTACATACAAGTATACAACGCGAAGGCAGGCTTCTAAATCTTCCATGGAAGTTTTCTAAGAAAAACAACATTTTATATATAAACATACCAAATCGTTAGCAGGTTCTCGAAAATAAAGTCCGAGAATTCTTGGTAGAACGTTTTGGTTTCCACAATATATGTATATTTAACGTTTGTTGGTAAGGTCTTCATAAACAAGAGACTGAATACAGATTCATGCTTCTAATTTTACTCTTGTCGGGTGCAAATGTGTTCTGGTGGTGCTTCCGTGTTATTTTATACGAAATAAACTTTTTAAATCGTTTTTATTTCCTCTATGGTAACAGTATAGTAAAAATTTGTACTTTTTCGTTATATTCCAATAGCATTTTTAAAGCAACGAATGCACCTGGCCCCTGTGTTCTCTTTTGTTTTGTTCCGGTTCCTTTTATTTTATAAAACGAACGCTGCAATATGTGAGCATCGCGTGCGATACACCCCACGGTACGACGCGACGTCTCTACACACTTTACGTTTGCTGACTTACAATGTACTGTGTGCACAACATCTAACATATTATGTTCATTACGTACGTGACTTAGTTGTGTGTTGAGTACCTATCAAACAAAAGCTCACAGATCAGGGCAGTTGTAAAAGTTCTCATAAATGTTATGTTTGCAAACGCGCCTTTAACCAGTTCGATACGCATAACGTCAACTGGAAAGATCCGAATTTTTGCGTCTTGTGACTGTACGTTGCATTACATTTAATAAAAGCAATGTAGTGTGTGTGTGTGTGTGTGTGTGTGTGTGTGTTTATAATAATAATAATTAAAGTGTGTACACAACTTGTAAAAAATCTTCTTATCTAGCACTGCAACCTAACACTCTGTGTCGTAGCCGGTCTATTTGTCGTCGTCGGACGGTAGAGCTATCCACCCGGCAGGCGGTGGTGTACCGCGTCCCGACCCGAAGGCTGGTTTTGATACAGCAGTGTATCACGGAACACCAGCGGCATCGCCGTACCGCGGCGTCCTCGGTCGGGCATCCTCAGAGTGTCGCCGCAAGTCTGGTTGTAGTGTTGACCGCGGGAACCCCCTATTCTGCATGGGGTCAATACCCGGACGAAGATTGGACTTCGGTGAGAGAGAACAAGGGGAGTCGTTCAGCGAGTAGGACCCTCGCCTATCCTTGGGCCTGCAGTCCGCTGCCAACATCTGCGGACTGTTAAGACCCACATACCCAGCGCACCCCTTAGGCGCCGAATCCTCGTGTATGATGTGAGGTCTCCTGCCCGAAAAAATTATAATACCTACAGCTATTAATGTGCACAGCGGAGCGCAACACGCACCAAGCCTTTAACAATTGAATTGCTCTATTTCATAAAGGGCGACAAGGCCGTCGCATCGCGAGCTTTCGAGAGCGAGCTTTACTTTACCTGTCGTTTGACTTTTAGAAAATATGAGGAAAATGTCGATCTAAATTCTAATAAATATGTAAATATTTTTTAGAACAAAACATGTGGCGCGAGTGGGCCAGGGACGCTCGCTTCCACAATTTTTATGAGTTCAACTATTTTTAAAAGACGCACAAAAATTAAGAGCTCGGATCTATAAATGTTCGGAAATAGAATATCATTATGAAATTTGGTCGCACCACCGGTTATTGTGAATCGATTCCATTACAGAGTTATGTAAGTGGCACTAGATATTCCCAATCTCAAATCTACCTAAGCAGTATCATGCGTCACTTACATTCAAGTGATCGCTCATAGAAGTATTATTGTTGTTTGGTCAGTTCGAAAACTTTATTGCATTTATGGATGAACGAGCTCACGGCCCACCTGGTGTTAAGTGGTTACAGGAGTCTATAGACATCTACAACGTAAATGCGCCACACACCTTGAGATATAGTTCTAAGGTCTCAGCATAGTCACAACGGCTGTCCCACCCTTCAAACCGAAACGCATTACTGCTTCACTGCAGAAATAGGCAGGATGGTAGTACCTACCCGTGCGGACTCACAAGAGATCCTACCACTAGTAATACCAGTAATATAAACAGTGTGTGGCAATAAAACACAGCAATATTCGCAGTCGTTCTCGTCGAACCCGTCGCTTGCGACGAAGGGCTCGACGAGTAAATTAACTCTCAGACACAGCCCACTGAGTTTCTCGCCGGATCTTCTCAGTGGGTCGCGTTTCCGATCCGGTGGTAGATTCTGCGAAGCACGGTTCTTGCTAGGGTTCGTGTTAGCATCGTAGTCAGGTTTGAGCCCCGTGAGCTCACCTACAAACGTTAGGGCGAAGCTGAAATAGCCTCTCAAGGCTATCAGCATAGGTAGGAAAAAGAAAAAAAAAACGACGCAATGAAAGCATGCGGAGTGATGCAAGCTGCCCACTCGACCCCAACCAGTAGGTACGCGGAGGGATCGACAAAACCGTTCCTTCCTTCTCTATCGATAACATTTTGGCTGGCTTGTTCTGCTGGATATAAAACATTATATTTTGAATTAAATAAACTATTCCCGATTAAGTTAACAAAGTTACTTTGCTACTCGTACTCACACCAGTAAGCTGGAATCCTTGGAAGAAGTAACTTAGTTTGTCCAGCACGAATTAATGACTTTTATAAGCACATTTGATTCCAGTGTCAATTTTCTCCTTCTCAATTTTTCAGCTACATTATTTAGTGGTGGTAGGGTGTTTAATGTCAGCAAGACGTATTGCATGCCTGCGAAGGTAGCAACCCTCCTGCTTATTTCTGCCGCAAAACAGTAATATCTTTCTGTTTAAAGGACGGAACAGCCATTTCACTATGTACATGAATCTTCGACCTAATGCCTCGAGGTAGGTGGCAGCTTTTACATTATGCTGTCTATGCAATGAAATTAATCAGAATCAAGAACAGCAAAATTAATGCGAAACTGCAGTACAGTAAATAATTACTATACATAAACCGCAAACAGTTGTTCCTTCCATGGCGGTATTCAATGAAACATGTCCAAGAAATATGAAATTCGATGCGACCATCTCACATTAAATTCTGATTTTAATGTGAGCTACTCAGAAACTGCGGAGGAGAGAATTTCAATCGGCATGACGTTGATTGAGTTCATGCGAAATGAGTTTCTTGTATTACATTTTCAAGAAATATAAATGGCTAGATGAACACATTAAACATACGATGCTAAGCGATCGTCATATCCTGCAATCCCTATTATAATAAATTAATTAAGTAGCGTGAAACCGCTAACCTACTTGGGATACAAGGCCGAGCTCGAACTGCCAGTTGTGCTGGAAGCTCGCAGTTAGATCCATTTACGTCGGTCTTGGGCAGTCTGTTCAAGCTCCTCCCACATCATACCCACAACGCCCAATTCCTGCTCTACTGAACGACGCCAAGCTGTTCTGGGACGGCCTCTCTTCCTTTTGTCAGACACTTGCCAGGTCAGTGTCTCTCTTGGATAGGTAGGTATCGGGTTTTCTTAATATGTGACCAATCCAATGCCACTTCCGCGTAAGGATCTCCTTCTCCATTGGTGACTGCTCGGTGATCCTACACAACTCATTGTTAGTGATCGTCTCAGGCCAAAAGATCAAGAAACCATTCAGAATTGCTCGATAATTTTAAAATTCGAAACAAACAATGATGATCCTAAGATACCTAAAGCAATGTTAGGACATTGTAACTCGTTGGCTCACCAATCCACGTTAAATTACGATACCCACCATCAGATAAAGTTGCTTGAAGACCCAGTATAGTAATTAAGGGAAGGAATAAATGAAGTCGATCGATAATGGAGGGGTGATAAGGTAATATGAACTATTATAAACGGGTATTGGAGTAGTACTAACTGTAGAATGTCAGTCACATTATTTTAACATCTTTTCAATAGCATAGTAGATTAGTATTACAACCCTCTATTTTGGTAGAATCGTAAAATTATTAAAAGAAATACGAAACCAAATCGCAATCGTCATTTTTGATTTAGTCCGCTGTACCAAAGAAAGGTAGATCTGAACATCGGGCACCGTACCACTCTCACGTCCGCTCCGGATTGGTATTGGACTCCAGCCAGCGGCCATGATTGGTTCAGTGGTCAAATTCAAAGTTAATATGCATATTAATGAATATTTATCTAAGACTACCGTTCGGGCTCCACCCGCTTTGTGCGGGGAGGAACCTAGGCGTGGGGCGGCGTGGTAGGTCGCGTTCTCCCGATCGCTCCGGGGGAAGGTGTAGCGCGGCACTATCAATCGGGCTCTTGGCCCGTCGACCGAGGGAACCGGCGGTCATGTTGCTGGCGGCCGCCGGTCCGGCTTCTGGGGGACGGCGGGATGGATGTAATGTGCTCTGCGTAAACCCTGTCCCGCCGTCTCAATAGCTCCGACTGGGTTTCCGCCCGGTCCGGGGTAGGGCGCCGGCTGTGAGCGGCAGCAGTTTTTAGTGAGGTTCGACTCCCTCATCCGGCGATTTTCTCCAGTGGTAAAAAAAAAAAACTACCGTTACTATTGTGCAATGTAGTCAAACTCAGTTTTGATACGTTACCGTAAAATGTGGTCAAACTTCATGATTTCAAACCATGCACTCACTTTTTACAAACCATAAAAATTTTGTTTTATAATTGCATTGATTGGGTTAAGTTCCTTGTAATATTGAGCAGCACCATGAGGTCGGAAAATTGTTCATTAACGCAAGGCGAAATACAGGCAGTAAGAATAATTTTTGCAGAGACATTTTCAATAAAGGCATTACCAAACGCGAAAAAAAAAAGTTAAGCGAACACTTCATAATTATGTTACTGACATATTTTGCATGACGCGACGCGACACAAAAAAAGTCTAATTTTTGTTACCTTTTAAAGTCTAGTATAATGTTTAAGTACAAAGCGTGTTTTGATAATTTTGTTTACGATTTCATTGTCCAAGCCCGTTTACGATCAGCGTAAACAAGTTGCGCGGCGTCCAAGGCCATCGGCCGCCGATACGACCGTCGCATTTATCAATGAAATCTTTTAATAGATATTATAACAGCGCTCGTGGCCCAGCAGTATCTTGCGTGTTTCTTAATCAGAAGGCTGAGGACTTGCTCTGTATTTTAAGTTTCCAGATTTTCAAAGTAATGTGTGTTCGTAAGGTTTTACAAGTTCTGCCGGTTAGTACATTTAGAAATAATGACGATCAATACGCAAGTAAGTTATGCAATCTGCACCTCCTGCCATGAGTATGGAAGAAAAAAAATGTTTAGTACATGAATCAAAACGGGTTACGCACTTCATATAAGAAGATGTTTCGTTAATATTACAACTATATTATATATACAATTATATTGATCGTATACTATGTATATATGCTACATATGGATCGAGAAAAAAGTTTTTCGTATTTTATATATAAATTCAAGATATTTCTTATCATAGTTTGTTTACATTTATCTATATTCAGTATTTGTTGTTTTGTCCGATAACTTGTTGCCATTCGGTAGGCGGTGACATAATCTCATTGCTTTAGAGGCTTTGGGACGTGATCCAAAAACAGTTGAGAGTTCTCTAGTCAGTGATGTTAGCCTTACACTACCTAAACACTTCTGAAGAAACCTAAATAGTTGAGGATTCAAGGCCAGAACAATATGGTGGATGCGTCAACATTTTCCAACCAAACCCATTCAATATCTGCTGACGCGTCAGGAGCTTCAAGAAATCTAGGTTTTTCATACAGCTAGCGACAGTCACAGCGGAGCTTGACCGGTTTTCTGACAGTGTAATTATTATGTTATAATATAATCTGTGTATATACTTATGTTACAGTCGATAATTTTAACTTTGTCACACGTCTTATACTCGTAATATTAAAAAGAACATCAAAAACATTTTATTCTTCGTATTTCGAGTTTCGAATTAAAGTCATCGGAGTGTTCCGAAATGAATTTTATTCCTATAGGATTATACATGTTATTATGGAGATATGTTGCGATGTTAATATTTTGAGTTAGGTGTTAGCGCCGCTACGAGCTGTTACAAGCCAATACAATAAGTCAAATGTTCCTTTGAGATACCTTGTATAGCGAGTTATATTGTTAGTTTATAAACACAGTCTTGTGGCCTGTGAGTGCTAATGTCCACACAATCCAGTGCTCGCAGCTCGTATCAAGCACTCGTACATTCTAAGGCAGCGGGTACATGAATAGCTTTGTGTGAAGCCATCGAACGATATAAAGTCCGACATCAACACTGGAACTGTACAAACACTGGCTTGTAAATGTTGTCCTTAACAGTAAGCGGTAATGCTACCCTTATCCGAATTAGATATTCAATTTTTTTACTTTTTTTCACATTTCAAATGGCCTGTAACTTATACAACTACAAAACTGAAAACATGTTACTTTCATCTTCCCAACTTTCTTTACGATTCGAAGAAGTTTAGAGAATGTGCCCGTGTATAATAATGTACAATATTGACAGTGCTCTAAGCGGCATAATAGTGGATCGCGGCACACGGGTTGGTGGGAGTGGGGCGTTAGGGCGTGAGTCGGCAGGTCGCCCCCGGCACGCCGCGGAAATGAAACTGGCTTCCGATACCTTCAGGGCTGTCTACATGTAACCGCAAGCGAACTACCGCTTTTTACCACGCTTTTATTAGCGTTCAGTCTATCTATGTTTGTTTGTATGCAATGGATCTTCGCACGTCATTTTCACTGACTGCAAGGCCTATCAAACTTAAATCGCCAAAATCTAGTACCAGCAGGATAATCACAGTTCGTAATTTAGATCGATTTGGTACTTTATTAAGTTATTGACGTTATTGGATGCAGGACCAGTGGACTCGGAAGACTACGGCGCGAGTTGTCTGTAAGTATTTAGTTAATTATGGTGATTTGATTATTGTAATGCAGCAACCCTGCGGAAACGACGAGTCAGCAACGGGAGCGTCCCGAGATAAACACCATGTTCTAATGTTTTCCTTCCTTATCGTTTATATTAGATTAGAGAGTGACGATCGAACCGACACATAGCCTTATTACGCACACAAAAATGCGTACGTTTTATCAATGTAGGTTATTTGGTTTCTGAAATTCAACAGATATTCTATATTGAGAGTTGTCTCACGATGGTGAGCTGCCTGTCGAATAGATAGAAAGTTTCTTCTAATTTCTCTAGAATTTGTGCAGTTTTATCACATTACGTTGGTCGCATGTTCACCGCCCCCTCGGACTCCGTTCCAAATACTTATACGTTAAGGTATTTTGTAGCCTTCATGATACACTTAAAAGCTCAGTGTGAAAGGGTCGTCCGAAGAAAAATCTGTTGAAATTACAAGCTATTTATCAAAATATCAAAGTACGTAACATTGACGTAGTGCGCTAGTAACGAAATATCAAGAAATTGTTATATGAAAAATATATATCTTGTATTATATAAATTTCCTAAATATTTTATCTTTGGATTTATACATTCATTACTAGGAGGGCGACTCGGGCGTCCGGGGGGGCTCGCAAAAACTTGCAGCCATAAATTATTACAAGAGTAATGTAAGTAGGTCCGACGCATAGGGCTTCCATGTATATAATATGAATTTATTATTATAATGATTGTTTTACTCGGCTTTTGTTCCAGTGACGAAATCTCTTAGGATATGCCCGTGCTAAGGGGGCGCGCTGTGTATATGGGACATGTCACCCGCGCCACCAAATGACTACACTGCACTCTTCGCTGGAAGGGACGGAGTAGGACATGACCACAACCGGAGCACACCACTGACCTGTCCTTGAATTAGAATACGATAGAGGTACGCGGGAGCGTCGTGATGTTCCAACAACCCCACAGTCATCAACCAGGGTAGGACCATACAATGCGGAGGCCATTGGACGGACGGACGATCTCTGCGATGGTAGAGTGGCCCTTCGGACGCCATTTCCCTTCGCCGGAAGATCAGGGCCCATCCTGACCAGGTGATGAGAACTACTACGATTCGCACCAATGTCTTTTCCACTGGAAAAGTCCAGCGACACAATGGACTTTGTCAAAAATATGTGCTTAAATGTAGTACAAACCGGTCGAAATGTGATGGTAGATTTGCCTCGTCTGGTAAGCCATCTACTGCAACTGATAACTTCAGCAAAAGTCTGAAAACCGAAAATCCTCATTCAAGTTCGAAAGAGATAGCCGTCGAACGTTCTGTGTCTCACTAGTCGATTTGTACATTTTAAAGAATCACCTGGATGTGAAACTCGTTGCCGCTCGGCTAGTACCAAAAGACCTGAATTTTCTCCAAAAACTCAATTGCATGAAGCGCATTGTTACTGGTGACGAGATTTGGGGGTGATGAGGTGAGTTTACGGAATTGTCATACATACTAGTCAAGAAGCTTCGGAATGACACCTTCTAACTAAACTGAAACTGAAAAAACCCCGCCAAAGGCAATCAAAAGCCAAAGTCGTGTCGCCTGTTCTCTTCTATCGCGGTGTTGTGCACTCGGAATTCTTGCTAGAAGGTCAAATGATAAATATGACGAATATATTTGGGCCATATTTCTGGATAGAAAAGTCTTGGATTTTTCATCACGATAAGGCGCCTTCATACAAGACAATCTAATTGACGATGAAAAACTAACAATTTGTGTATTATTGATTTTTATTACTGTAGGTAGGTACTTTCTTCAGAGAGTGTTATATCTATTACTAAACAAAGCAATCATTAATAAGTTATGGCTCAAAGATAAACAAATTTATCCTAAAAAAATAAATATACTGTTGAGTACTATCTTTCGAATATAGACTTACCTACGAAATTGCCGATATGTATACAGAAAGTTAGTAAGTTTTTGTTAAGCATGTTTTGTCTCTACCTACAGAATACGCACCCACGGTGTCGATTAACCTTTGCAGTGTAGTGGTAATGCTTTAACATCATTCTAAAAAAGCTTATTATTTTTAAACATCGGTATTTAATTTAAATTCTCAAAAAGGCAAAAATTCTAAAATATGAAAGTTCTTTGAATCGCGAGCTATTCCCTCCCGTAGGCGACGCTCACGCCACGCGCACATTTTATTAGCGCCGCTCTTCAAAACATCAACACATTGACGTTTCTACACAATTTAAAGGATTAAGGATTAGAATAAATTGTACATAATATATTATTTCAGGGCTGAAACAAATCATTATTCTTATTACTATCCGACATTTTTTTTCAAATATATGATCATTCATATAGGTATTTATCTAGTTAGTGGTTGAATAGGAATTAGACGATTATGATTTTGTTTCATTATACGTTCTCTGCTCTCGTGAGAGAGTTAATGTAGTTTCCTTTGGCTTAAACACCGCAGTCTCAGTGAAAGTACTATATCATTAGTGAAGCAGTCCCACAACTAACGATCCAACAGTATCATCATTTTTTTTTATTGCCCTTGTAGACAGACGAGCATACGGCCCACCTGATGGTGAGTGGTTACCGTCGCCCATGGACTTCAGCAATGCCAGGGGCAGAGCCAAGCCGCTGCCTACAAATGTAAAATAGGATCTATTGTAATGTAATCTAATCATCTATTTTGTAATGACAGTTTGTGTTGTGAACAGCTTTGAAAAGGCTGTCATTATTTTGTTGTATGTTGCAAAAACTAAGATTTCAGTTTTCTTAAATTTATCTCTTCTATACACACTGTGTATGTATGAACTGTGAGCAGACGTGCGCTTTTTTTTTTCTTTATTTATTGCCTTTCCTTTGTCAGTGCATTTTAGTACATTAATATCGCTAACCACAATACAAATAAATATTGCTACTCAAATTAGTATTTTTTTTATTCCTACGTAAACTGATAGCCTTGAGACGCTACATCAGCGTAGCCTAACAAGTAGATGAGCTCACGGGGCAAACTCAGCTCAAAACTGACGACGTTGCTAGAGCAGTACTTCGCAGAATCTACCATCGGATCGGAAACGCGACCCACTGAGGAGATCCGGCGAAAAACTCAGTGGGCTGTGTCTGAGGGTTAATTTACTCGCCAAGCCCTTCGTCGCAAGCGACGGGTTCGACGAGAACGATGACCGGTGCTTGAGGTACCTAAAGGCACCGTTAGTGGATCGGGAGAATCCGAGATGACGTGTTTTGGGTGACGTTGACTATTTGACTTGACCCTAAGCTGCTTGAAATCTAATCTTTGAAGGGTATGAATATGATAAAAATCATCAGTTTTGCTTATAGGCCAATTCGAACCTTTCCACTTAAACTTGAACAAAGAGGAACTAAATACAAACAAAACCGAAAGAAATATGTATTTGTGACGACAAAAGGAAACTAGATTAACTGGTGAACGAGACACAGTTCACCTTGAATAGATCGAATCGTCGCCGCGGCGTGGCTGCCAACGGACTGGCGGAACTTACAAAAAATATTTAATTTGAAAACTCGAGATTGTATTGCAGATCTGACGTCGTCGGAAAGAAATTGAAACGTCCGAGTCCTAGAATATCTACAAACTTCAAACGATGTGTGTAATTGAAGTGAACAAATTCGAAAGGCACTCTAGGTGTACCTACTAACTATATATGCAAGACCGTACTTTAACTAATTATTTTTATCGCATATATTTATCATAATTATTATTATTGTTATTATCTATTATCTTAGAAGTCGTCGTGGCCTAAAAGATAAGACGTCCGGAGCATTCGTGTTGAAGCGATGCACCGGTGTTCGAATCCCACCAACCACCACCCCGCCTATTTCCGCCGTGAAGCAGTAATGCGTTTCGGTTCGAAGGGTGGGGCAGCCGTTGTAACTATACTGAGACCTTACAACTTATATCTCAAGGTGGGTAGCGCATTTACGTTGTAGATGTCTATGGGCTCCAGTAACCACTTAACACCAGGTGGGCTGTGAGCTCGTCCAACCATCTAAGCAATAAATAAAAAAATATCATAATTTAGCTGCAATGAGTTTTTTTTAAACTTTTATTGATTGTATGCAAGAATTGGCTCATGGCCTTTCTAGTATTAAGTGAATATTATTATTGAATGGGTATGTTGTTTGGGTATACAGGTTGTTAAGAAGTTACGTATTTCATTACGGACTTTCTCCGTTCTATCTAGAATACACAGCCCTACGTTTTTCACCAAAGAAGTGACAAGAGAGGGAAACCTAAAAAATATACATATATAGAAATATAAACTAGCTATTAAATATATTATTTTCCCTACCTATTCGCTAGTAGCCTAAAAGGCTATTCCAGGTACGCCGGGACGGCTACGTGAGCTCAACTTGAGAAAAATTGCTAACACTAGCCCTAGCAAGAGCAGTGTTTCGCAGAATCTACCATCGGATCGGAATCGCGACCCACTGAGGAGATCCGGCGAAAAACTCAGTGGGTTCTATCTATGAGTTCGTTTGCTCGTCAAACTCTTCGTCGTAATCGATGAGTTCGACGAGCACGTTGACCGGTATTAAAGATATACCATTAGTGAAGTGTCAATAAAGGGTACCGAAGGCACGGCCGGCAAAAGTGTAATTATGTTAGAAGCACTTAGTTTTTTACTGGTGGTAGGACCTCTTGAGAGTCTGCGCGGGTAAGTACCACCACTCTGCCTATTTCTGCCATGAAGCAGTAATGCGTTTCGGCTTGAAGGGCTGGGCAGCCGTTGTAATTATACTTGAGACCTTAGAACTTATATCTCAAGGTGGGTGGCGCATTTACGTTGTAGATGTCTATCGGCTCCAGTAACCAGTTAATACCAGGTGGGCTGTGAGCTCGTCCACTCATCTAATTAATAAAAATAAAATAAAAAAAAAGCACACGGAATAGAGGTGATATTTATTGTGAAGTAAGCCTATGCCGCTCCACGCGAGATAAACTAATATAGTTCTGGACAGGTGACGAGGAAGTCAAAGGTGTCAGAACGGACAGGTTATTGAAAGTGAATGTTATATCGGTGCTGGTGGACTCAGTGGAGCTCTGGACGGCTGTTCGGAGCGACTGTTGTTTCAGGTGGTTTACGAAGAACTGGGATTGGATTTGGTTGAAACGGTCTAGATGACGCACGGCACTGCTGACCTGACATATTATTATGTATATTTGGGAGCCTAACGTGGCGACTTAATCGAATGCTTTAAAAATCTATGAATCAGCTTTACCATTTATTTAGAGACTTTGGTTATTTTAAAACCTGGTTTATTTGGCAACCATTAATTACACAACCTAAATTAACTTACTTTCTTGGTCTTCTAAGTTTTTAATATCTACTCTATCTAATATTATTTATTCTAAGTTAGAAACTGGTTTTTTCCTTCGACAACTAGTTTACATGAAGCAAGGCGTGTTTTATCGAATAGACATTAATACCGGGAAAAGGTTTAGATAAATCTCTTGAGGTTCCGGGTATCGAACCCCCAAATTTTTAAAGGATTTCATGTTTTTTTCATTGGTAAACAGAATACACGATTACTTATAATTCAATATAACTCAAAGCTTATCATACTCATAGATATTTTTACCTACCTTACACTTTTCGTTACATGGTCAAAGTGCTGCTTACCTGAAAACAAAAAGGGATATTTCAGACATTTATACATAACAAATTAACTAATTAAAATGGATAGTGCAATATTAGAGTAATTAATGTACATGAAATTCAAAGTGGATATTTTAGTAAAGTATGTGAGTATGCTTATTGTACACCGAAATAAACACAAATGCAAAACATTCAACACAAAAGTACGAGGGGCGGTCTTATCGCTAAGAGCGACCTCTTCCAGGTAGACAAGAATTCTTTCAGGAAAGTGGAGTGTGAATATAAGAAAACAGGAAAAGTAATGAAACGCAATAATTTTTTTGTACGTTCCATTATTGAAAATTACTTATTTTATTTTATTGCAATTTAATATTATATGAATCTAGTTTATTGTAGCATGCACTAATAAAATCTATTTTCCGTGGCCCGATCGGACTAAAAGCTCGTGTTCGGCCTTGACACAGAAGTTTCTATTGCATTAGAAATCCTACCCTCTTAGCGCGAGAGCGAATGCTTGCTTTGTCATCTATATTGTTTTTTTTTACCGGTGTGTGAAACTGCGAGCTCACGGGGCTTAGTCTCAGAGACATTGCTAAGATCTGCCCCAGCAAGATCAGTGGTTCGCTGAGTTTACCATTGGATCGAAATCGCGACACACTGAGAAGAACCGGCGAGAAACTTTATGGGTTGAGTCCATGGGTTCGGTTGTACGTCCAACGCTTCGTCACATTCGCCGAGTTGGACGAGAACGGTTACAATAAAAAGATCATCGTGTCGCGCCGCTTTCTTGCAGAAGCTTTTCGGCATAGTTTTCAGGTACTTACTAATCGGTTCTAATTCTAGGTTGTCGTAAAGATCTACACTCCTCACGTACCACGATGCACGAGGCTGTCCGGCACGTTGGCAAACTAGTTACTTTTTAATATGTTATAAATATAAAATAACTATCTATAAAAGGGAAACGTAAAAATTGAAATGTTAGGTAACGGTGAATATTCTCGATTTTCGACCGATAGTAGCTACGAGTAGTTATTAGCCGCCACAACATATCACATGAATATTTGAGACGACATTCGCGGTGCATTAGATGAGCGCCGCGGCGCCGCCAGACTCTACGTTGTATTCAAATGACACACTTTCTTGATTCATTATTAAGATATTAGGAAATTATGTCTACTTTTTATTAGCTTTTTGTAGCGAAATTATCTAGCACTCGATGTGCCCCAACGGCGTTAAAATATGTTTAATTAAAATGAAAGTACTTGAAATAGGAGCCCAGGTCGTGTACTCGGTTATGAAAAAATAATTCCAGTTATAGCGACGAAACATATTACAGCTTTGAATATGAAGGATCGGCTTTGAAACAAACAAAAACATTCTTCTCGCAGTGCTCCGAACAAATAAATTAACAAACGAGCAGGTAACAAAAAATCGTCTATGCGGGCTGGCACCTAAACTTATATATAGCCTTGTAACCTTGTTGTACCTACATTACACATACATATAACTGCTTGAATGAAAAAAAAATCTTTTAAATTACAAGTCTAAATTTGATCATAAGTTTCTGCATCTCCCAGATATAGGTAGAATACGGGACGTGCGGTATGACATGAATTTGGCACGTACGAACGAGTATATAATATTCCGTGAGCGCGCAATGTAAAGCGACAGCAGTTCACGGAGACCTGTGCGGTCACATGAGAACGTTGACCGCGCGCACTACGCACCCTAATGTTTATTGAAAACGAACAACGCTTACAATTCAAAATGGCGAATTTTTTGCACATTCTATGTAATAATGGCCGCGAGTTTGCGTCACATCCAAATCGTCAGATTTCAGAATGAGGGTTTTTTTAGGCTCACTAAACCTTAAAAAATTTGAGGCGCTCGATATTTTTTTCATTTTCAACCCTTACGTACGATCAATCCCGTCATGCAAACGATCAGATTAACATACGCATGTACATTATTAAAACTACGCAGGACATAGATGACGCGCTTGAGTATGTCTAGTTAGTAGGGTAAGCAACAGCTTTTTTTTTACATTTTTGAATATCTATAGCCATTCCCCCCCCATACATTAAATAAGATTTTTTCTTTTTATCAATTAAGCTTTGCAACCCAATAAGTTGCTATGACGATCGAGTAAATCCCCATTCAGCGTCGTGGGCTCCCCTACTTATATTGTGTTGCGTGGAGTGCAAGGGACATTATTCTGTGTATCTGGTTTTATTATTATCTCGAATTTTAGTTACATCACATCAGATCATAAGTGCCTGCTGTCTTCGTATCAGGATGTCTCCAGCACCGTGCATAGTGCAAGCTACTCAAAATTATCAAAAGTTGAATTAATTTTTGTTTCACTAATTATAAAATGAACACAACGTAGAAGACAGCCGCGGGTTAGAAAAAGCATTTTTAATTTTTTTGGCTCTATTTAAATTTTGTAAATAGCATTATGTATCTCTCACAATAATTACAAGTTACTTTGTAGACAGACTGATTGTGGTACATCTGTGCCTGGTCAGTCGTTCGGCAGTTAAAAATAAATCTCAAAATAATAAGCATGAGGTGGGATCTCCTCCACTCAAAATAAATCTACGTCAGATAAGGTTTAGTGTAGGATAAGTGTATAATGCAATTAGATTCGATAACAATTCAAAACGTTCAATCATAAAGTTGAAATCATTGCCACGATATTTTCTCTAGTATCGAGAAACATTGACATGTTACAAGTTTGTCAGTCAAATAAAATCCAAATACGATTTTTTATTTATCATGGATGTTTACACGTAATTCTCTTCATGAAGGACAGTCGATGACGGCTACTGTTAAATTGCTTACTTCAATATATTCGTCCCATTTGTACACCATTTGGTACTTCACAGCGGCTTCCATCGCTTTATCGAAACACGAACTAAGACCTACTAATCACGTATAATACATTTTAATTCATCACCTCAATAAACGTCGTTACGACCAAGCCCGCAAAGTCGCTTTTAGTTTGACAGTATTTGAGACATATCACTTAACCGTATGCAGTACTGGTAGACAAAAAATCGAGCTACAGTTTAAAACAAGGAAGCGAGGACAGTCCCACGTAATGATTGATGTGGTTTTTGGCACGAGATGACATCCATCTTCAACGGTTCGTGCTCGAGTATGTGCTTTGGCTAATATTAGCTTGGTTTGTTACGAAAAGGGATGTTGAGCTCTGTCAGAGGCTAACTAACACCCAGCTCTCGTCTTAAAGCGAATCTAGTACAAGTACAAGGCGCATTTCTCACAATGGCCGATAATTCACTGCCCAGTGGTCCTGTCATTCCTCAACGGATGGTGGTGCTGGAAGACACATACTATGTTGTGTTAGAGGATTAGAAGCTTCAGGGGTTTGATTTTTCCGTTCAAAGTCTCCGTTCAAATATCCAATTTAAATAACGATAAATATTGAAATATTAAACGAAATTCTTGTCTGTTCGTTACCAGAACATTGAACAGTTCTACGTCTCATTCCCGAACCAGTCTTGACGTTACGACTAAATAATTTGTAATTTACGTGCTTTTTCTGCGTTTTATTATTTCAACGAGTTCCTCGTTTTTCGCCGTTCTCTCATTACTGAGGATCGCAACCACGCGTATGTTTGTAAGTCTTGTCCTGAAGATCAGCTGGTGGATGCTGCCTCCAACTGTCCACTTTATAGTGTCCGACCGTCTTGTCGGTGCCCTGACGGTGGCTCCTTACCCCTCCACCTGACTAAGAATGAGAAGCTTTTCCCAACCACGGCGTGGAGACCGCATGATATATCCGAAAAAGCTAATCGATCTTGTGTGTTCGATTCGCAACGAATTGTACAAAATTATAGAAATTGTACTTGCTAAAACTGTTTATACATTTAAATGAAATACTATAAGAAAACTTTTGTAAGAATTAAATATTGTCAGTTCACTAACAAAGTGATTTCGCCATCCTAAGCCTAGCGCAGCTCGCTCCCTGCCAAGAATGTGCGTGTGTCCTTCACACTCCGTCCACCGGACGACTTACCGCCGGTCCTATACTCGCACATATCTACATATGTAGTGGCACTTTGATGTACTCTTTCAATCACTCAGCTTGTTAGTAACAAACAAACTTCACTAGATCTATATTTAATTATCAAATAATTAATTAACACTCATCATTGAATTCATTCTTGTTAATGGTTAGTTACAAGGATCGTGTGAGTTCATACATATGTGTTTGTGCTTACTTGTGGTTGCATTTTCCTGGCAAGGTAACATGGACGGTACGTTTTAATTGTTATTGAGTCTTGTTAACTTTGTGCGAAGGCACCGCGTAAATAAAGTTGAAATGACTTCACACAGAGAAGAGAACTCTCTTGAAGTCTCGGGCTCAGGGGGTTGATTTGCGACATTCAATCGCCACATGGAGAAAATTACTCAAAACTAGACATTTTAAATTCTCGATATCATTTCTTCACTGTGGAAGCTATGCTTGAACACGTTTAAGGTTTAATTTAATTACCTAGAATAAATATCTACTAAAGGATTCCACGGATGAGAAAGTCAAGTCTACTGAATTTTTTTAAATGTATTCTAAAGCAGGCCAACCCGTGGTCCACTTGATGGTTATTTTTCACCGTCGTTTGTGGATATCAGCAACGACAGAGGCTCCATGAAGCCACTGGCATTTAAAGTTTCTTATCAGGCCTCGAGACGGCAAACGAAGTAGGGGTCGTCAAATCAGGAGATGGGAAGATGACTTGAAGCAGACAGCGGGACCATTCTGGCTGAGAGTAGCAAGGGATAGGACCCATTGGAAGGAATTGGAGGAGGCCTATGCCAAAAGGCACACCGAACTTAGGGACCTCTTGTAACCCTATGTTTAGGAGTGAAAAGGCTATTATTATTATTATTATTATTATTATATCAGGCCTCATTTGAAATGAATCAGGCCATAGCCCTCGTGAAACATTGTGGAGGAAGAGTTCATACCAGTCGGATGGTACGGGGCGTAGCGATTCCACGTAGTAGGGTAGAAGTAGTAGTAAGGAGTATAGAACAAAAGACACGACCTCAGCTAACTCCATATGGAACATACGCTACAGAGTCCAGAAAGCTAAAGTCCCGTAGAGGGCCCAGAATTCAAAAGTTATTTGGCTTCTACCGGCAAGAATTATTGCTTAATGGGAACTAATGCGTGGGTTCAACGTGCCCAAGTACTAGTAAGGGTCTGCAATCATTGGCAATTAATATTGCACATCCAGAGCAACAGGAGCCAAAACATTTCTATCATTCACAAGTCAATATTTTAAGCAAGAGGAGACACTTCCGGAGTTTTATTTTCTTATAAAAATTACGAAAAAAGTTTATGCGCAGTATTAACTGGTAGAGATAATGAGAAATGAACCATGTCCTTAAAATCGTTAAGTCGGAATTTCAAATGATTGTTAGTCGGATCCGGTAGAACCGGCCTGAAACCGGTTTAGCTACAGAATACTTATTAAATACCAATTCTAATTATTTTAAATTGTAAAATCTTTTGAATTATTCTACATCGGGAAGATCGAGAAAACTATTTTATAATTAGAACAAGACTTGAATCTGTATTTAGAATTTCAATAACAAAACAAAAGCTGGCACGTTTTTAATGTATTCGCAACTAATCGAGCCGCGTGCCCAATAATGATTCGATTTTATTTGAACGCTCAAAACGAAATATGCCAGTGACTTTTTGTTGAAACGTAACCCGTAAACGTAAACGTAACGTAAGCCTTTTACAGTCAGCGTGTGGTGGCGTGTGGTGGCGTGTGGTGGCGGGTGGTGGCGTGTGGTGGCGGGTGGTGGCGTGGTGGTGATGGGTGATAGCGCTCGCACCCCGGGGGCGGCCGCAAGAGATACGGTCACCGACGCAACACAAAGATTACTCCGATCCCATGAATTACTTACAATTTACTGCTACAACTACCCACTGACCATATTGACGAAATAAAAAAGTTCACCCTCCAAACTACTCTTACTTCTCTAAAATATAATAGTCAAATATGTGAGGCAGTACGTGACCACCTTCTATCATCTCTCTTATTCACAGACCTAAAGCAGATGCGACGAGTTTTCGTTAGGACTTTGTTGTACAGCAAAGCGTGGCTCAGTCACGATTTATTCTATTCAAGACTGATGCCCCTCCTCCATGTACTCGTCGGTCGGCCCCTCACCCGCGACATCGCACAGCCGTATCTGGAGACGTTTCGACCTACTTAAAACAGTATTTATATGTAAATAAACTCTCTCGATTTTTTGCCTAGAATTTGTGGTTATTCATCCCACTCGTAGGGTATTATCGTTCATAGCTAAGAATACGGAACTCATTAAAGTTTAGATAATCGCGTTAAAATAATTAGCGTTTAAATTAAACTCTCTAAAACAACAACAGCAAGAACAGTTAACAACACATGAAAAAAAGATTATTAAAATACTGATTTAAAATAGCGGTAAATGTAAAACATGAAAGCGAACATGAAATAAATGAGAAAATCACTAATATTTTAGCTTGACGACAACGCGGCGGAAACTTACTCATTGACAGCACTAAAATATATATCGCTGTCAGAAATAGCATGACAAAGAGCAGCTCTGAGTAGGTAGTGAGTAGTCAACTCGTGCCAAGCAGCAGGGTTGATAGTACAGGCAGAACCGGTCAGCTAACACTAGCTAACGTTTTATCTATCGAACAAAGAACTATATATTATGTTCACTGGAACATTCAACTAAATAGAAGCATTTCAGAATTTTGAAAATCAAACAAATGAAAATAAACTTTCAAATAATAAAGAAAATAAAATAAGAAATACGTGCCGTCTATACTTTAGTTATTTGCCATAATAAAATGGTTGTGCTCATTGAGTAAGGATAATGACTGCACGCACCGGATTGTTTTCTAATTAATTTATATACAACATTCCTTCAGTGCGTACGTGACCACATCGCTTTGGAGCGGCTACACTGAAAACTCATTTCCTGGCTAATATGTGTTCTGGGAGTGTGGGACATTAGCAATGTAGGTAACAAACAATTTAACTATAACGTGATTGGAAAGTTTGTAAATTTTGTAAATAGAACGTAAAAGAACGTAAATGACCAAATCTTTGCTAATATTGTAGATAAATTAAAATTATTTTAAGGACGCAGCCCTGGGGTTGCGTCGCTCGTGTGATAGACACGCGGCGGCAGTCGTGGCCCACTGGCCTATCGTGACCGCGATTGCATGGGTAGGCAATGGAATAGGCATGAATCCTCCTCGATTGACTGGCCGACTATAAATTTTGCTATTGCCCACCGACAATAACCCGATCTCGAACCCATGTTTGCCATATTAAACTCTATTCAGGACGAATAATCATTATTGTGCGAAGATTGCCTTCGACATTTTCATACCTACTCAAAAATTAAATAGCTTTAACGAATTAAATTAATTAGCAGATTTATTTAATGCTTCTAATAGCTGAAAACACAGAAACACCCTGAAGAATACCAAGAAAATACAAAAACCTAAATGTAACCGTGTAAATTAGATTCTTAAAGATATTTTATTGAAATAGTCACGTGCGAATTCGTTTAGTGGCAGGAATGAATGATGACAGTCAGTCAGCATCTTAAGAATATTGAACGGAAGGTTCCCTCAGTAGCGGATACTCTTAAAGCAAATGTGTGTTAGTTAATCCGCAGACAACAGTTCCCAATCGCACAGTTGCCATCACCATCACTCCAAGTATGTACCAAACCGGAGAGATAAGTTAGTCGATAAATGAGGCTCAAACACAATCGATACATATCATTTATGAAACAGTATTACAATTGGTTCAAGGTTCTATCTAAAGAGGATGGAACAAGGTTCTGAATGTAACCTACAGAAGTAGTTTCTAGTTGTTATAAAGAGAAGAGTCGAGAACACGTAGTACAATGTTCGAAATAAGTTCAATTTCCGTTGCGATGCTGACCTTCGACTTAGATGCGAAAACTTAAATTGAGTTTGTAAAGCAGGTGCAAAGCGCCCATTGAATGCTGACAAGAAGTTAGGCACGTTGTGACATTAATTGATTGTTTATATATCTGTTTTGGATTATAGAACCAGCTTGGCAACAGTGTTTAAGGTGCAGTCTAATCACTGGCTATGAAAGGGGCCCTCAGCGAATCCTACCAAACCGACACTTTCCACAAAATATTTTAAACTGAAAGCTGAACTCATCTTGTATTCACGGAAAAAAGTAAAACATTTTATTATGCTTTTAATAATGTGCTTGGCCTCCAGCTTGACTCGCGACCTCGCATGTTTAGCCGGAGTAAATACGGGTATAATATAAAACCTTGCACTCCGTTATTACAGTCAAGTAGTTTATTACGTGGGGCTCAGAAGGATAGTAGTCATCAAACATCTCTATATGTATTACCATCTTAGGTCTTGGTCACTACGAAAACTGCAGTTTTCAAATCGCCGGACAGAGTGAAGCATATAAAAATACAAAATGAATTAGTAAACATGTTTTTAATCAGTTCTTCATGAACAACTCGCGAAAATGTTACATAATGTTTTCAAAATGATCAAAATAAATATCTCAATGAAGCGTAAGACGAGAAGTCATTTCCAAAGTACTACAATGTATAATAGCTCTATTTTATTCATAAAGAAAAAGTGAAAAGATCACGCGGTAATTTTCCCATACGCACCTTGCGAACTAAATAAAAGCTCTGAACGGTATGCTGGAAGACATAAAGAAGGGTGAAAGCAGGAAAGAAGGTTTGATACAAGAGTTGATCAAGTCTTTTAATTCTGGACCAAAGTTTCAATTGTGAAGATCACGACAGAGAAGAACTTTTCAAGATAAGAAAATCAATAACTCTATAATTAGATTTAACCAATAGAATAACGGTTGCTGTCACCATTGCTCTCACCCCCATTGGTCAATACACAATTAGAGATAAACTAAATACTCTGAAGGGTATGGGAATATTACACAAGAATTTGAAAAACCAGAAATTGAAGAGTTAGAAAAATTGTGAAATATTTCTTCAACCATGCTGATTTTTCTTTCAATGATATTGTGCTCTTTTTAAAATGTTTCTTCAGTTATTCTTGAGCTGATATATGATTTATAATTTGCCTGCATTCAACCGTATTGCGAGTGTGACGTTTATCGTTGCTCGTTGAACACTCGTGCTCAAACGACGATTGATATGAATTGTGTTAATCACTTTTTCCAATTTAATAGTTATACGGAAGCGAACTAAAGTCTGAAAGTTATCTAAGAAAAGCATACGAAAGCGAAAGGTAGTTGAATGTGAGAATTTCACTCTTTCTCTCTGCGGCGTTAATGTTCTCCAGCTGTGTTCTGCCGAGCCGTGAGTAGGGCAGTGATCGCGCTAATTGCCTAACAATTACATGTCCGTAATAACGGGGAAAAGCGGCACATGCAACTAAAATTGTGTATTTGTGTGGAGCGTAGCTAGCTACTGGCCTTGAATAACTTTAAACTAATAATAGCCACAAATCAAACAAAGACGTTGCGTTACCTTGTTACAATTCTGTTCGTGATCACAAAAACAAGCAGCGCTCAGTTTCTTATTCCTGGAAAGGTTGACAATAATTCCAGTTCGAGACATCGTAATGGTTCCTCATCAATATTCCGGATGCGCGCCTCATAATCGCGATTATTGAACTAAGTGAAGCTCGGACCGGCCGCCACGGCCGCGACCCACACTCCGATACAGTTGTGTAGTTTTCATTACAGGAAAACGAATAAAATGTCACACTTTTATCCTCCTGGTATTTTAAAATCTACATTTTATTGTTGCAATGGATGTACCACTAGAGATATAAATGAAGGAGGGTTGACGTCAGGCAAGAGACCGCTCGTAAACCTGGTGCCAAATCCCTATGCAGCATGATAAGAGGACATGCTGCGCCAATCTGCAATATTGTGGGATGAGGGCAAGAAGAAGAAGTTTCAGTAATAAGAACGTTGACA
Source organism: Bombyx mandarina (assembly GCF_030267445.1). Taxonomy (NCBI): domain Eukaryota; kingdom Metazoa; phylum Arthropoda; class Insecta; order Lepidoptera; family Bombycidae; genus Bombyx; species Bombyx mandarina. The sequence goes on along the minus strand of NC_143208.1, from coordinate 20,031,602 downwards.
CTATGAAATTATATTTGCGGCCCACGTGGCCAGTGTCTCAAAGGCACCACAAAACTGTTCACGATCAACGCCAATGTACCTGGTTCTAAACTTCACTAAGAGCAGCGGAATTGTTTCTAGCTCGACTATCAATTTTATATTCGTGACTTACATGGATGCAGTTCGGTTCACCAAATTTTTGAAAATCTCTCACGTCGCAGGGTAAGTTGGCCAAAGACGAGGCATGCGCTGTGACAATTCGGTACAGTAGGTACCTACTCAGTTCTACGCGACAAAAACCGATCGATTTGGGAACTCGGCCCATTGTAGATTTTAAAATACGTTGTAGCAGTAACCGACTAATGATTATATTAGAACTTACGTTAGAACTTACGCTACGAGTGAACGTAATATAAAACATAAAAATAACTTCACAGTATATTAATTGTACATACTGTTGATTACCGTCGATTACTTAAAATGCCGTAGTATTTATTGTAATAGTATTATTATTATGTCGAGATTGATCGAGCTTCGGACCGACCCAAATCTGTTTTTGTGATTTCCGCTGTTGAAACTGGTGCTGTTTGACTTTATTTCATGTGTTTTAAATAGTATCTGAACGCGCCTTTGCAAACAGAATAGTACATTAAGATCAGATGAATCTTTTGCCGATTCAAAATTTACTATTTTTGCTATTTTTATTTAATTTGGTAGTTTAACATGTACAGGACTATTATAGCTTCAGCGAATTTTATAGAAATTCACGTCCGGTAAGTATTTTAAGTGACAAATTTATACTAGCAAGCTCACGGTTGTTGATGTGTAAGCAATGCGTGTGGTACTTACCATATGATGGGCCGTACGCTCCTCTGCCTTCGTAAGCTAATAACAAAAAAATTATGAAATAAGTCAATTGTTTATATTAGTTTATAGTACTACAACTACAATACTAGGTACTTAGTTGATAAAGCATACAATTAGAAACTAAATCTAAACGCGTTCACATACGTCTATTAGTCTGTAACTATGTATTACCAATGCTGATATTAACTAGTTCTAAAATAACTATAAGCCTGATCATGTCAGTGGTGATGTTGATGCTGATTTGCGCGATCGCATACGCGATGCCGCTAATTGAGTTAGAGCGCTGGTTAACGGCATCTGTACGCCTATCGTGTGGCTCACAGACGCACTCCGACTTTAGCCGCGACAACAGCAATTACTTATAGAGTTACTTTCCTTCTCACGCGTCTTCACTTTCAACGTAAGTTGTATAATTGGTATAGTTGCTCAGACCACTTGCACCTCCGACAAGTCTGCTGTGCCGAACTAGCAGCGAAAATGAACTGGACGTTAAATCGAGGTGCTCCTCGACACTTAAATTGTAAATAGTTCATATGAAGGGTTATTCCAAATTTTCGGTTTTAAGATATCTTTGAATTCTGTTGACTAGAGAGGACTTTATGAAGTTGATGTTAGTACTTGGTCTAAACACCAAACTTCATAAAAAAAAAATTTAATTTGAATAAATTCAAATGTAATAATGTTTGGATTTTGGTGGATGTTTAGATTGTTCCTGCATGTTAAGCAACCTATTTTTATTTCATTATTATTATATTTTTTACTATAAGAGATATTTTGACGTTTTATTGTGTTTTTTTTTGGTGGAAAAGGTTTGCCTGTGTGATGGAATTGAGGACCGCGCCGGCAGGACTATCGCGCCCCTTTCATTTGATTACGCAGCCCGGCGTCCGCGTGGCCTGCCCTCGTTAGGCAACAACAACTTCAATGCTTTGCCTATTAAGGCTATTAAACAGAGTAGACTGTTCATTACAATATCACATATTTCAAATAACATTAACTGTTGTGTTACAATTAAAATATTTTGAATATTGTGAAAAGGTTTTTAATTATCAAAACTCTTTTGATCACGTCCACAACTCGCAGATATCCAAGCAAATGCGATGTAACAAAATGTAAAGTTGGCGGGCGGCTCTTGTAGGTACTCGTAAACATTGACAAACCAAAGCAGTGCTACATACCGATTTCGAAGTTATCTAACTAACTATTCCGTGTTTTAAAAAAACATATTACATTTGGCTCGTTCAAACGGTAACTGCATTCTACTAAATTTCAAATCTATCGTCTCGTCCCGTTACCTTATCTATATTATGTCACTAGCGTAACTCGTGTACTATTTATTATGTCGTAATAGCTTCACAGACTCTTTGCACAAGTGTGCGGTTTACATGGATTTTTTTTTTCAAAAAGTCTTTCATTTTTTTTTGTTGTGAATTTTAATAATATAACTCATTCAACATAAGACACAGGAGCGAAGAGTCTACCAATTAAATGACGACAATTTGCTAAACAATCATGAGCTAAATCCAGTGCTTCATACGACGAATATCAAAAGCATATCTTATCATATTTGGCTAGAGAGGGAAGAACTCTGGCAGAATGGTAAGGTCTTTGAATCTAATCCGAGCGATTAGTAATTACCAAAATACAATATATACTAATATTATAAAGAGGAAAGATTTGATTGTTTGTTTGTATTGAACTTGACTAACTGACCACTGAACCGATTTGAAAAATTCTTTCACTGTTTAGAAGCTACACTATCCCCGAGTGAAATAAGGATATTTTTTTTAAGTGAAAACTTCTTTAGTATCGTTGTGATTTCAAACCGGATGCAACGGAAAAAACGACAGGTAAGAGACACAAATACAAAAATGTGTAGGATGAAGCCAGCAAAGAATGAGACAGAAATATACATACTATTTAATACAGCGCCATCTGTGAGATTTTTTAATACTAACGTGTGTATGAAAGTGAATTTTAATTTAGGATTATACGTGAAATTAAAATATCAATTCACAGAGGGCGCTACCTTACAATTATTTACTAATGACAAAATTTTACATATACTTAAGACGTTTAGGATAATTGTATTTTAATTTTGGAAGGTTTCACTTCTACCACGTGTGAATTGCACACATTTTGTTTTTTTTTTAAATACTAATCCTTAATAAAACTTCAATAATGTAACCCGAGGTGTAAAAAAATTACCTAAAATATTATTTATATCGCGTGCGCGGCGAAAACTATTGATGATAGAATAAAATAATGTACTATGACTTTGTAGAACACCTTATTGTTTACAAAAAGTGTCGCGGCAGTATATTATGTCTAACTATTATAGTTATGCCACAATAAGTGTTATTTTATTTAAAAAAAAACAACTGATTCAATAAATTCAATGGCTTTTGTTTTGTATGTATGACCTTTTCACGAAAATTTGAAAAATAGTAAAATAAAAAAAGAGATAAAAAATAATGTATATAAAAATAAAAGTTCATTAAAATAATAATAATATTCAAACTATCTTTACAATTTTCTTTTTTTAGCATATGACGCATAGAACGATGATGTGTATGTATTATAATTTTTAATTTTGAAATTTTTTAAACTCCCGAGCGAAGCTGGTGCGGACCGCTAGTATAATATAAGTACAAAGTACAAGTAAAATATAAGTTAACATTTGAGAAGAGATGATACTACTCGTATGAATTTAAAATTTCCAAACACCGTTGCTAGGAATTGCGCAGACACTATAGAATGCTCAGTAGATCTAAACTCATTGCCAGTTATATGTTTAAAATTAGCCGAGTGTTTGAACGATGTTTAGGCCGGTACCGACCCGTCTACAAACACATTCCCCACAGGTAACGCATTAGGGCATCACTAATTCATTAGTACTCGAATTATCACAAGTGGACCTAATGGTTGGACTGAGATTGGGAATCTAGTACCTGTATTTACAAATAAATAGTACAGAATGTATGAATTAACTGTTGTGAGACATTCAAATCTTGTTTGCGAAGAACGTAGGCTAAGGTAACATAAAGCATAGTTGTATTTGTTCTGTTTCAACTCGGCTCTACACGAGCCTGAAGCTATTGCTTCCAACTGATGAATATATATATGTCGTGGATAACGACTTTTAGCTGTCGTGGATAACGACTTTTAGTAATATTAAGACGGTGGTTTTGATTATTATTTTAAATGATGAAATGTTGTTTTGATAAATGTCACAAAATGAAGGGTAGACTCCGTAACGCCACAGTATAAAATGGCGGTACGTGGACAGAGTCGTGGCATTCCGTGTCAGACAGTCATTCCGTCCGTCTCAGTCAGTGAGTCTCTGGCAGTCAGTCAGTCAGTCAGTCGGTCTGTCGGTATGTGCAACGAAACTGTCGGTTTATCCTGTCATTGTGAAAGTTGTGTGTGTTGAGTTTCAATAATTATTATTGAAAAGTTTTATTGACTAAACTGAGTTCAATCGAATACGAGTGATGACGAAACTACCGCTCAGCCATCCCTGACGTGCGCCAACATATATATATATATATATGTCGTATAAACTCGTATTGCAAAATAAAGTGTGCACATTCAAAGAATAAGAATGTTTCGCGCAGTTCGTATTAGGTGTAGGTGCGAACGGTGCGGTCTCGTGCATTTGATTGAACCCACGCACTGCGTGCCGAGCCGTCGCTCCCTCGCCAGATGCAATCAGTGTACTATTCAAATTTTATTTTTAACTTTTTACTCTTGATTGAGCTGTATCAATTTCGATTTCTGTTCTTCTGCTCATTGGTTTGATATTAAATAACTTACCGAAGTTCATAATCAGAGTTGCATTATGCAACGTGCTGGCTGCTGGATGCCCTCCACCTTCACCGGCACGAGCGATCCGGTAGAAATAATCTTGATACTTTAATTGTCAGTGTTAAGTTAATTAAAAATTTTCAATTTAATTTCAGAAGCCGTCCAACCCTCTAATATATAATCGGTCAGTCATTAGTCATTATGCAATCTTAATAGGAGCCCTTATTCACCAAAATGAGAGAACTGCGATCTTGAGTCATCACTTCTCAATTACATTGGAGTGAAGGCTATCCTATCCTTCATTTCAGACCGCACGAATGCTTTGAAGTAAAAATTGCGAAGCCAACACGTCTGGTACTACCACCACCGGTGGTACACACAGCAAAGCATCACATCACCCGAATGATAAATACTGAAAATAGTATCTAGGAGAAGGAATGAAAAAACTACGAGTATTAAGTATTCGATAATAAAATTAGGCGAACCTATTATTTCTGGATAGGATCGTCATATAATAACAAAATTATACAAACGCATTCATTCATCTAATTCGATGAATAAATAATATAATAATAAAGATATAACATGCTTCAGCTTTGTATGTTTAGAAGGCGTACTGCATACAACCAACAACATCGTTTTCATTTTATTAGATGGGCAGAAATTCTATTATCTAAACGCGAAAAATAATTCATACGCTAACGTTTCATTGACCCTTTTATATAGCAATGTACTGCTTACATAATGGTATAAACTCGCCCTTACTGATCAATTGAAATTATGTCTTACCTCAAAACATTTAACTTCGTACGAATTCTATAATAGTTGTTATAATGTTTCATTAAGTTTAAGTTCTATCGTCTCGTTCCTCTAGCAATTAATAACTGTTACTACTGTACTCCGGGTTCCGGGTTTTATGCTCGGTCGGAGTCAGTTACAGAACATATTTGCGATAAGTATACTCGTAGGTACATATTGATAGTGGTCACTACACTCACTTAATACTATTATATGTTTTCTAATACCAATAATTGTAGGTACAGTAAGATATATTACGGTATTTAAGATTATTAGCTCGAAACCGTACAATATTTTTTGTTCCTTATCAATACATAATATTCTTATATTATGTTATTATTTAAATGAATTGTCAATCAACTTTCAGCTAATTTGATCTTTAAAATTGAAAATAACCTATTTAAGTTAAGTCTTAAAAACGCCAAGAAAATATTAAAATTTAACAAAAAAAACTGCAGAAAGATTACACAAACAATATTTACCGCTCAGATGAAAGCAGTCGAGACCTTATTTAGATATCCGATAAGACTAAAAACATTAATTTAACTTCCGTGAACACGTATATACATATACTGTAAAGTATTTACTTTTTATATGTATAAAATAACAGTAGCAAGCCGTTCAGCCGGCAAGTAAAAACAATTTTTCTCTCGAGACAATTGAACATTATGTAAAAGAATGTATGTCATGATATCTTCATTAAATATAGAGTTTATAATCGCTTGCAGCAGTAATCACTTGCAGTACTATATATATATTAAGGACGAGGCTTAATTTATTTCATTAATTGCGCTATCGTTATATGGTTTTATATGGTAACTTTCCAAAGATGAAATTTATTCAAATCCGTACAACGGATTCCGCTTGGTGGCTTTGATTGCTCAACTGCTCGAGCCATTGCTTTCTTTTGACGTGAAAAAAGGACGAAATCAATATTTTTTGTTGTGATAGTAAAAGGACGTTTCCAGTTGAAATATGATGTGGTTTTTTGGGATACAATCTGTCATTGTTTGACAATTGTCACTCTTCTGACCTGAAACTATCACTTTAAGATCCTCATATCAATCCGTTGCTTCGTTTTGACGTGAAAGTAGGACAAACAAACACGAACAAACAAACCAACTTTCACATTTAAAATGTTAGTATGGATTTTCAAGAGCTTGTACCAGTCTTGGCGAAGCCGGAAAGGCGTTCAGGCCAGTGGCCACCACCTAAATTACCATAGTAAAAAGACCACTGCAGTCGACGCGGCTGGAATCGCGAACCATCAAAAACAAACATGTGTTTTCTTTAAATCATCGTTGTGTTATAATCGTTTACTAATAAGTCTCAACATTTTGTGTTAAAAGTACTTTGTATCCAACGAATCACGAGACACGTGAATTTTTACGTAAACGTAATTTCTATGATACACTAACAAATGAGTCACGAAAGTTTGTTAAACTGTAGACGTGTCAAATGTTTAGCCAATGCTGTCTTACTATTGAAAGTGACTTTATCAAACAGATCAGACAAATGTAGGAAGAGGATAGCTTTAGGTTAGATGTCAGGTATTTCTGAATAAGTGAGACGTGTATGTATGTAGGTATCGCACTGAAATTTATTCGAAATTAAAGCATGCTGAAATTATTTTCAAAACCTACATTCGTTTAAAAGGCAATAAATTTTCTTTACCTACAGTAAGCCTCAAGCCATTAGCAATTTTCAAAGCAAAGCAATTTACTTACTATACGCGACTCCCTTGAACAAACCAATCATGTATGATGTGTGGATTTCATGTTAATTATTGTGGTTGGGATAGAAATCGTAATAAGCCGTTTATCAACTGCATATGTTTAAAATAAATTTTGTCATAAAATATGTCAATGTAATGTCAAAATTAAAGAGGCAGTAGATATGTACTAATTTTACATCAAATAAATTTTTTCATACGTCAATGTAATGTCAAAATTAAAGAGGCAGTAGATATATACTAATTTTACATAAAAATTAAACGGTTTTTTTTTAACTTTAATTTTTTAATTATTTTTAGTAGTCAGTTTTACCATTATGTTAAATGTTACAAGGAAAACAGCGCGAGAGCCTGAGTACATTAACATAATAATAATTTATAAATATGAGGCTCATTCAACATTTCTGCGTTAGGCTTAGTACAGTCCTATAAGGGTTGAGGTCGGTTATCTGTCGATACGCGTACTATCTCCACGAGAACGCCACACACTCTCAAATTGACTATAAAGCATTATCATGAAAGAGGATTAAGATCGAGGCTAGTCATCTGACAGTCTTCAGTTCCGATCCTTTCCCGCCACGCTTGTGTGCACCGTGGTTTATGTGCAGGTACTGATTTATCTTCATACGGAGTCTTGTTCAAAGGAAAGTTGTAGGTGTTATTAAAAAGGCTTTAATTAGAATTTTTTGTGAATCTTTGTGTATAGAACTTATTTGTTTGTTATGTTTAAATTAAGATTAAGTATTTCTGGATCAAACAGAGAACTTTTTGTTACAGCTACCAAAAGCGCGACACAAACTTTCGACAGATTAAACGAATCAAGAATCAAGTTTCAAAAACCTTATACGGGTTCTCATGCGGCGCCGCGGCGTACTCTGTATAATGGTTGAACAACAATTTTGGGGCTTTTATTTAATATCACAGTAAGATTAGCGCGAAAATAAGGAAAAATAAGGGACATTCTTATAAAAAAACAGGTTACAAATTTCGATGTAATTTTTTTGTATTAATAGTATTTATGGCCAAATTGTGTATACATTCCATATTTAGACCGAAACTACATAGTTTGTATGTTAATATTATTTTGAAGGATAGGTTAGCCGCTATTACGATTTGTTTTCTCTACCTAATCGCCTTATAATAAGCCTGTAATAGTTTAAGGGACTCTTCCAGCTGCTCAAGGTCTAGTAGATGAACTCAGGGACTCAAATTTAGAGAGTTTGCTAGCGCTGGTTCTAGTAGGAGCAATGCTTCCCTGAATTTACCACCGGACCGGAATCGCGACCCTCTGGAAAGATCCGGCGAGAAACTCACTGAGTGGGTTAACATTCCAATATAACTGGATCTTTGAGATACGGCGGCATTTAGGATTTATGACTTTTGGTAAACATAGTGAACCAACACGCAAAAATGTTTAATACATATTGGCGTATTCTGTTAAAGCCGCTTTCAAATTTCTGATATAAAATACCATGTTGAAAGATTATGGACGTTACAGGGCTAAGGGTACAGCCAACTATTGATTGGCAAAGCCGATGATCTCGCCAGTAAGGTGTCAACTACAAACACCACAGGCCGGGACCAAATTTTCTACGGAAACATGTAGGTGCCTAACATATGTTCACTTACGACTTTCATGAGGAAGGAATATAATCTTTTAATAAAAAGAAATAGCGAAAGTTTTCTAAGTGTGCGCTATTGCTGATGCTGTATTTTTTCTTTTATTTATTGCCCTGTAGGCAGACGAGCATACGGCCCACCTGATGGTGAGTGGATACCGTCGCTCATGGACGTAAGCAATGCCAAGGACAGAGCCAAGCCGCTGCCTACCGCTTAATACTCTCCACAAGCCTCGTTTGAAGAAGCACATGTCATAGCCCTCGTGAAACACCATGGAGGGGAGCTTATTCCAAAGCCGGATAGTACGTGGCAAAAAAGATCTCTGGAAACGCACTGTGGATTAACGCAGTGGCTCCAGGTAGTATGGATGAACTATAATCCGGTGGCGAGCGGTGTGATAGTAAAAACGAGATGCTGGAATCATCTCAAACAAGTCCTCAGAGCATATAATATAATTCAGGTTTGAAAGTGGCTTCAATGGTTCCAAAAAAACTTTTTGAGGTCTAATATATCAATAACAGCTGTATGTTGTGGAAAACTTAGAAAAACGATGTTGACGAAGCTCTCGGAAAACCAAACACGACTCTTCTAGCGATCTTCATCATTATTATTCTAACGCAATATCGCATACTAGTTACACTATTCAGGACTACACTATTGTGTTATCCCACTTTAGTCTCACACGGTACAAAATTATAGGCCGCAGAGTCTGTCTCAAAGGCATTAACGTTCTTCCCTGGACGTACAAAAATATGCTTCAAGATAATGATTCAATAAATGTAGTTTTCTCAAAAAAAGGTGTGCGAACCTTTTAATGTGAAATGAAATTTTATATTTTAACCCCTGATTTTATTTTGTGATAATTTGTGGTTCTAACGTAAGGTCATGCGAATAAACAAGATCATCACATTCCCGCTAGCCTACTAATATAACAAGTACAGTCAAATGGACTCAACAAAATACCTGATTCTTTAATTTAAAAATGTTTACACAGAAATACATTACATATCATTACTAATAATGTTAACTGTTCCGAATCTCAAATGGTATTTGCATCGGTCACGTTCGAGAGTTGATCGATGATAGTTGGCAGAAGGCCATAGCCGGTGTTAACGGTCACTTGATGTATTCCTCTATGGTTCGTTGGTCAGGTACAAAATGCAAATGAGGGCCGTTAAAGCCAGCGAGCTTCCCTCGATGGCCTCCTTTATATATCCCTTCGACATAACCCTCCCCCGGTCGATAAGGTAAGATACTGGTTAGGATATTAGGTCGAGTTATAAAATTATTGTTTTCATCGGATCTTGATGTCCCATCTTTTATTCAAATGCTTGGAATCAGTTTTATAACTGTTCATTAATTGTGATTTATCCATAAAACGATTGAACCCCATCTGTTGCTACTATATACATAATTATCGAAATATCAAGTGAATTTAAGCGACCTCGGTAATCATCCCGGTAAGGGCACGTAAGAACTACTGGGATTCGTTTTTTGTCAGATTATTAGACTTGCTTTATATGGGGAGAGTCATACGATTTAAAAGCAACACCTTAAAACGTACATTACGTGGACGAGTATACAATAAACAACTAGAGGTATGAAGGTTGTCGCGTGGAACGGTCACATGAAATGTGGGTCACTTATGAAGTAAAGTGCACACTAATGGAGTATCTTTTGTCTGAATTACGCTTGATGTTTTAACTCACGGTAGATTCACACGCCCCACTGTTTTATAAGAAACATAAGGGCGGATGTAAAAAAGCCTAATTAAAAATTATTAATCTGGTGGACACGTAACTATATAAATCGTGACAAATATTAAATTACACATTACTAACGTCTTCTGTAGGTGCAGTGCACATTGCACATTTGTCCACAATTAAAATTCAAGTAACGCGTGGGGTTGACGATCTTCTGTGACACGGAGGCACTGCCTGCGGCATGTGCTGAGAGTCGCGGGCTTATTAAATGTGCACTTTTGGAAAGTTTCCACATTTACTTTAGAAAATGACCTAAATATTTTGTTTGTTCGTCAGGTATGGTATCCTATATGCCATTAATAGGGTCTTGTGGATTAGATCTTATGAATACCGCCACACTTCAAAAAAATATACCAATGATGAATGTTTTGGTAAATCTGTCAACCTGCTAAATGTAGGGCATCGGTCGTAGGCCGTACATCGTAGAAGATGTATGGCCGCTGTCAGCAGTTGAGCCGACGCCGTCTAATCCAAGTGTCTGCTTAAATGGATATGAGGACTGCAAAGTTACTTACTACTTTTCAGAAGATTTTCAACAACGAACGAGAATTTAAGAATATTTTGAAAGAAATAAACAAGCAATTTTGAACTACTAATACATAATTTTATCTTACTTAAAAAGATAGATAACCGGTAAAAATTAAAAAAATAAATGTTGCAAAGATGATTAATATTAAAAATATCACATGTTAAACCTTTAAAACACTCTCTTGTAAAATTAGTAAGTTTTGAGATTATACAGTTTTAATGCGAGAAGACGACATGGTTGCTACTTATTTTGCTATAAACATTGAAAAGCTACATTTGCCCATTTACCTCATATTGAAAAGAATACTCAAAAGCTGAATATCTTAACCAAATGATCCCTCAGCCAACCCTACTCTTCGTGGATTGAACGCAGATCAAGTCTGAGAGGAAATATCCAGTTAATGAAGTTTCAGACAAGCCTCCCACATTTCCCGCACAATTTGAAACCTTAACAAGAATAATATTGTTAGTTAGAATATTATACACGACATATTGAATAAATTATTGTTTCCCTTCAAATTTAGGAATGCAAGTTCGAGATAATACTGAAGGGCGTTTGATAGTTTGACCATGTAATTACGTTTTGATTTTATATTTATGAATTAGGAAATAATGGACAATGAAATCACACACATGATGTTATTGTTTATTTTTAAAATTTACTTAGATGGATGGACGAACTCACGGTCTACCTGGTGTTAAGTGGTTACCGGAGCCCGTAGACAACAACAACGTAAACTCCGCCAATTACCTTGAGACATGAGTTCTAAGTCTCCGTTTTAAAAATGTGGATCACTTCACGATTTTACTTGTCATCCTTGCGCAGAGACCATGCTAATCTTCTCTGTATCTACTCTTCCAATTTTAGTATAATATTATGTAATGCCGAAGTAAGTACAAAAGCTAAGTGCATAAATTTTTTTTTGCTTTGATTCGATGTAGCCGCGACGAAATGTCCATTGGATCGGATAATTAAAAATAATCTGAACAAATAAGCTTGTAGCGGGGCCTGTGAGTAACGACCTTCAGACACACACAGCAGTTAGCCTAATCCAGTCCCCAGCTCCCAATGTGATTCCGTTATGATTGAGAGACGGCTCTGGACCGCTGGGATTACGATATATGTTAAAGTAATTTAGCGGCTCTTCTTTTTTTAATTCACGTAAATGATTAAAAGCATTGATTTTCCGGGCTGGGGGCCGAACCTTCTACGGGGTCCCGCGCCTTGGCGTGCGCGGAGCATGTGGGACTGGACAGTCAGCAGATGTTGGCAGCGGATCGCGGCCATTAGTGATGGAATTTAGTACCCTAGTAGTCAGAACCCGGTTAGAGTAGGGGGGTTCCTGCAGTCAACACCACAACCAGACTCGCAGTGGTACCCCGAGGACGCTCGACTGACGACCAACGACGTTAAGCCGCCCGGGCGATGCAGCTGGTGTTTCGGGATATCCCGCTGGGTCAGAACCAGTCTGCCGGGTCGGAACACAATACACTACCGACCGGGTTATTCTTCCATAGTATGTTTGGCAACGACAGCGATGACGACAAAGTGGACCACTCCGCGGACCATAGCCGCCTACGCGTCGTCCCATCCTCCTTGTGTCAGCGCGTTAGAGTGAATCTCTTATCTCAAAAAGCGTAGTAGACGCCACAGTGCAAATTCTGACGCAGACGGTATGACGACATTCGGTAGAAGTCTCTACTGCTGTGGAATTTCGATTGTCGTACTCTTAGTACGTAGGAATGAATGCCTCGTGGAATAAAAAGTCGCAAGTGGTATGATCCGTGTAACCTCACTCACAACATTCCCCATCAAAATCGATAACGAATATAGCAATAGAAGTAGTAACAATACGAGCTCGTCTTAGATAGTAATCGCGCACGCTTCTTTTTCCTAAGTATCAAAACATTGTCAGTATACATATTTACATAGGTATTATTATTCTTACCACGAAAGTCCAGTTGGAAATCGTTCTTTTGACATACTAGTTTCAGTGTTTACATAATCTTACCGTTATAAATCACAAAGAAGGTATATTGTGCATCGATCTGAATGATCAGGCGATCTGAATTTCAGACAGAAAAAAAGAATTCAACATAACTGCATGAAATATATCGTAATAAACACTTAACACACACATTAATAAGTAAAACCGAGGACCTTGGCCCCTAAAACCGAAAAAAATACATGTAATTTTATTGGAATAATAAATTAAACTAGAAGTTCACAGAGCTGATGGAGAAGAATCAAGAATCTAAACAAATGTCAAGCCATCCGAGTGATTTATAGGTTGGATTCTGTGTCCGAATTACATGGGTATTATCTTGTACGTGGCTGTTCGTGCAATAGATTACGTCATTGAACTATGTAACTGCACAATATTATACGGCACGAGCCGGACAACTAGAAAATGTTTTTATTGTGATTAAAAGCTCTCTACAATTTTAATACGTTTTTTATTATTATTTTGTATGCTTTACGATTCCTCGATGTTCAAATTGTACAATAAAGATAACTGCATAGTATAAGAACCGTCAAATGTACTAAATTCATTTTAAAATCCGAAATGAAATTGTTCAATCACACTATAGTAAAATTAAATATGGTGTAATAACACATAACATGTTATCTGTAGTAGTTTCCTAATGAAACCTGTGGAAATATACTACATACTTAATTAGAAGACAAAATAAAGGCACGTAACATGATTTTATAATATGCCTCTTCATTGTAGGGTTGTGCTGCGGCTGGGCCGAGTGAAGTGTGTGATCGTCCAGTTCTCGACGCCGCCCTCACATCCCTATGCTACCCGACAGATGTAAATCTTTGGATGTGATTTAGTAGACGCACGTTCAATGGAATTAAATCTTGAACGTACATATAAGTACAACTATCCGAAAAACGAACAAAACTGTGTGTACATATATCTAATCCGCAAGTTACATTCAAGTGTTGCCACAGAATGACTTGATACAATATTAAGTTGTAAATTTATTTTTTTACTTTTATTACCACTTGAAATTATATTGTATTGTGTGCATCGTTCTGTTTCTAGGTTTTAATGTAGGCAGACATGCGTATCGCCAACCTGATTGGTGAATGGTTACCGTCACCCATGGACGTCAGCAACGCGAGGGGCACAGCTAAGCCGCTGCTTACCGTTAAGTACTCTCCACAAGCCTCGTTTGAGGAAGGATATGTCATAGCACTGGGGAAATACCATAGAGGAGAGATCATTGCAAAGCCGGATGGTACGTGGCAGAAAACATATCTGGAAACGCACTTTGGATGAACGCAGTGGCTCCAGGTAGTAAGAATGAATTCTACTCTGGTGACGAAAAACGAAACGATGGGATCATCTCAAACAATTCCTCAGAGCACTCCCAACGGAACATACGGTACAAAATACAGAAAGACCTGAAGGCCTTCCGCAGACCCAGAGGTTCCGAACAATCGGTGAGGATGGGGCTATCGACAATCCGAACGGCCCTCTTCTGTACGCTGATGCTATTATGTCAGAAGTTTTTACGCGAGTGCTGCTAAGAAATTCGCAGAACTTCAACTCAATCAGGTTATAGCTCATAACATTAAAACTGAAAATGAAAATATAATTTTAAAATAAATGACAGGGCCTCTGGAGATGGGCACAGGCCTTTCTCCCTCTAGTTGTCCCTCCTACTCTTGGTGTCACTTGTCCAAAGATGATATGTGTACATACCTAGTCAGGTCATAAATTCTGTCACATGTTTAATGTAAAATAATTGAAACAAGTTTATTCATTATGTAACCATTCATATACCAAAATGAACTTAACAAAGCATAAATTCTTATGACACTAAAGTTTATTCAAAATGACCTCCGTGATTTTGAATACAGGCCTTCAATCTGCGCGGCCAGTCGTCTATCGCAGTACGAACGAGGTCCATGTCAATATCGGCGGATGCCTTAATCAAGGATGTCTTGAGTGACTCCAAATTGGGATGAGGCTTTGAGCACGCCTTTTCCTCCAAGTGTTGCCAGATCTTGTAATCTAACGGATTCAAATCTGGACTGGCGGAGGGCCAGTATTCGTGCCGGATGAAGTCGATTTCACGCGCCGCCAGCCAGTCTTGTGTGCTCTTCGCTCTATGAACTGGCGCCGAATCTTGTTGGAATACCCAGTGCCTGTTATTGAACATGGTATGAGAAACAGGTTCCACAAGGTTCGTCAGGACTGTATTTTGATACACAACTGCATTCGTTTTTACACCTTTCTCACAAAAATGTACCTCTGTTAAGCCCCAATAAGAAACTCCCAACCATACCATGAGCGAGGATGGAAAATGACCTCGTTGGACACGCGGAATACGGTTGCTCGCTTCTTCACTACTGTGTGCGTACACCTTATCATTTTGTTTGTTGTAGCTCTCTTCTACGGTAAAATTTTTTTCATCCGAAAAAAGAATTTACCGATATTTTTTTCCCGCGTACCGCTTCAACAAAGCGCAGCATCTCTTCAGTCTCAGGTCCATTAGACGAGCATTCAAACGATGTCCTGTTTTTCTTCGATATGCCCGAAGCCCTAAGTCTTCATTTAACACCCTTTTCACCGTGGTTCTGCTTAACCCCATCTGAAGGGCCAACAGTTTTTGCTTACGTTTGGGATTTCTTTGAATTCGCGCCTTCACAGCTTATATCACTGCTGAAGTCCTAACAGACCGAGGGCGACCACTTCTTGACCTGTCATCTACACTAGAGTCTTCATTGTATCGTTTGATGGTACGATAAACGAATCTTTTGGTTATATTCAAATTTTTCAGTATGTTAAAAATTTGAATTGGCGCGTAACCGCAACGATGCAACGCAATAACTGCAACACGGTCTGCTTTAAGCGTCCACTCCATATTTAAAAATGAGTAAAATTCTAAAAGTATACATTTTTATTTTCATGAACAATTCGAAATCCGAATTCAATAAACTTTTTTGTGGCCAGAATTCTAAAAGAAAAGTTTTTACTGTGTGACAATACTTATGACCTGACTAGGTATATGTGTAGGATTGGTAAGAACGGAACGTATGAAAAAAGTGTGTGGAACGGAGCGTTAAGTTGAGAGTGAGAAAAAACGGAAAGAAAGGTAAAAGAGAATGACAGAGAAAAGGAAGACGGCGAAGACGGTTAAAAAATGAGCAAGGCGTTTATAAAAGTGTTAATTAATTATTATTATTACAGAAGATTTTGGAACAGTGGAAGTTTTATTTTATGGGCTGTGATCCCTATCCTACATAGGTATGTGTATATAAATGTATGTTATAAAAATATTAGGTTTATATAGCCGCACAAATGTAGATATAGAAAGAGCAAATATAATGTAATATAATGAGAGTCGTATAAAATGTAAAATATATTCTCGTAATATGGAAACCGACACAAAAAGTATTCATATTAACACGTTCTCCACGTGATACGTTATGCTCCCTTTGTATGAATATTAAATTGCTAACATGGTGGGAGGCAGTCATCCCGCAATTCTAAAAATAACTGAACTAACTTTTGTTGCCCTAAATTGGCAGACGCTCTCACCGCCCACCTGGCGGTAAGTAGTATTAGCAAACTCTTTCAGGTTGAGTGAAATCACCTAGCAGCTATAGCGTGGCTGGAATAGCCTCTTAGGCTACCAACGAATAGCTAGGGGGAAAAAACCATCGCAAACCGCAACCTCAATGTATGTTGGCGAACAGCAAATGCGTCATGTGTAGTTCGTTGACATTATAGGACAGAAATCCCGGTCAAAAGGGAAAATCAGTACCTTGGAAAAGCAATAGTAAGATTTCTTTGACATTCAGAAGTTTTTAATTGAAAATGGAACAGGCGACCTTTGGGCTCATCCTTTATCGGTCATTGGTCCATCTGACCACAATCAAGCGACTAACCGCAAATACAGGTGGCACAAAACTTGCTCCTTAAATATCATAAACAGAATTTTGTATGCTAATGCGAAAAGGTCACAGGTTTATTGACGTTATGGCATATGTAAATTATATGTAAGTGGCATAGTTAGCTTCACCTTAAATTATCTATATCTATACACAATCCACCTACATATACCTGAAACAAATAACATTGCTTACCTTCTTCTATGAGTTAGGGTAGCTTCCGAAACGAGATCTCTCCATTTTTCATTCAATCGGACCAATTTAGAAGCTAATAAACTTTGGTGTTACCTGTCGTGCGCGAGTATACCCGGCCTACGGTCGCAACCAACCCCGTGCGTTGCGGTGTGACGGACAGGGTAGCGCTTACTCCGGTGTGCAGCCCATTAGCTCCGGTAAGCCATAGCACTAGTTAGGCCTTCAGCTCTATTACTCATAACTACTCGAGCTATTAAAATGTCTATACGAATTTAAGAAACTCATATAATAATACGTACATACGTAAGCGTTGAAGCGGATTCACTATGCTGATAATTAATTTGATGGCAGACCAAAACGTTTTTCTGAACAATTTTTTCAAGATTGAGTAATCATTAAAGCAGTAATTGAAGTGCGTTATATTTGCGCGAGCGGTGCCGGCGGCGATACGACCTCAGTGAGTACAACCAGGCCGCGGCGGGAGCCTACCGGACCGAACCGCGCGCGATACACTCCCGTGTGACGCGGTATCGCTCCTGTTTCACATTGAAGAATTCTAGCATAGCAATATTATTTTGTTCGCCTCACACACGCCTCCGCAACCCACGCGTATTCCTGATACGACTGTACTTTAACCGAAAACGAGATATTTTAGAATATACTGTGTTGATTTGCGCCGTCATTTCCACATCTAAAGGTTTGTCTTGTCAGCTTTTGACTTTTAACCGGTGCTAAATCTGTCGCGGTCCAGATACGCGAGGCGCTCCGGCGACCGCCACGAGGACATAAATAAATCATTACTTATTCGCTATCATTGAGACAGACCGTACGAGCGTGCGACACTTTCAAATTAAAAAGAACTCCATTCGCCCGCCCTGTAACAAAAGGCTCGAGATTGATTACGAGACCGACATCTGCGGCGGAGCACACAGAGCGGTAGTAATCGATCCTACCCTTTCAGGAGGAGAATTAGAGCAAAATAAGCGTATAAAGATCCATCAGAGCGTCGTAAAAGCGGTGAGAACGCTAACGGCAGCTTTACGAGGGCCGCGCCGATTCATCCTCCGCCGTCGAGTCGCGGACTATAAACAGAAGCCTTACGGGTTAACGCTCGCCGTAGCGCCGGCTGCCCCGCGCCTGCAGATTCTCACCGCGTTCATTTTATTAAACATAATAACTATCCTGTAATTAACATTTTCAAACTTCATTATTCAATTAAATATCAGCATTAGCATTGATCAGCGACAGGAGCCGTGCGATTGGTCCTTTTTAAATATGTTAACTCGACCAATGAGCGAAGCGACCAATGCCAATGTGTGGCATTCGCAAGTGATGAATTTCGAACTGAAAGAGATCCGTTTAATTAAATAACTTTACAGTTTTGGCGTTTTAGCGTCTGACCACCTAACGAGCGGTGTCGCTTTGGTTTACGAGGGCGGCACTGAAAATTTCGGGAATTAACGAAGTGACACAACATTACTATTTAAAAATGTATTTATTACTTTTCGAAGTATTCTCCGCGAAATTTGACACATTTTTCCATACGATGGAACCAATCATTGAAGCAACCATTCCATTCGGAAGTTGGGGTCTCCAAAATGGCCGTTTTGTAGGCGTCCACAGCTTCTTCAGGTGATGAAAATCTCTGTCCACGCAATTTATTCTTTATTTTAGGGAAAGTATAGAAATCATTAGGGCTTAGGTCGGGGCTGTACGGCGGATGGTCTAATAATTCTATGTTTTCTTGCTCTAAAAACTCTTTTGTTCTCTGCGCGGTGTGAGAACTCGCATTGTCGTGATGAAGGATGATGCGGCGGTTGCAGTTCTCTTTACGGAGTTCAGAAACGACCTGTGGCAAACAAATGCTAGCATACCATTCTGCATTAACCGTTATTTGTCCCTCAAGAGGAATAGTCGTAACATGGCCGGTTTTGGAGACAAACGTGGCCACCATTTTTTTTGCAACACTCCGTGAACGAACAATTTTTGTTGGCTTTAACTCATTTTCGAACACCCAAACTCGTGACTGGTTTTTTGTTTCGGGTTCGTACGCGTATATCCAGGATTCGTCACCTGATACAATGTTATATACAGCATTTGAGGATCCTGCGTGGAATCTTTCGAGAGTTCTGACGCACCAAGTAACGCGAGCCGCTGTTTGCTCTTCACAGAGCGAATGCGGTATCCATCGGGAAAACAACTTTTTTACACCTAATTGTTCATGCAAGATTATCTGTATTTGACTCATGCCAATGTCTAATGTTGCCTAAATTTCGCGGTATGTCACATGTCGGTCTTCCTCAATCAGCTTACGCACAGCATCAACGTTTTCTTGGGTGACTGCAGTTTTTGAACGACCTTGACAGGGATCATCACTGAGCTTGACACATCCACGTTGAAACTCAGCAAACCAGCGATAAATTGTGGTTTTGGATGGGGCTTCATCACCAAATGCAGAAATCATCCGGTCAACACACTGTTTTTGTGTTAAACCACTTCGAAAGTCATAATAAATCATCGCTCTTGAATTTTCTCGAGTTAATTCCATTTTCTCAACGACTAAACAAGTTTGACAAAACCTCGTGACAAGACCGAGAATCTTTTTTTAAATAAATAAATGGTATTCGATTTTTAAAACCAAGGAGTTTTCAATTAAAACGATTTTAATATGACAGGAACAGTGGAAATATTCCATTCCCGATACTTTTAGTGCAGCCTAGTATATTGTTTTATTTATACCTACAACTGCGTTATGAGTACTCTGATGACATACAATATGATGACATACAATATAAGGACACACAATATCTCAATTCTTGTTTCAAACGATGACATTGCAGCAAAGCTTCAGTTATCGTGTTAGCGCCCAGGAAACCCTCGACCCGGCTATCTACGGATCTAATTAGATTTGGATTCTGTTTTAACTGGACTGATAACATAAAATCCTGATGTTAATTTAGATAAATTAAATAAACTTTTGCCCCGGTGGTATCAATTGTGACACTGAACAATGGGTTGTCGGTTGAAGCTCAGCAAGCTTCCATTTTTGGAACAGATGTACATACATACATACAGTATGTACGGACTGACAGTTGCACTTAGGATCGCTTACACGACAGTCAGCGAGTAATAAATGGAAACCGAAATATGATCAAGTTCTTCAATCAATTCAGCACTTTTGACGATTACTGCATAAGTACTTATGTAAAAATTGATTGAAATGAATTTTCTGTATCCATTCGCAGTAGCTACCATTATATAGGGCGTTCAATTATTGAACGAACCGCTCAAAATTAATATTCACGGCGGGCTGCATTCAACGGGAAACTGTTTGTTTACTTTATAACAAGTATAAAGTCACTAAATATCATAATATTCTATAGGTACTATCTAGCCGGAGCACTTGATTCTAGCAGCGCGTTATGGATGGCTTTTAAACGGAAGGAAGAAATGACTAATACATTAGAATCAAACTGAGAATCGAACCGTCCGAACCAAACCGTCCTTAAAGTAATAGTACGAAAATCACTCAGGTCGACGGATTTTATATCGAACGGATGCTACTCCGCATTCGACCGCTATTCATCCCAGGGCCTTCCTTGAGAATCAGCACTTCTACACTAACCTTCCCTGATTTTACAATTCAGTCCGTCCTACTTTAGCGAAACATCTAACAAAGTACTTGCTTCCATATATGTATTTAAATCATCACAAGCCGTCAAATTTCTGACGTTATAGGGAGCTTCCCTATCTCGAAGGCAAAAAATGGTGATGTGATTAATTGATCTTGATTACATAAGCCCGTAAAGTATTCTGTCGATCGATAGCGAAATCTTCACTCACTCCACACCTATAATACATATTCATACTAACACAGACGCGTTCACATACACATACGCAAACACACATAACAAAACACACACACTCAACACCCAGTCCATTTAATACAATAAAATGACCTTTGTTAAGTAGATACAATTTTCTCGTCTGTTTGTCAACTGATTATATTTCTTATATTTATTGAGTACTTAGTGACAAACTACAACATTATCAGTAAAATAGTTTAGAAATAGTCCGTTATTTTACAAATTTTGGCAGACAAATAATACATACTCGTAAAATGCGTAGGTAAAATGAACATACATATATGTTGAGTTGTCAGTGATTATGATTGAATTTCGATAATTGGACGTACATTGCATGACGTAAGCGTACACGAACTATTTCGACAACATTTTGTCACGAGAGTTGATCGATACGAGCTAAATAACAGCGGTTATGGTTTTTTTTATAAATACAGCATAGTCACATACAGTTAAAGTGAGTTTATCTGAGTCGATGGAGATTCACCAGTCCTCGACACGTTTACATTGCATTTCATATATCTGGTACTGAAGATCAATAAATAGACATCACCGAAATATCAAAGGAATGTAATGTTAAGTTTAAATTCCAATACTAAGTCTACAAATCTCACTGCCCAGACTGTGTCCACGTTTTCGCCGACCGCAATTAATATACATTGTATCGTGCACGTCCTGGTTCCTCTGCGTCTTATTCCTTATAATTTATCAGACTGCATCTCAGTCGTCGCAATGCGCTTTGAACGACGCCTCTAGATCGTGCTCGGAGATAGAACGGGAAACGAAATATAAAACGTGGCTATGAGTTTGATGTTTGCTTACTTTGTTTCAAACTACGTATGTCCAGTGTACAATTTATGTAAGCATATTCAGTTGGAACTCGATTCCTAGGAACCAAATCAATATGCTGTTAAGTTCAA
Source organism: Bombyx mandarina (assembly GCF_030267445.1). Classification (NCBI taxonomy): domain Eukaryota; kingdom Metazoa; phylum Arthropoda; class Insecta; order Lepidoptera; family Bombycidae; genus Bombyx; species Bombyx mandarina. Next base: position 20,009,616 of record NC_143208.1, on the reverse strand, counting down.
ACAAGCTTGAATATAATGTAAGATGTTCGGTCGAAGCATTTGCTGCTAAGCATTTATATTGTAAATCCCGCACGCGGGTTGTGTCACGAGGGTTGCTATTTGCAGGGATCATAGTGCCGTGTCGTGCCGGTGCCGCGGTCCATTAAAGATTCAGGTTTATCAGATTCATATGTTTCATTCAATATGTTATATGAACTGAAAAACATGTGAAAATTTAACTCCGTAGGATAAGACCAATCGGGTCTAGTTTAGCTTGCAAGATTTGACCTAAACATACATACGAATCTCGCAAATTAAAAAGTAATTGAACATAAAAAGAGCAAGTTAAAGTACGGAGTGAACTCTGTACTTTGCACTGAAGAAAACGTTCAATAAAAGCTGTAAATGAAATTTGCCCTGAAGCGGCGGAGGGAAGAACACTCGACTTCAGTCTCGACCCGACACTGTTCTTGTTGACTCAACTCATTCGACGTTTAAAAGTGAACAGCGGAGTGAGTTAGTGAATGAGAACATTTATTTATTACTAGCTGACCCGGCAGACTTCGTAGTGCCTCAATCGATAAATAAAAGACCTAAGCTTTTGTATAAAATAAACTTAAAACAAACAACAGGAATCCGCCCGACGGGGAACACATCAAAGGAAAAACAAAATTGTTATTTTTATTTAATTCCGAGCATTTTCATATTTATCTACCTTTTAAACCTTCTCTGGACTTCCACAAATAATTTAAGACCAAAATTAGCCAAATCGGTCCAGCCGTTCTCGAGTTTTAGCGAGACTAACGAACAGCAATTCGTTTTTATATATACATAGATAGATTTGGTAATTGTAAGATTTGACAGAAAACTTCTATAACATATACTTAAAGTCCACGTTGTCACGTTCACAAACCTAAAGGGACTATTTGATGGCTACCTCATAATACTAAAAACACTTTAACAATTTATAATAAGTAAAATGATGTCGTTTCAGTCACACTCAGCACAAATCTTGGAAATTTCCAAATTGTGAAAATTGGAATTCAGCCTTGTCTGCAACTAACAACCTAATGCGGTATTTGATACAGACAGTCCGTGTGTAATTGGCAGAATATCAGCTGCCAAATACACTAGACCATCATCGGTTTCCAAAGTGTATTGATAACTACAAAGATATAGAGATGCGGTCTTTTGTAGGGTTAGGTAAGCTGGCCGTAAATAGCTCACTTAGCTCTTTGTCACGAGGGGCAAAGATTGAAAGATAAAATATAAAGAAATAAGATAAGAATAAAGAGCCTTTCGTTCCCAGAATGAGAAAATTATTTAGAACTAGTGGCTCCCTGGTGGTAGTCGAAATTCGACTATAGTTAATTAAAATTATAAGTTTATACACTAGGTGTTATTATTCAATCGTCAAAGACACTTTAGGTACATGTTAATAAAGACAAACAATATTTATTTTATTCTCAATGTGACCACAGACTATAATAAGCAATAAGAACAGTTGGTAGGTAAACTGGTGGAGGACCTCTTGTGAGTCCACGCGGATAGGTAACACCGCCCTGCCTATTTCTGCCGTGAAGCAGTAATACGTTTCGGTCTGAAGGGAAGGGCAGCCGTTGTAACTATACTGAGATCTTAGAATTTATAATATCAAAGGTGGGTGGCACATTTACGTTGTAGATGTCTATGGGCTCCAGTAACCATTTAACACCAGGTGAACTGTGAACTCGGCCACCCAATAAGAAGAAAAAAACCACTATAAACAAATAGTATGCATACGTGTATGTGTCAAATATATGGTAGTGTGTGCAATGTTTTTATTTATTGATTTAAAGTATTAATTTTATTGTGCATAATTTAAGAAAACTTGAACATTCTGCACCCCTTCTCTATATCCTCTATAAGTGTGGGAAATTTCATACTCACCGTCCGCCCAATTTACGTAAAAAGAGGTACAAAGTTTTTGCTTCACGTATTAATACATATTTAGATTTAAAAAAATACAAATAACGGCCGAACAACATTTATTAAAAATAATTATTAACTTTTCATTTAAAGTAAACATCAGGTCATAATAAACTATCAATCGAAACATCACAAGAACTATTACAAAAAAATCAAGAAACGAGTAAGCTAATGAAAAAATCTAAGGATATTCTCCCATGAAAATGTCTTAATTTGCATAAACAAATAGGAACCGAAAGTAACAATCCGCAAGGGCGCCATATCTCACTCGGAACGCGCATCCGTTTTGTATACAAAGAGGAATTGATATAACGCCGAGCCGTTGTAAATCTCTCTTCTTAATAAACAGTTGCCTTCATACAAACACCGATATTCTAGATCGAACGCCGACATCGCTTCCTTACACTTCGAACTGACTAAAACATTGTATCTGACGCGGTCTCCGCTACAGGAGCCATTTATTGGCTCTCTATGGCGTGCAAAGAATTTAACTAAATAATTTATATGAATGAAGGTCATACCTGCCGAAAGCTCGGGACCAGGCGGGTGTACAGAGTCAGCTTCTCTCAAAATTAAGTAGCGGCAGCGTCCGTGTAAAAGCATTCTCAGACAGAGGGAGGGATGCGGAATATTTATTATTCCTGAGGCGACGCTCTACGAGACAGAATGGCGATACCTACTTATTCAGGCCCTGTATTTATCGCTTTATGTAGTTTTTATTGGCACTCCAGTTCGAGCTCGAGACATTGTTTCATAGACCTCTGACTAATCGCGGAGGGCCTGAGAGACACCGTTCGCGCGTCGACTACGCGGAATAAGCTGTTTAAGAATAAAAAAGTACCTTAAAGAGCTGTATGACCAGCGTATACTGATCTCCATTAAATTGAATGACTAATAAAGATGTCGTTTATACCTAATAATGACTTAACAAAAATGCTGATAACTTGAACTTCAGCAAATAGAGTAAGAAATAGAAATGATATAAAACGCGATAAAGTCGATTCGCTGATTAGAGCGATAAAATTACTGTGTCGCTCACCAAGCAAAATAAAATGTAATGCTTCGAAGACGCGCTGTGATGCGACAACATCGCTCACCCCATGGGTGTGCCGATATTGTCCTACGATATTATTCTTTGGGTAATTAGAAAACTGATTTCAATGTCAACTAACCAAAATTATTTTTTTTGGTCTTGTTCAGTATCTACGACACATTAAAGAATTTAATTGTTTTGTATGAGTATAGCTGACGTCACATTATGTAAATGTCAAATACGAATATTATACATAAAAAACAATACATTAATTAGAAACCAGTTTGTAAGATTGGTCGAATCGATACTGTGTCTGGACCCTAATCCCACGCCCGGTCTAATCATTTAACACATCCTTTTAAATACGTTTGTTTGTTTTGTCTGCGATCGTGTCCCTGAATAATTATTCCATTTCTCGATGTCGTTATTATTCAGTAAACGAGCACAGACATGTTCAGTCCGCAGTTCGTTCGCCAGGGGGAAGGTTTGATTGTCGCTTGAAGCACTGCTATCGAAGCTACGAGTAACTTAGCCTATTGATTTTCAGTTTGCGTTTACATAAAATGAGCATGGGAATCTAACTATAAGTAGATTTCCTCGATGTCTGTGAATAGTCTGTCCAATGGCCTACTGTACTTTTGTTGGGCTTTAGTGTATCGAAAATGTCTAGCGCCCGAAACTGAGCAGTAGCTACAAGTGAGTAACAACTGATGCAACGCAATTAGATTCTGATAAAACGTATCACAGTTTAAAGTCGCGCAGTGGAATTTTGTAGTGAAGGTCTGTGATAAAGGCACGATAAGAGCTGCGTCCATCACCTCGACTGATACACGACCTGGATTCTGTTTACACTTTGTGATTTTTCTTATTTTACATTTACATTTATATAGTACATTGCCAACGATATACGGATCCAGATCAGCGGTAACCGCGTCGAGCATGTCCTCGGCAAACGTAACGCGGCTTACTGGTCTCCGTCACAAGCGGCGCCCACGACTCATCCTTTAAAGCGGATCGGCGGGATTCACTAACTCTTGCGGATTGCTGAATTTTAACAAGTATTAGGGCAATATGGCCTTGAACGGTGAAGGTAAATTAAATTTATCGTGGTTCCAACAAACTTGAGTTGCTAGTGATAGTAAAGTCAGAACAGCCGTTATATAATAAAATATGGACTTCATGTTTCATAGTGGGTGGCGGCATTCATGTTGTGATGTCTATGGGCCCCGGTGACCACTTAACCGTAAGCCGTGAGCTCCTTCACGGCCCTACGCAATTAAAAAAAAACACTACACAAATCGGAACACTCTTATTTAGTCAGATAAACTATCGGATCATTGATAGCCGGTCTTAACTGATAACATACAAAATTGAAATCTTTTTTGTTTCTATCGAAGACAATGATCATTTTTGGCCCACCTGACGCACACGGTAATATCATAGGCACTGGCGAGCTGCTGGCAGCCGCTGTTCGTACAGTAACGCGCGACGTAGCAACGCAAAGCCGGCGTCGCCCGAAACATGTCTTGACGGATCGCCCGGATTCACTCTCGATGCTTTTAGGCCTCTCAAGCATCGGTCACCGTCCATGTCAAACTGGCCCATAGACACAGCCCACTGAGTTTCTCGCCAGATCTTCTCGGTGAGTGGCGATTCCGATCCGGTGGTAGATTCTACGAAGCACTGCTCTTGCTAGGACCAGTGATAGCAACACTCCTGGCTTGAGCCCCGTGAGCTCACCTACCGGTCCAAGCGTAGCTGGAACGGCTCCTTAGGCTACCAGCGAATAAGTAAGGAAAAGACATTTTTTAACGTTTTAACGTTTTCAAAGTACAAGTGATGGAAAATAATTGAAAACCATGTGACATTCGTCTTCGTGATTTCATGTGATGTAAGATGAGTGCCTCAATCGATAAATAAAACACCTAAAGTTTTGTATAAAATAAACTTAAAACAAACAAAAGGAATTCGTCCGACGGAGGGGGGGGGGAGGGCGACATCAAAGGAAAAATAAAATTGTTATTTTTATTTAATTCCGAGTATATTCATAGTTATCTACCTTTTAAACCTTCTCTGGACTTCCACAAATAATTCAAGACCAAAATTAGCCAAATTGGTCCAGCCGTTCTCGAGTTTTAACGAGGCTAACGAACAGCAAGTCATTTATATATAACTAGTCAGGTCATAAGTATTGTCACACAGGAAAAACTTTTCTTTTAGAATGCTGGCCACAAAAAAGTTTATTGAATTCGAATTTCGAATTGTTCATGAAAATAAAAATGTATACTTTTAGAATTTTACTCATTTTTAAATATGGAGTGGACGCTTAAAGAAGACCGTGTTGCAGTTATTGCGTTGCATCGTTGCGGTTACGCGCCAATTCAAATTTTTAACATACTGAAAAATTTGAATATAACCAAAAGATTCGTTTATCGTACCATCAAACGATACAATGAAGACTCTAGTGTAGATGACAGGTCAAGAAGTGGTTGCCCTCGGTCTTTTAGGACTCCAGCAGTGATAAAAGCTGTGAAGGCACAAATTCAAAGAAATCCCAAACGTAAGTAGAAACTGTTGGCCCTTCAGATGGGGTTAAGCAGAACCACGGTGAAAAGGGTGTTAAATGAAGACTTAGGGCTTCGGGCATATCGAAGAAAAACAGGACATTGTTTGAATGCTCGTCTAATGGACCTGAGACTGAAGAGATACCGCGCTTTGTTGAAGCGGTACGCGGGAAAAAATAATCGGGAAATTCTTTTTTCGGATGAGAAAATTTTTACCGTAGAAGAGAGCTACAACAAACAAAATGATAAGGTGTACGCATACAGTAGTGAAGAAGCGAGTAACCGTATTCCGTGTGTCCAACGAGGTCATTTTCCATCCTCGCTCATGGTATGGTTGGGAGTTTCTTATTGGGGCTTAACAGAGGTACATTTTTGTGAGAAAGGTGTAAAAACGAATGCAGTTGTGTATCAAAATACAGGCCTGACGAACCTTGTGGAACCTGTTTCTCATACCATGTTCAATAACAGGCACTGGGTATTCCAACAAGATTCGGCGCCGGCTCATAGAGCGAAGAGCACACAAGACTGGCTGGCGGCGCGTGAAATCGACTTCATCCGGCACGAAGACTGGCCCTCCGCCAGTCCAGATTTGAATCCGTTAGATTACAAGATATGGCAACACTTGGAGGAAAAGGCGTGCTCAAAGCCTCATCCCAATTTGGAGTCACTCAAGACATCCTTGATTAGGGCAGCCGCTGATATTGACATGGACCTCGTTCGTGCTGCGATAGACGACTGACCGCGCAGATTGAAGGCCTGTATTCAAAATCACGGAGGTCATTTTGAATAAACTTTAATGTCATAAGAATCTATATTTTGTTAAGTTCATTTTGGTATATGAATGGTTACATAATGAATAAACTTGCTTCAATTATTTTACATTAAACATGTGACAGAATTTATGACCTGACTAGGTATATATATGGACTAGCGACCCGCCCTCGCTTCGCTTCGGAAACATTAAAACACACATGAAACAAAAAAAATAATAAAAAAAGTAGGCTATGTTCATCAGGGACAATGTCGGCTTCTAATGGAAAAATAATTTTTCAAATCGGTCCAGTAGTTTCGGAGCCTATTCGAAACAAACAAACAAACAAATCTTTCCTCTTTATAATATTAGTATAGATATGCCATAAATTATAAAAATAACAAAATGTAACAAACCTACCGGTTCTGAGCTAAATAATAAAATTATATTAAGTTAATTTGTCTCCAACGCTAAATTCAACAGCTCGATTGTAAGTTAAATGTAGTGTGTCAGCATCATTCAATAACGTATAAAATGGATTGCGCCTCAAATTACTATCGTTAAAATAATCTGCATGTACCATTACATTTTCATAAAACAAGGTGTAAATTAATTGATCCGACACGAATCATTTTGTATCAGCTCGATAGACAGGCCGCGGCGGCCAACCTACACTATCAGAGTTACCTAAAATCAAAATATTGAACACTGTGTGCTCGTTTTCGGAAATTGATGGTTAGCGTTGATTACTGATAAGATAAGACAACAAAATCAATTGAAAAAATTACATTGGACAATTTAATTTATTATAACAATTTAAAACCTGCTGGCGCTCTGTGTCAACGGTCTCATATGACGCTATTACCGCGTATTACACATACAAGTACGTCATGTTATGCTGTTACATAACTATTTCACGGAACGTTATTAGAACTACCTAAAATGATAAGCAATGCTTGGGGAAAAAGCTTCTTCGCATTTTTTAAGAAAATTCACAACATTTTTAATATACTTTATTTAGATCTAACTAAAGTATGTAGGTATCATTTTGTTCGATAACTTTTTGTCATCTTGTAGGGAAGGACATGATCCCATAGCTATAGAAAATTTGGGGCTTCTGATCAAAATACCTCTCGTGATGTTAACCTGACACTGCCTAAAGAATTATGAAGAGACCGAAACAGGTGGAAACCTGAAGGCGCAAGATCAGGACTATACGGCGGATGCATTAACACCTCCCAGCCAAGCTCTCTTAATTTTTGCTGAGTGGCTAAAGATGTGCGAGGTCTAGCGTTATCATGATGAAAAACCACACCCCTTCTGTTAATTAATTCCGGCCGCTTTCTCTCAACTTCTTGCTTTAATCTCATCAGTTGTTCGCAGTAGAGTTCAGAATCGATGGTCTCACTTGGTGGTAACAGCTCATAATGATTAATACCCTTCCAATCACACCACACACAGCATCACCTTGTTGCGAGTTAACCCGGGTTTCGCCACAGTCTATGAAGCCTGACCGACCTTTGACCACGACCTTTTTCGCACGTTCTTGTCGTACGTGATTCACTTTTCATGACCAGTTATCAGCTTCTTCAAAAATGGTTCGGTTTCATTACGTCGTAATAAAGAATGACAAATGAGTACACGGTTCATTCGCTTAGGTTTCTTTCAGTGAGTTCGTGATGTACCCAAATATCGAGCTTTTTTGTGTACCCAATTTTTTTCAAATGCGGCAATACGGTTTTGTGGTCAATTCCCAATTCTTCAGCTACGTCGTAACAACTGATATGCCGATCTTGCTCCACTTTTTCAAAAATGCCATCCATTTTATCCGTAATAGAGCGACCAGAGCAACGTGCACCTTTGATATCAAAATTTTCGGATTGAAAACTCTTAAACCAAATTTGTGCTACTCTCACAGACACTGCACTGGGTCCATAAACTTCGCAAATTTTTTTCGCGGCATGCGTTGCTTTTTTACCTTTTTTGTAGTAAAATTTTAAAATGTATCGAATTTCTTCCTTAGTTTCACTCATCTTGACAGTACGAAAATTAAATAAAAATCACACATTTTCCTAATTTGAATTTGGAATTATCTTCTTTAAAGCTTAAACTTTTAATGATACCAGAACTCGCCAGATACAAATAGTATATACTTATAGCCAGAGAGATTTTATTACCAGTTCATACATACTATAAAGCAAAAAGACTTTTTCCCCAACCTATTATTTACGCTCAGCCTAGCAAACTAATATATTTTTACGTTTGTATCGATTCTGTAAATAACCGTGTTGTAGATGCTGCTAAAAATCGATCAATTTGCCTAATCTGCGTATAGTAAATAAGCTGACAGATTGAAGGGCACTCATTGTGGTACGTAAATTAATTTAATTAAGATATAGTTTCATCAATCACGTTGTGCATGTTTTGTTGGTATAAAATCTATTCCGTCAGTGCCAATGTTTCGTAATAAAACGGTATTATTCAGATTTATCTCTACTAATTTTAAATTACTCAAAAGCTAACGTGTCGTCGTGGCCTAAAGGATAAGACGTCCAGTGCACTCGTATCTAACGATGCACCGGTGTTCGAATCCCGCAGGCGGCTACTAATTTTTCTAATGAAATACGTACTTAACAAATGTTCACGATTGACTTCCACGGTGAAGGAATAACATCGTGTAATAAAAATCAAACCCGCAAAATTATAATTTGCGTAATTCCTGGTGGTAGGACCTCTTGTGAGTCCGCACGGGTAGGTACCACCACCCTGCCTATTTCTGCCGTGAAGCAGCAATGCCTTTCGGTTTAAAGAGTGGGGTAGCCGCTGTAACTATACTGAGACCTTAACTCATATTTCAAAGCGGATGGTGGCATTTACGTTCAGTTCAGATATCTATGAGCTCCAGTAATCACTTATAACCAGGTGGGCTGTGAGCTCGTCCACACATATAAGCAATAAAAAAAGTATCACATCTCTTATTAACCTGACTCGTGGGACAAATGCGTTGCGGGCCCTTAACCTTATCAATACACGGAGGGATATATTTCAATGTTTTTAAGTTAATATTCACAAATATATAATATCGTTTCCTAAACAGAGTAGGTAGTCTAAGTAGGTAGTAAATAAAGTAGTCTATAAATTAGAAGTTGTATCATTATTCTATAAGTACGTATAATATGTAGCAACAAATTAAGACATTATCGACACTAATGCATAGGGTCAACTCTCTAAAATTAAATTAAAAATGTACGAATTTAAATAATATTTTACCAATTTACGAATTTAAAAATCAATTTACACACATCACGCCGTAGGTAGATCTGGAGACGGGAGATCAGTCTCACTTGAGTTAAAACAACTGCCATAACTTCCTTCAAACACCATTTCAAAACTGAAATATTAGTTTAACCGCAACATGTTGTAAATTCAATTGATTTGTGTATTTCGGTTAAACTCTCCACATGAATGATGGCCGACATAAAACCAGAGATAAATCTCCAGTGAATCAAATTAGAAAATTAATCATTTCAACGTATTTGATGAGCGTTTTCAACATTAAGGGCTAATTTACACAACGACAATTTCTTGAATACTGACAGGCACGATCGACTCGAGCCAGTGCGTCATACGAGATGAAGACTTCATTCGACTATACTCGTATGTACGCAAATTTATATCCAGGGATAATAGAGATGATAAATGCTTGTTTACGATTTAGGTAAGAATGCTCGTTTAGATATTCCCGCCTGATTATATTCGAGAAACTCTCTCTCACTCTGTAAAAATGCCCTACTACTGCTACTGTTAGTCTTGAAGGAATGGAATGTGCACATTTTTCATTTTGATGTTCATTTATTTTTTAAGTGTACCCAATACTCTGAAAATGATTGAAAAGACGTGTTTAATAGAGCACGTTTTGCAGCTTGAATGATGATGTCAGGTAGCCAATATTAACTATTTTACTTGCCAGTAAAAACATCTGAGACCTGTTTGTTATATGAAAAAGAAAGTGCAAATTATCTTTATTCCGATAAACTTTAATTCTATAGAAACGTTTTAATTTGAGTTTAACATTTAGATTGTAGCCCGCTGGTAGTCACCGCGAAACATTCAATTCAGACAAATTGGATTAGATACATTTGTAACATATTTCGTAAGACAAACATAACAAAACGAATGAGCATCGGTCAGAGTCGTAACAGCGACGTAGTCCCGTCCTAATCCCGGAGCAATAAAACCGAACAGTCGAGAAAATATTCCATGAAAATAACGTGAAAATAGGGCGGAACCGACAGCGAAACAATCTAGCTATCCCAAATATCTGTCCTTCCACTTTTAGATCAGAATCGGCTGGAGCGAGACCGTCAGCTGTGGCACTGCTTCGTGTGTAGTTAACGATACCAACAAAATATATTGTTCTATTTATCGACAATGCCACTACGGACTCAACAAAATTTATCTGCTGTTCCAAATTAATTGATGCTTGTTGTATTTGTTAAAGAATTTCATTAATACATTGATATCGGTAATCAATTCTTTAAAATATTTGTACAAAATGTCGTGAAACGGTTGTTGGGACAAGTGCCGAATAATACGTACAGAGTTTATTATTGTTTATGCTGTAGCCCACCAGATCCGGATTTAATTTTGGGAGTGTAACAGAGGAATGTTCACAAAGTATTCCGAGCAGATTTCGGTTTATCGGCTTCAATGTAATATATTGATTGTTTTTACTTTTTGGCATTACGGATGAATGAATGGTAAATTATATAATATTATAATATCTTGCACTGCACTAAAATTTGCATGTCAAATAATGACAAAGCATACACGTTGCTTTTAATTTATGTATTAACTCATTTTCACTATGCTTGGCGAATCAATGATTTCTTTCTTTCTTTTTTCCTTTCTATTTTAGCTTTGTAATAGACTCGAGGCGGAACCAACGCATTGAACGATATTTCAGTTGCATTTTTCGAATTGACAGTTTTAAGAATGACGCAGTAAGTACAACGAGATACATAGACAATGGTAGATATACCCGTAAATATCAAAGAGAATTATTATAATTTTTACGACTAAAGGCAAAACAAACACTGAATCTTTTGAATCATGTAGTTTCACGTCCGAAACCTGCATTATAATACATGATATGTTTGTATAGTACAAACATACCAAGAGAGCTTGCCGCAATGCAAGCCAAACAAGTACAACAGGCAGTTGCATTTACAGTAGCAGATAACGAGAATGAATAGCAACAACGCTTTGAATGAAGCCAGTTGCTAACTCCGTAACGAACAGGAAATGAATCGCTCTAACAATACCTACAACATGTTTTGATCTGTTTCATTAAATATCTCTGTTTAGTTGTAATGAGGAAGCGCTGTAAAGTTTCGGTGATCGACCACTCACGTGTGTCTTGTTTACATTACACCTTCTCTCAGCGGATGAACAATTATAAATCTAGTTACTTACAGAAATACCTGTAGCGTAAAGCTAAATCGTGTTTAAAAGTCGATAAGAGGTCGTAAATGAAAAAAAACGCTCGGAGTATTTGCAGTAGAGTCGAATTCTGAACTAGCAGCTTCACAGGCAAGGCGATGACGTCGAGGCGCGTGACGAGGCCAGTTTTATTCAATAACTATATTATTGTGGCATTGAAAACTGTTAGCGTGTGTTTTGTTGTACATTGACGTCACACGTGCACATCGCGCGGCTAAATTTACTCGCGAGCGTTTCCAGCCCGACACGGCACGGAGTCGGCCGCCGCCGCGCCGGTGCTCACAGCCTAATCCTAACACCTCGCCTCGATAACTCGTTAACTGGATTTTAATGTTATTTTCAAGTGTTTTCAATAGCATAAGAAACACCTCGTTTATATCCGTATGTTTTATTTTCAACTTTTGTTAGTAAGCAAATGTAATTGCCGTGGATTAAGGACATTAATGTATGTATGTATGTAACAGATTCTTTCAACCCCTGTTAAAACCCCACTACTCACAGAACATATCATCGGATAGAAGTCTATAAGATTTAAATATTTTATTAACAGATATTGATAAACGTTATTATTTTAGAATGTCGTAAAAAGTAGCCCATTCATTTTTACGATAAAATGTTTTTTCTTTCTTTCTAAATAACTCTATTACTTTTTTGAACTTAAGAGAACTATGTTCTAATTATGTTCTAGTAATTCAACTACATAGTTATACAACCGTGTTTTCGATATTATTAAATACGAGTATTCGTTATTTATGATCTTCGAGTTGTTGTAGTTAATAATTGATTAACTCAAAAAAAAATGACAGTTGAATAAATTTTGCGGTATAAAAATATCTGATCTAGTGTAATTATCCAGGCAGCAATCAGGAGAATACTTGTGTAGGTACGAACATAACGCTCCGCGCATTTGCTCTAAAGCCTTTTGAAACTTCTCTAATAAAAACGAAGGTAGACTCTTCATTATTGTTATAATAATATGGTTGAAACAAAAGTAGTAGGGTGCTGTCTGAACTCACGCTGCAGCTCGCGTTAGTGTTTGTCCAGGACGTCTGATTCTTCGTGGGGCGCGGCTCGAGCGAGGGCCCCGACCGCTCGACTGTGACCAGCGCTGTGGCAAACGCGCCCTTTCATTTTTCATGACATAGCTTTAGTACGTAATATAGAATCAACATTTGCTTGTCAGTTTTAAATTTACTAGACAAGACCGTCGCATACGTGGAGTAGTTACAGACCGCCGCCGCGCCGCTAAGAATGCTCAATAACTGTCATGCGTCATTGGCACAAACTACACGTCGAGGTAATAAGTTCTTCAGTTGTTTTTGTTCGCTAAAACCAAATACTAAAGTCCATGTAACATTTTAACTAACATTTAGTTTTATACATGTACATATGTAGGTATAACTATGTACTTTTACGACAAGAGCACGTCACGCGATGGACGTGTGTTTTGTGAATCGCTTCTAGGTACCTACTCGTACGGTTTAGTTGCAGTGTTCAACTAAACAATATTTGAAATTGGCACAAAACCAGTATTGGAATAGAAATATTTCTAAATTGTTGGTTGAATTTTACAGCGATATTTACCACAAAATGTTTTAAATGTTGTTGTCGTGTAGTTTTCGAATTTAGCATTGGCTGAACATATTTTCTTATGTTTTTTTCGAAAACCTAAATATTCGAGAAAATTTGTTTGAGAAATATAATCTGTGCACTAATTTTAAATGTTTTTGAATCTTTATACTTTAGTTTATATTTATAGAAAACTATTCTACAAGCGTTTGCTCAATTAAACGTTGTGCCAAACGTTTGTTCACGCTACGAACTGCTGGAGGACACTGCAACTTGTATTTCTGTGAAATTATTTTACATTGTAATAATAGATTTCAATAAAACATCATCATGTGCAACAAGTTATAGATCAAAGAATATAATGAACAATAAGTAAACAAAGTATAAATCATACAACACAGAAACCGTAAATAGCAACATCGATAGCAATAAAAGAGTTACGAGCGACCAAGGATTGCTCGTTACATCGGAACTTGTATTTACGTTAAACTATGTGCTTGGATCTCGCATGCTGTCACCGTCTCTCTCTCAACATACATAATATACATGTATAGTTTTACTAAACAATTAATAAATGAGTATTTTAAATTATGAACCTTATTAGTAAGCGTATTTAGGACCCAAAACAACACAATTAGTAAATGACAGGTTATTACTAATTTGTGAGAGAGGAATATATATTAACTAATGTTCTAAAATGAAGATTTGATGTAAGATAAACAATATGCAAATGCTTTAGTAATATAAGGAAAAAAGTATGTTGTAGTAACAATGATTATTAGAGCTTAAGTTAGAGTACATCGTGTGTTTATAAGAATTGATATATGAGTTAAATACTAGTGTGAAGGGCATAACATAACATTAGGCATTTTTGATAGGACTTAAAACATTATTTGCTGGCTTTAGGTTTTGGTTAATAAATATTAAATAAACGCTACACTTTGGCAAAAACACTGCTTAATATATATTTTTTAACTTCGCATTACCGGTATTACCTCGGACTCACAAATTATTATTGAAATGACTCGGGCGTCAGCTATTAAGCGTTCCTGGTACTGTCGAACACACAATTGTGAACAAAAACAACAGAACAATAATTGTCACCTCCACGGGATGTAATAATAAAATACGTATGTAATAATAAACACAGAAAACAAGATCAACATAACCTAACTATTATAGTAATAACAGTCGGGTAAGACGTGTGGGGTACAGATGAGAACTAACAAAACCCATGTGCACTATATAATATATATAATTTATCTTGCAAATATTGCAACATGCGCGCACGGACAAAGATAATGAGTGAACATCGTCTGTCGGTGATAAACATTTAAAAATCAAGTTTCTATAGATTCCTATTAATTATTACTGTATTTCGCGCAGAACACAAATGTTAAAATTATAGAACAGGATAGTAAATATGCTACTGCGGGAGTAAAAAGTAAAACTGTAAAAAGTAAAATTATAGGAAAAATAACAAAATAGATCATAGATTAAACCGTGAAATCGTAATGGATGTATTCACATTGTAGATATGTCGGTAATGGACAGACGGCTAACGTTGGTCGATGACTAACGGACTACATATTCATCAGTAATTTTTTTTAAAAATATATACATATTGGTTTTATAGATGCTTTTAAATAGTCTAAACTAGAATTAGAGCAGGTCTCCATTACTGAGTACTGATAAATAATGAAATAATTCATCACTAATTTAGGTTGCGGCAGACGCAAGGAAAACATTAGCTTTCCTTTGATTCAAGAAGTCGATCTGTCGTACGTTTTAAATACTGGACGGCTGCATCGATCGAGACGTTCTCGAGTGGTGCTCCGTCATAAATGTAGTAATTGTCGGTTATCTCTATATATTTTCATTAAAAAATAAACACAAACAGTACAATATACAGTTCGGACTGTACCCTTCCTAACATTGTGTGTGTTCGCATACTAATTATAGCGTATCCGTGCCTAGCTCAGGAGACATATAACGAGAGTCGAAGTTCATATGAGGTGTTAAAAATTTTAGGGCAGAAAATACTTAAGTTTCCAAAGAGGCAGGTTGGGTTGAGCTGCGCGTGTTAGAAGAGATGGGTTCCGGCAACGAAAGAACGGCATCATATGATGTTAGTTTTGACAAAAACGTCATCGATGCCTCGTTTTGTGTATATCGGAAATATCGGAAAACTTTAAATAATATTATTTTCCTCAAACATAATACAACAGCAGGCAGGTAAGTCTCGATACGTTTAACATAATTGAATACAACTAGCCGACGAGTGAGCGCCCGAATTAGAAACACTGCAAGACAACGCGTGACTCAGTATTTTATAAATATCTACATACAATGATAGACAATACATTTTATGACTTGAAGAGCGTGCCCGGATCTGTACGATAATCCTCTCAATTTCTACCATAAAGAGTAGCCGTTGGTAATGTACAAATTTAGACATCGTATTTCAGTTCATCGATCCGGGATAAAATAAAATATCAACATATGAACTTAAGATCAATATGTCGGAACATCAGTGGAAATAGCTGCAAGATATATTAGATTGGAAACGTCAGGTTAATTATCTGAATGGAATCGGGGATGGCGCTGCGATCGTAATTGTTTATGGGTAGACTTGTTATTGACTCGTTCAATAGACAATGACTTATGGCCAATGTCAGTGAATCTGTGGATGATGTGTGACATTTAAAGAGTTAGTCTATGACGGTAGTATGGCTAGAGTCATTTGAGAGAGAAGGCATTCTCTTTGGAGGCACCATTGCGATCGCACGCATCACTGAGATCACCGCGTTTCTAGTCTGCTATTATTTAATTGTGTTCTTATTTCGAGGCTACAAATGACTGACCACGAGAACACAGATGATGATCGGGAAGAGCTCAATCCGACAAATATTATTGTACAGTTCGGTAGTAAAATGATATTAAGTGAGTTTAGTGTTGGACAGTACGAGCGCGAGTGGACAGCGCGCTGCTGATGTATGTGACGTGTGTATTTACGATCACTGCTGGCTTCCACCATGGGAAACGAGCCGAGATCAATGGGAACAACGTAAAACAGTACGCACTTTATAAAAGACCTACGTTATGCCATTCTAAATAGTAATGATATTGAAGTAATAAAAGAATTTCCCTTAGACTAAGTTTCGCAGATTCTTTACAATTTCTAGGGAATTTCTCCAGTAAGTCCTCCCAGTTCCTTGACATGGTTCGTTTGAAAAACTCACGAAAGAGACGTAACTTTAATTGGATTACAATGAATGGTCTCATAAGTAAGAATCCAGATCTATTTAAAGTAATAAGTTTACCAGTATTATGTATGTGCAGTAGAACCGCATGTTGCGTAACAACTATTCTTTCCGCACAGAGCAGCCAATACTGCAATACAATTGAGACTTAAATCTTGCGATATCTCAACAACGGGTGAATGGTCGCGAGTCTTACGCCCATCTGAACCAATAAAAACATTTTGTACTATTATTTATTTCATTAAATACACACGAAGAAACTAGAGCACATAGACAAAGGTCCTCACGCCAAATGACAGCACAGCACGCGACATTTGTCAACGAAGGGCTCTGAACAAAAAGTGGATCGTTTTTCGAAGCCTTTTTATTACTCACGATAATAGCGACCGGATAATAGCTGCGTCCTTGGTGTTGTGCCGTAACGACCCAATGGACTAAGCTCGACCACATGCCATGAACGGACCTCGCTCGAAGGACCCTGTCCCTGGACCATGTCCTTTTAATAACAGGGTATTATTTTAAATCTTGCTCTAAACAAACAACGTTGAACGCTTTTATGGCAGATGTATTATAATTTGTATTAGGTCAATGATCCATTGATTCAAGAATATATCCAGAATAGTATTGATACGAAAACCTTTTCGAATGGAATGGAAAAAGATAAATCTGAGCGCTGAGCGATGCTGGATACAATCCCTACTCGTTTTACTGCAAGCCCGCTAGTCTCCATTTTTGGTATTTCATTTTAAAAATGCACTTTTCTACACATTTTCTTTACCACAGTGATATTATGTATTATAAATGTAGTCAGTGCAGCCTTGCAAGGTAAAATTCATCCAGAATTGTAGCTTCAAAAATTAATACAATAAAGCTTAAAAGCAATACAAACTCATTAGTTACGCCTTCCGTTTCATCCGATCAATTAATCGAGTAAGTAATTGAAAACGTGTATGGTGTGATCCGGGAAAAAAATCAATTAGGATTTTAGTTTGATGCCATGAAAAGTATATCGATATCGATAGATGAAAGGCCATTTGGTTTAAGCAACTTTTCGCTTAATACGCGACATTTATCTTTGTAATTAAAGGCCCATTTCATTAGGCATTAGTATCAACAAATCGATGTTTTTAATTTAACTTTAATTAAGTTTACCCCATTCAAATAGCTGAATAAGTTTTTTGTTATTATTTTTCACCCCTCGATATATACTTATTTATTTATTTTTCTACCCAAAATATTTTTCTTTACTCCAAATTACTAAATCTCCTAAAAATTACGGAAAATTGATTTTAAAAGAAGCTAAAATACTTAAAAGGCAAGTTTTATTCGGAATAAGGCATTTTGTCATCGTTTCATTGTGAAAAAAAATAAAAGGTCGTTCAACAATAGTAATCTCAAAACATATATAATTGAGTTTAAGCCCATATTTAACTACGTTTCAAACACACATTAAAAAGGATACGTACCTATAATTGTAAAATGATTATTTTAATGAGTTTTATTCCGATTGGCCTTATATTAAACAAGATTAAAAATCAGGCTGCATGGTATGATACCTTCGGCTTTGCCGTTGGAAAAATGGAACTAGTAAGTACTCCACTGAATTGAAAGGACCGACAAACAAGTAAAACTTAAAACGGTGGATATACATAAAAGCCGAAATTTTCATAGGATATCTCCTAAAGCACCATAAATGCGGCGTGGACTAATTTGCATGAAGATACTATTTAAAAACAATTCATAAATCGATAAAACTGCGATACTTCCCTAGTTCTAAGAGACTTAACGGGCAGAAAGTTAGTTGTTATGTTACACGACGCATTCCAAAGTGATAAACTAATCATTTTGTTTTTTGAATTGATTAAAATATAAGATAATATTATTAAAAATTAAAGAAACAGTACTATGACTCAAATAATGAATCGTTTTTATTTTAATTTTTTCAGTGACGCTATAACTTACTCGAACAGGTTTATAGGTTTATATAATGTAGCTTTGGTGTAATTAAAAATCTCTTAAAATACTTTTACTTTTAAGCTTTAAAGTTTAATGTGGTCTGCGCTAATCGCTTCGTTGTTTTAATGAGCCAACTGAGTATCGGAGCCCGGCGTCCGTGGGACTCTCAACAGATTTAATTCAACTGAAATCGCAATCGAATAAAGATATTTGCATCCCGGACTTCTCAAGGGAGAACTTTTCAATCCGATAAGTTTTTAATAACTAATGATTAAGTTGGCAATTCTCGAATGCGAAGCAATAGTTTGCAAGTTGTTAAAACAGTTGAAACTTGTGAACCATTAATGAAACATTAATGAAACATTTTTTTTTTTAATGCTTACATGTGTGGACGAGCTCACGGCCCACCTGGTGTTAAGTGGTTACTGGAGCCCATAGACATCTACAACGTAAATGCGCCACACACCTTGAGATATAGTTCTAAGGTCTCAGTATAGTCACAACGGCTGCCCCACCCTTCAAACCGAAACACATTACTGCTTCACGGCAGAAATAGGCGGGGCGGTGGTACCTACCCGTGCGGACTCACAAGAGGTCCTATCACCAGTAATTACGCAAATTATAAATTTGCGGGTTTGATTTTTACTGCACGATGTTATTCCTTCACCGTGGAAGTCAATCGTGAACATTTGTTGAGTACGTATTTCATTAGAAAAATTGGTACCCGCCAGCGAGATTCGAACACCGGTGCATCGCTCGATACGAATGCACCGGACGTCTTATCCTTTAGGCCACGACGACTTCTAAAACATCAACCAATAGCAGTAGCAGCTGTCTACTGGATGACAACTTCGTGAGGCCTGGTAATCTAAAGAAAATGACATACTGAACCAACTGTTTCCAGCATACCTCTCATTCAATCGCACAATAAATATATTTCAGGGTGTAGGTGGTCCGACGAGCCTACGGCACATGCATCGTTTGCACCTCATTTAAATATTTAATGCTGTTGTTCATCTTCAATCAGAAGGCAAGAAATAAGCAGGACGTTCTACTGGTGACACAGGTCCATTCATCACTTGTCAACTTGAAAATAAAAAAAATAAAAATTTTAGTGTAAAGGTTGTAGTTTTCATGGCGCCATTAAGCAGCTAACTACTTCAAGTCAAGAAACTTGTTTTATCTTCTAATTGAAGAATCCTGGACTCCGGTACCAAAGTGCTTCCTTATCACAACAGTCTACGTAATACCTTCCTCCTGTTGGTAAAATATATTTTTTAGCCTTATTATAAACTGAACTACTATATAAATAAAAATATTAAGTATAAATGACCAGTCAAAAGGGCATCCCTTGTGGTATAACTGTAGAGAGAGAGAGAGTATCATTTATTGTATACCAATAAATAAATATTTATTAACAATCACGCCACGTTAACTGGTCCCGTGCTAAGTTCGTAAAGAACTTGTGTTACAAGTAACAACCAGATAACGGTAAAGACATTTATCATACAAATTATCTTCCCTTGGCGGGATTCGAACCCGCAACCCCCTTGTGTAGTGACCATGTCACTTACCACTACAGTGTGTACTGTGTATGGAATTTTTAGAAATACCACGATATCGAAGGACATCGATGGCTTCGTCACAGCAATAGGCAAAAAAGCATTACTTGTTCGTAGAGGCTGGCGAGAAGAAATCGGGAGACAACAAATGTGATTTCTTTTTTAGAAACAATTTATAATTTCGTTTTTCCCGTCTCAAGACGGTGAAAAAGATATTTTGTTTTATTTGATCAATACAAACGTTTAAACCACCCATCATAAACCGATAAAACAACAGATAAACAAAAAAACAATGCTACGGCTTTAATTTAAAATTATTGTCGTCTTTCTAGCATAACATAAAACGTCATCATTTGCACAAACAACTTCAAATTAGCTTTTTGACATGAATCAGTTTTGTCTTTGATTTATGCACTTTATGACGTTTGATGATCTAATTAGCCATGTCCTGGTGAAACTGAAAAGGCCTCTGGCCCACCAGTAATAACTAATCCATAAAAAAAAATGTGTGTGTGTGCAAGTCACACACACATAGGGTAGAAGAGAAACTTATAAAATATAAAAATAATCGCAAGGGTCAACCACTCCGCAGTGCTATGGAGCAGCCGCACCCCGGGGGAACCGCCTGCATGATCACGGAATCCCGACGCTAGGTAGGTATGATTTAGCAAGAGAAATACGAGAACGTCTATCAACTGTGTAACAACTCGTCACCGCGATTCACGAATTGTTGAATTTACGTGCAGCGACATCTGTTGATAACAAACTAAATAGAAATAAAATAAACATGGCGCGTAACGGAAGAAATTAAGATGGCGCGTAACCGAAAAACGTTACATAGGTTTTTTTTTAAATATCCTCGATAAAGAAGTTTCACTTCAAAAAGGTCTAATTAGTTGCTAAACTACTCGGTGCTTAGTAGTTATCGAAGCCTAAATAGATATCACAATCATGCGATGCGCGGTCAACTGTTTTTGTATCCGTGATTTCTTGTAATTCTTTCTCGATCATAACATTTTAATGAAGTAAAGTTTTAACGCGACTGCTTATAAATTCATACTACATTCGTATTCGTACTACAATAACAAAAAAAGGATTATTTAATTTTTTTTAGTTAATTTGGTTAAAATTAAAAATATTTTTTTTTAAATCAATGCCCAATGTTTTGATTTGATTGTTAACGTAATTATGGGAAGCTCGAAGTCTACAGAAAGACTGGTTCTCAGCGTTTCTTGGACTGTGTCCCATTAATCCCGTCATCTTTTTACACCAGCACCATTGCACCACCGGCCACAGATGTATATTTCATAATACCTATTATCTGAAAGCACTACATACATCCACATGAACTCTCCAGAACCATTTTGCCGCGATGGGGCTCCTGAATCTTAGGCGGTTTTCACTTAACATCGAGTGGGCGGTATGATGAGGTCGTGTCTGTCTAAAATAATAATAATCACCGTTAGTCACAATGGGTTGGCTTCCGGTAATGTTATACAGCCAGTTTTTAGAATTCTCCGCAGTCATTGGGCAGTAAACTGATAATGAGCTTCCTTCTGTAAGAATATTTTAGAATGGCCAAATTTTACCACACCCTTACTTCACTCAAGTTTTACGGGCACAAGCCATTTTCTTTGTTATGTTTACTTTTCTTGGTTCTTACTTTCTTTAGGGACAATTTCATTAGGAGAAATACAAGACAAGAATGAAAAAATAAGAAACTAGAATGAATGTAGCTAATTCAATTATAAAATAAGATCAGTTTCAAGGTTTCACTACGTTTCTCTAAAAAGTAAGAAAAACGTTGTAAATAAACAGGCACCGGTTATAAATTACAATACACATGTAGGTATATGTATGTATATGTACATATGTATATTTTCTCTCCGTGAATCTCTCACTTGCAAAACTTTTGCGGCGCAAATATTAAATGGCATATTTTAAATCTACTATACAATGCCTTTCACAAAAAAGTTCCTTAAAAAAAGTAAATTCGTTAACAAAAAAAGTATATTAGTTTTAGAGTTTATTCTCGATGATTTTACGAAAAATTTAATTTTTTTCGGGCGGTCCCTTTTCAGTGGCAGTCATTGTATAATTTGGTTAGTTGTATTTAAAATCGAGTTTGTGATTCCGTCTGGATTCAAGTACCGCCAGAATTTACTATGCGTAGGACTCAATCGTTTAGTGATTAAAGAATTCCTTAAGCCTCGAGCATGTTATCAAAGGGCGCGGGGCGATTGAATCGGTGCGGACGTATCCATAGCCACTTATCAATAGCTCGCCGTGATGATAAGCGCTCAGATAATTACAGCACACAAATTACATGGCAACGTCGCGTTGAGCAACAGTATACAACTACTGACACATATTGCGTTAGCTCCTCGCAGCGGGCGACTTGCGGTCGAACGATAATTTACTTAAAATTATAATCACGCAGTGGTGTCGTCGACTCCGGCCGCACACCCGATTCTCTTGTTACGACGGATTGCCTTTCGAGAATTCAGCATCATCGTCAATTCTATCAACAACAACGGGCGAAGACTACCCGGAATGCATGATTACTTTATCAAAATAGATTTTGGTCAAGGTTGAGCGAGTTCTACGTAGGTATCCCCGACGGGACCCGTCCGTACGCGCTGGTGTCAGCTCGAGATGATTAATCGTTATCTTAATTGTTGATACAGCAAGCTAGGTAAGCGGAACCGCTCGCGTCGTCCTCATTATATTCCATTAAATGAGCTCGAAATCTATAAAAATCGTTTTAGTATTCTCCCGCAACAAAAGAGTATGCTCACATTCAAGCTATGCTCAATTCACATTACAAAATTATTTAACGCGGCACAGTGAGCTCAAAACGTCCAATGACAAATTCACGTCGAGCTTACTAGTTCCCAGTTCAATATATTGAACTAGTATAATTTTGATTATACACGATAAAATTGCACTTCTGTCACGGTGTGATAAATGGTATTCAAATCTTTCACTTATTGCACGATGACAAAAAGTAGGATTTATACACTTTATTTATTACTTCTTTCGAAAGTTATTGTTTCCAAGGCCAAATTAGATCGAATCGAAACGCCGCAAAATAATGCTAATCAATGGTTAGAGGTTAGCTTAAGACTTTATCCTGACGATAAATGCGGAGTGCGGTCGCAGTGTATAAGACATTTAGCCCGAGTTAGACATTTCCTTCGTTCCGCAGTCCACATTAAGATTATTTACGGCGCTGCGGATCCGTGCCGCAGGGCGCGGTGCGGCTCCGACGGCACTCTTATCTTGCGATAACACCACCCTCCGAAACTTATTCCGCTTTCAGAGCTAAGGTCGACGGATATCGATCCGCGGCAGCTGGAGACCGCACCGACCGACCTGTCTCCCATCCTCGCCGTCGCCGGAACCACCGACCTTTCGCATTATGCCCAAAAAATATCTCCTATCATTTAGGAATGTTCTAAGTATACATTCCCGTCGTTTAGGATTGGACCCGAATAGACTTAGAAAGAGTTTAAGGGTGAGGACGGACTTGGATGTTGCAGGAAGTAAGCGATGGTGACGGGTGAATCAACCCTCAGTGCGGCTAAATTCATTTTTTGATAAAACAGTCATGAGACCGAAAAATAAGCGCCACCCCCGCTGCCGTTCTGCAACTTCTCAGAAAATTGGACAGAAAAGAGAGGTGAACACTTACCGTTTCCGTTGATTAAGGGGTAGTCGTCGTCGTGCCGACCGATGTACGTCTTCAGCGGGGTGTCCGTGAGGGAGGGCGACGACCTGTCCCTGTCGCTCATAATAATCACTTATAACACCGGGCTTAGACTCGATACGAGAACACTATCGGGGAGACGCGCCGGCCCCGCACACACTCGAGCACGACCGACCTCCGGCCCGCGGCTCGCGCGGCGATTAAATACTCCAAGCTCGTGGACGTCGCTCCGCGCTCGGCCTCGCTGGCGCTGCAATCAATCCGCGATGCGCCACCGACATCTGCCGTCGCTTCGGTCGATCCACGGTACATACTCTCGTCGGTAGAGGCCGCTGTTTCACGTATGTTGCCAATAGCCTTCATTTCACACAATCACTACGCGAACTGTAACTAATAAAACGTACCTACGTAAATAGTTTAATTGTTCGGAAACCACTCGAAATATTCGAAGTCACAATAAAACTCATTATTAGTTTTAGCTTCGGGATCTACCCTTAGAACCTACACAGTATATCGCCTCGAGTGGGCTTAAATAACTATGTGTACCAAACCAAATTTATGAACCAATTTTGTTGACACGAAACTTTTTTGTTGCTGTACATTTGCAGATTAGCCTAGCCGGGCCGGTGCTCAGTAAAGTCCCAGTGTTATTTTACCTGTTTCTGTTACATGTGTTAAGTTACGTCAAGTTATATACCTGTGTTATTCCCCTTGTACAGGAAAAAAAGACGTAGAACGAGCAACAAAACTAAGTAGATAAGTATAATTAAAAATTTTAAGATAGAGCATTGTCCATGACATTAATTATACAATGCTGTTTTCTTACTTCACTTCTCAATTTCATGAAACCTTTTTCTCTTGTATGGTGACCAGGCGTGTTGTAAGCCCGCACGGAATGGTACTGAGATGCTGCCTTCATGGGTTTCATGCTTTTCAGCTTGTATTTCGTACGCCCGTCAATTCCGAAAATGTTATTGTAATGTTAACTCAGTTGACATAGCGATGGGCGAAAATTGTAGACTATAGGTATTTAGGGTTTTGACGCTTTGAGAACGAACATGCTATCCTAGCTCCATCTATTGAAAGGGAGCAAGAACAGGAATGATTTTTTTATGAAGGAAGGATTATTGGAGTTCAGGAAGCCTTTCCAATTTCACCAAGGCAGCTGGGCGAGCACAGGTTCAGCCAGGAGGGGACAGCAATGTCGGCGTTAGCATCGGCTGTTATGTACTCGTATGTACATTTTGTTTTACATGAATTTTACATTCATTGTCTTACTTTTCTACTACTTTTTTGCAAAAATAGGCAACTGGTGATTATTCACTCAATGCTATTACTAATACACGATTCTACGCTTATGAACATTTCGTTAAATTTTGGTTCAGACAAACAATTCAGAGTAATCAATGTCGCACTCATAATATATGCAGCTGCTGTTCAGTTCCTCGTTTGTTCAACCTTTAGCCAACATCGGCTCGAAGTACAGGCATTGCTTACATAAAGATTTGAGGTTCCGAAGGAAATTGAGTTCTAATTTCGAGAAGGTGGATAAAGTCCAGTAGTCTCCCGGAGGTTTTATTCTTGATTGAAATGGATTGATGTGATCTTCAGACCTATAGCTATAAATAAATGAAAAATAATCTTTATATCTTTGTAAGTACTTTAATAAAATTAGTATCAGGATTTTAGATGTAAGTTGTCTAGTTGCGCTGTTTGTGGCTATGAAACTATTCCATTGGTGTTCGAAGTTTGAAGCTACGGCACCGGCCCGAAACGTCGGCTGGATTGTGAGCGCTGTGTACTCCGCTACTGTAAAATCTGCCACATCTTTCCGTTGTCGCAGTAACGCACGAAGCTCCCTCTCCGCCACGCTGGCGGAGGTAGACGTAGCAACTGAGAAAAAAAATTAAAATATGAGGTCACACAAAATCGAATCTCGAAATGGTGGCGTTCAATTTCAATCGGAGGTTAATTATTATTAATAAGATTGTATTCGAGCATGTTACAGTTTGGTGAATAATGAAAGTAATAGGATAGAACATTATTTGGTGTCGAGCAGTGTGGTGATGACATGCATCATTGGAGTATTCATCATGGAACAGACAACAGAATTCTTAAAATAATCCGAAGCCCCCACTCGTGCTTAGCGCCTCCAGACCGTTCGAGACACTCGTACGAGGTGGTTCCGTGAGTTCACGGTCAAAACAGATGAGCGCGTGCTACAGCCGTTTTTGGTCGTCGACAATATCAGAGTCACAGCTTAATCGTTGCTAACAATTATTTTCTAACCTTTCTGCAGAAGTAATTGCCATACATCAGCGCTGTTGGGATGCACGACTACTTTACACAATTGGTCTATTTTTTCAACATAATATTTATGCGTATTATATTTATCTGACCATAATAAAAAACAGCAATTTGTCCCATATCATCTCATATATTAACTTATTATAGGTACGGAATCAAACTGGGGTGTTTGTGGCTCTTGGTAGCCACCTAACACTAAATGCACCGTGAGCACCTATGCCCATCTACTGCAATAAAGTAATAAAAACTCACAAGTATGTAACTATTTTATTTCTCCATAACTAGCAATATTATCACAGATCGGTGTTAGCAAAATCAATAAAACCCACTAAATTATACAAACGTAGCTTGAAAATAGCTAGGTAGGCTTTCCGGGTCGGACGAAGTGCTGATCGAAACAACTGCAGTATTCATTTTCATTGATTTCAACTGGCTACTTCAGTACTGCGGAAAGTTCTTTTGATGTACCAAATAACTCTTAATTGTTCTTTGTTTACGACACACAAATATATTTGATATCGACTAAAACTGTCGTTTTCCCTGTTGCAAAGCTGACACTGAACGAACTAAAATTACATTATGCAAAATAAGTAAATTAACAAGTGGTGCAATTAAAATAAAAATAATACTAGAGGTGGTAAAATGGTAAATAAAATATTAATACACGTATTAGGAGCACAATCCAAGAGGGCCACATCAATGTAATCACAAATGACTTCATCCCAATTATCAGTGAGGTCTTGAATGTTTTTGGCTCTAGCGATGAGTTTCTTCCTCATGAGATGCTTCGCTCGGTTCAACCTCTCTGGAGTATCTTCTGAGAATTCGCGAGCCCTCGGCAGTATTACCTCCGAGCTTGGAGGCTCCACCATTACCACTGTGGGTATTTTAACTGTCACTTGCAACAACACAGGAGGCTTTTTCGTTGATGAACCAATTTTGATACTTTCTTTACGCTGTGCCTTTTTCAAAATTGATAACCTAGATTTCTCTGCTAGTGATAGCTCTTGGGATGAGTTGTTTGATTTAGTCATATTTAACGTGAGTGTTGTGGTAGGTGCTGCTGTACTGGATCGAGTTGTCGTCTCAGATGGCGGTAGATGGCTGGTAGACGACGATGAGGGAGATTCAGCGCGCCGATATGTCCACAGCACGTCGATGATGTTCGCGCTGCTGGGTGTCGACACAAACGTCGTCGCTGAGCATACAGAAGCCTTTGGTTAACTCTCTGTTCTTCTAATCACTTTCACGGCAATCAAAATATGTAATTTACAATTATTCGATTTAAGAAATATCTATTACATTAGCATATTTTATAGTTTAACACAAAATTGCAACATAAAATTGCAATAAGAAAAAAAAAATTAATGAAGAAATAAATAAACTTACCGGAAGTTCGTTGTAGTAGAATTGGTAACTTGCTCTTTATATTCTCTACTCTTTTCATATCATAGTAATCTCCATCTTCGTCAAAAATTTTCTTGTTCTGTTTTTTTCTAAGTCGAAGATCTTCATCATCAATGCTTGGTCTGTAGTGGTCTTCTTGCGAGTGAATTAAAGTCGGTCTTCTTCGTCTCTCTTCATTGACAGTGGCATAGTCCAGCTCCTCGTTTTTAACTCTTCTATCTGGTACTAAATCTCCATTTAAATCAACATTAAAATGTCGAACGGGAACTCTATCTCTGGGCTTTCTTCTTACTACTCTTTTTGTGCTTTCTTTATATCTTTCATCATCATCATCATCGTCAAACTCTTTGTTTTTATTTCTTCTGAATTCTTTTTTTTCTACATAATTGTCTTCATTATTATTATCAGGTTCCCTTATATTCTTACTGCGACCATGCCGCATTGACTTTCGTGAAGCAGCTATGTTGTCTTCGCGATAGTTCCAACTCTTCGTTTTTGGATTGCGCTGAAAATAATTCTGGTTAGGTCTCCTGCGTCCGAAGTCAGCTTCCAATTCGTTATCAAATTCTGTGTCGTGAGTATCTTGGGAATCGATTACTACTCGCCTTCTTCCCTTAGATTTTTTCCATGTTTCGATTTCGGCTTCTCTTTCCAAACTTTCTGTTTTACCTATAAAATAAAAAAGTATTATCAGTGAATGTGATTTTTTTAGTGTTCAATTCATGAAAAATGGCAATCACTTATTATCATGACTTTAATAGTACAAAAACGCAGCCACAAATAACATTCAGATACATGTTAATTTAACATCTAAACGTAATTAATGAAACCGAATGTATAAAAGCTCTCGTGTAAAATTTGATCTCTTTGAGTCTCGGAACTCTAAAGAAAAGTGCTCTCAGAGGAAGTCAGATCGAAGTTTTTCTAGTACTGATACCAATTTCCAAGTTTAATGAAAAAAATTACCATATTTAATATCTTCTTCATACTTATAATCGAGAGGTGAGGAGGCGTCTGGTGAGTGTCCGTGGTAGTCTTCAAGCAAGGGCTCGGCGTCATCAGATCCTTCGTCGCCTGTTTCGTACTGTGGCATTTTAGCCCCAGAGTAGTCGCTGAACCTGGCCGCTGACACTACTGCACTCCACGCCAGTACCAATACCAGCGCCAACGCCATCCGCCCTCCCCCAAATGTGCCCCCTGCACGTCGCCAGAGCTCTCTCCTAGCTAGTATGGTGGCCACGATAGTATTTTACTCTGTAAAAATTGTGGCATATTCTACAACGGGAACTACGAATTTGACATTTGGAGAATTTGAAACTACAACTTGAAGATTGTCAATTATGTTTGCGATTAAATGACATTGATAAACTTTTTTTCTTACTTAATTTAGATAGACTCGTTGACTCCTTGCGTGTATTACCATCTACGTACATGTTGCATTCTCTTTGGTTAGCGCGGTACTACCATGTTACTTTTTTGTATGACATCCGTCAATCAACCATTTTAGAACAAAATAAAAGCAAAATTATTGTAATGCATTATTTCTAAACAAAAAAGGAAAGAAGTCCGTCCTATCTTTCCATTACGATGATTATGTAATTCAGGGACGCTATGGTTGGAAAAAGTAAAGATGTGAAGGAGGAAGATTGTGATTGTTACGCGGAGTCTCGCACCAGCGACGCATGTCCTCCCATCCGAAACGTCACACACCCATTGGTAACTTAATTTTTACCATTATTTTAAATTATGTAATGTAGATAACACAGTCCGTGAAAGATGTGAAGTCGATTTTTTATAATACCTACTTTTATCCTACCATACTTCAAGAAGGACAGTCGATAAAAAATGAAATACACTCACTTGTTAAATAGATTTGCTTTCATGAACATGGGCGTGGCAGACAGTGATTATTAGGATACTTCTTGTTGAATTGCTCGTTTGAGTATTGGGGAGGAGAGGGAGATTGTCCCTTTCCTTATCCTATCTCGGCCGGATTCCCGCAAGACTCCGCTTTCTCGCTGCTCCGATTGAGTCAGTTTAAGTCAATGTTCTCGAACTCGGCTATCCTTCTTCTCGTCAATACTACGGCTGTTTAGTGTAGGAATAAATCCTTTATCTCGAAGGTACTACACCCAAATAGCACAGCCAAAACCCTAGGACAGTGTTTCACAAGTGGCGCATTGAAGTTATCCTAGCGAGAAGCATGATGTACTTTTTCACCTACCTAACGCGAATTTATTTCCCTTTGAGAAGCAGGAATATCAACCACTCTATCTTCATCGGCCAGTCGCTATCCCGGACCAGGCAAATTAGTAAATCGGTGCCATCCTGGATATATCCATGACATTTAATACTTATTTGTCATAGAATGAATTAGGTCAATGATTAAACAATTGAGGGTTACAACTCCAGTGTCATATAACAAAGTAGTTGGCGGCATTCAGTGTATCTACATACCTGCTGATGCACATCCAATGATTGCTTCAGACAAGTCACAACTGATACTTTGAAAACGAAAACCTACATGTTTAAAAAAAAAGAAACATAATCCGTGCACTTTAGAAAATTACCTAAAAATTTACAAAACAATTGTTTTCAGCGCTACTACGAATTCACACAAGACGAAATTAAAGCCCTTGAAGAATGTGACAAGGAGAGCTTCTATCAACGCTGTCTCCCGTTCAGTGCGCTGTTCGCTTCTCTAACATACGCTGCCGTCAAATATGGTAAGTTAAATCACATAGGTTTGGTAGGGACGCCACGGAAAACTTTCATAGAAGTAAGATTAATTTCAGGATGCATTTTTTTCTCATTCCAATTAAATATAACAGTTCAGTGACGTTCCCCTAACGGTATCTTACTTCTATGAATTTTTTCTGATTTTAGGGTGTCTGAAGCGTAATCCGCATTTTGGCGCATACCCCAAAATCATGCTGGCAGCCGTCCTGGGCTACGTCTACGGGAGGCTTTCATATATTTCCAACTGCGACCAGAAACTACGACAATTGCCCGCAAATAGTCATCTCGGGAATGTGATGAGGAAATATAATTTACAGGCAAATACAACGCCGGATCCTAAAAGAAAATAATTATATCGCATTGATGTCGGTCTTCAATAAAATGTTGAATGAAATCTTTGTTTTTTTAAGCCTTAATACAGGAACAAAGCTTGATAACAATTAATATAATCTAGGAATTAATTTACGAATCTTGGTATATATAGGTCATCGAGGTCATTAGTGTATAAGGAAAAGTCATGTGACTACAATTCTACTTATGATATGTTACATAACAATATTTCTTTGTTGAAAAACTACTCATAAATTGGATACTTCGTACTACGCATCTTTAATAAAAAGCCGTAAACGCTTTTTACTGAAAGCAATTATATATCAAGAAACGGTGCACAAATCGAAGATAGACGTAGAGGAGCAACACGTCAGAGCTCCTAACGTTTTGGCAACTGATTCAATATAAATTTTGAATATGTTCCGTTTCAAAAGTTATTGATAGTAGTAGCATGCGATCAGAAACAGTAGTATAGCAATAAAAGTAGTTACAGGTTTGTTGTAAAATCTCGATAAAACCTTGTCTTCACCTTATTCCACTAGGTGGGGTTGACACAGAGAATGTTTCTATTGCATTCTCTTCTATGAGCCGTCATCTCAACACTCACTCCTCTCTTTAATATGTTCATCCATGTTTTCTTCGGTCGACCTCTTCCCCCTCTACCTTGCAACTACCATTTCCATACATCTCCTAGTCACAAGCGTTTCCTCTCTAGGCATCACATGTCCGTACCACGCTAACCGTCCGCTCTTTAATTTGTCAATCACCGGGGCTACTTTCACACTTCCTCTGTTATACTCATTCCTTATTTTGTCCATTCTTGTCACGACACGCATCCATCTCAACATTCGCATCTATGCCACGTGTACTCTCTCTTTCATACTTTACTTTCGTCGCCCTACTTTCAGATCCATACAGCACGACAGCTCTAATGATCGTTTTGTGAATTTTGGCGTAAGTAATTTTTGCTTGGTTTTTGTTCGATTGATCTTCAAACCTTCGTTTTCCAACCTTTTGTTCCATTTTGTCAGACTCCCCTGTACCTCAGGCCTGCCTCTTCAACGAGAACAATGTCGTTGACCAACAGCATACACCAGGGCGTCTCCTCCTGTATGTCCAATGTTAGAGTATCCATTATTAGGATGAACAGGTAAGGCCTTAAAGCTGATCCTTGCTGCAACCCTACCGCCACACCAGCTGCGGAGCGTACATAAGTATTGGTTCTACCGTACATAGTTTGAACGAGCAGCTGGTATTTCTTTGGCATTCCTTTTACTTTACGCTCCACCACAGAACCTCACGGGAAACCCTATTATACACTTTTTCCAAATCAACATGTGCAAGTTTTTACTTGCACAGCGGTATTTTTCACACAATTGGCGAAGGGAAAAAAGGGCGTCCGTTGTACTGCGTCCCGGCATGAACCCCCATTTCAAGAAAGCTGCACGACACGAGATACCTCTCGAGAATGGTAAACAGTCGATGTCACCAAAAACAAGCACCAGTCATCATTCTCGTCGAACCTGTCGCTTGCGACGAAGGGCTTGGCTAGTAAATTAACCCACAGACACAGCCTACTGAGTTTGTCGCCGGAACTTCTCATTGGGTCGCACTTCCGATCCGGTTGTAGATTCTGCAAAGCACTGCTCTTACTAGGGTTAGTATTAGCAACGACGTCAGTTTTGCGCCCCGTGAGCTCACCTACTTAAGGTTACGCTGAAGTGGTCTCACAAGATCATCAGCTTAGGTAGAAAAAAAAGGCGTGAACCCGAGCTAGATGTTTGATACTTCACTCTTCTCTCTCATTCTTCTCGCTAACACTTTCTTCCAAGCTTTCGTACTATGTAACATGAGCTTTATTCATGCGTGGATGAGCTTAACACTATAAGAAGGGAAAAATTATCCAAAGCTGGCCATCAGCTGGCTTCGTTCACTAGCAAAATTTAAAGGCTCAATTTGTTTTAAAATAGTAGACTGTCGTATTATCTCCCTGCCCAAGTGTCTACCTTCAGCGTTTGAATCCGTAACAATTGTTGACTGTTGTCTAAGCTAAGAGTTCTAGAGGTACGGTTTTGAATTGAAATAAAGTCGCAGTTTCATTGCAGATGCTACGCTCCGCGAGTTCCTCTTGTCTGCCAGTGTGTCTTTCCACTATAGCAAATGCTGCACAACGTCTACGATTCCCTAGCTCCTATCCTACTCACTGAAAGTTCTCGCTACCTCTATGAAGCCCTGCCTACGTGGACCTGTAAATGTAAAGCGTGCAGTGTGCTTAAATGGTGTGGATGTCACCTCTTAGCAAGCCACGCGTTTGGCATTTAGAGACATCATAAAGCTAAGAAATCGGACGTAACATGGCCATCCCAAAGTGGATTACATTTTCTTGCCGAGAATAGTTATATACCTACAAGTGAGTTAACACCAACGTGCAGTCATGAAACCGTTGAATGGCTATTCTAGGTATCCAAAGTTTTGCAAGGAAGGAGAAAAATGGCGGTAGTAACACCGGGAATAATAATAATAAATCCTGACCTAGAATACTATTTACATAATTAACAAATTGAGAAATTGCGCAGATGGCATCAACAATATAATATTAACCAGTGATCCTCACACTAAGCACTGCCTGTATCGTGAGGACCAAATTACAATTTACTATGTATATAATCGACCTCAAAACGACATCACTATTATTAATAATTATTACACATTACACTCAAAAACATGCGTTTTCAAACGTAATAGAAAGTAAGTAATAAAAATAACACGTCAATTAATGATAAATATGTGGGGAGCGTAGAAATAAACAAATATAAATAAAGAAATAAGATAAAAATAAATAAATAAAGATACAAAACTAATAAATCTACTGCTATTTCTTGATTTTAATGAAGTTTTCTCTGTGTCCATATACTTCAATGTTAACAACCATTTTTTCACTAGTGGTTTAGCTTGCCTAACCGTTTTGTGTTTTAGGTTTTCATTGCAATATCTAATGATCGCGTTATAAATATAGATTAGATAAATATAGAATACGGATCGTTTGGAACCTCTGGGTCTGCGGAGGGACTTCCCGAGCGTTTCCCGAGCGTTATGACATGTCCTTCTTCAAACGAGGCTTGTGGAGAGTATTAAGCGATAGGCAGCGGCTTGGCTCTGCCCCTGGCATTGCTGAAGTCCATGGGCGACGGTAACCACTCACCATCAGGTGGGCCGTGTGCTCGTCTGTTTACAAGGGTAATAAAAATAATAATAGATCATAGCAACTTCTTGAAATATATGTTTTTAGATCGATGAAAATTTTGTAGCTGTCAAAGTTATAGGTATTTTTTTTTTCCTACCTAAGCTGGTAGCCTGGAGCGGCTATTCCAGCGTAACCGTAACTAGTAGGTGAGCTCACGGGGCTCAAACTTGACGACGATGCTAACACGAACCCTAGCAACAGTCGTGCTTCGCAGAATCTACCACCGGATCGGAAACGCGTCCCACTGAGAAGATCCGGCGAGAAACTCAGTGGGCTGTGTCTGAGAGTTAATTTACTCGTCGAGCCCTTCGTCGCAAGCTACGGGTTCGACGAGAACGGTGACCGGTGCTTGAAGTAGCTAGAAGCACCGTTAGTGGATCGGGAGGATCCGAAATGACGTGTTTTGGACGACGTCGACTGCTTTCCATTCTGTCCGCAGGATCGGGAATGTAGCTACCGGCGGCCCCGATGAGAGGGTTCTCGTGTCGTGCCGCTTTATCGAAGTGGGGTAATTTATAAACCCTGCGTTTAGTCAAGGAATCGTGTATTTCAGAAGAGAGCACCGCTCCATGTATCAGTTACAATATTTTTAAAATGAATAACTGACCCACGTTGAGAACTTGACTTTCCTTGTAAACGCGTTCTGTGAAGTACCTTCGAAGTTTATTTAGTATCACCCTTAACACTGAACGTTGAGCTCCTTCTAATTCAATTAGCACAGTTTTTGAAGCAGATCCCCAGCAGATGATACAGTACATTGATAGGGATTGTCATGGTGCGAAATATATGGACTTGAGAGTATCAAAACTAGCCACGTCACGTAGATTCTTCATGACGTATACACATCTTCTAATTCGACCAGACGACTCCTGAATATGTGTCTTGAAAGACAGCTGTACATCCACTATGACACCAAGATACTTTATTTCATTAACTCTTGCAATCTCCTTGCAATCACACGAAGGATCAATTCCTTCGCAAACGTTAAACGTTAACAAACTCGTTAAACGTATATAACGTTAATACGCTGAAGCAGACATTGAGGTTTTGCAAAAACAGATGTACACGCTTTTCCTTGTATTCAATGTCAGAAGATTACATTGTAGCCATTTCTGTACTTTGGACATTTCCGCCTCAGCCGCAGAATGAGCATCATGCCATGTTGATCCGCTAAATATAATTGCTGTATCATCGGCCTAGCACAGAATATCTGCGTTTATTAAAGAAAGTTCAAAAATATTATTAATATATAATATAAACAGGTAGGCCCCAGAATACTATCTTGCGGAACACCATATTGAGTAGTCTGTCGCCCACTGAATAGATCCGACCTTAACACACTGTTTTCTTTCCATCAAATAGCTAGTGAACCAATTTAGAGCGATACTGCGTATCCCTAAAGTATCTAATTTCTATAGTAAAATTGGTACGGAGACAGTAATTAAATCAAGGAATACCCCAATACATAATTTTTTCTCACTTGGTTTTGACGGCACTGCAGTTTTTAATAAGAATACGAACGGCATCCTCAGTAGACTTCCCTTTACAAAACCCAAACTGTCAGAATAAGAGTTCGAGATTTTATGAATTCTACCCGGCTTCTATTTACTAATCCCTCGAGTAACTTGGAAAAAATAAACAAGAGTGAAATAGGGCGGTAGTTATCCACATTATTTTTAGGTCCACTTTTATGTATCGGGCAAACTAACGCTGTCTTCCAAGCATCTGGAAAAGTTCCAGCTGCAAAACTACCATTGAAAATTATAGTTAATATAATGAGAGCTTCAACTTCTTTGTCATCTGTAGGGTGCATGAAAACGGACTCAGCTGCCGTACGGGAGATTTTTTAAGTACTCGCCAATTCGCATTCAGATTTAGACAAATCCTATAGTATTTTGTCTGTTAGTGTTTGTCCAGCGGTTGAGAAGTGGGTCTTACATATTTCCAGGTATGGATCGGAAATTATGTGTTTGTGGTGATGACGGTTGTGTTGAATGGTCGTCTGGGTTGTGTATGTGGTTTAAAGCGGTTACGATAAAAGATCCTGTCGCGCCGCTTTTTCGAAAAAGCATTTTGACGCTGTCTTCAGATACTCATGTACATTTTGATTGTAATTTGAAGCCGTTCTGAAGGTTTTACATACCACGGTGCTTCGACGGTCATTCTATAAAAACGTAGTTGTATGACTTGGAGGTTATTTATGTGTGTGCGGGCCGCGAAAGCAAACACTGCACTTCCATAAGTCAAGACCGAACATTTTGTGGACTGTCGTCACCTTATTACAAAGGGACAATTTACTTCGCCTGCAGATCATGGGATAAAGTCTACGGAGTAAGAACGAGGCTCGGTCGCGAACTGTTTTAGTCTGTTGACGGTATGTCATCCTTTTGTCGAGGGTACCCTTAAGTATTTGACCTTTGGCGGCCCTGGATATAGGCTAGTCAAAGAGGATGCTGAAAAGCTACAGTTTAGTAAATTAGAAGTGGAAGCGGGGGAGTGACGCCTTTAAAGAGTACGGTTGTGCTTTTCATAGTGTAGATGTTGATGCACCACTTCCGGAACCACTGTCCCATAGTGGTAGCTACGGCCTGGAGTCTTTGATGGATAAACAACATCTTCCTACTCGATTAGTACCTAGTAGAAAACCGTATCATTGACGCAGAGGTATAGACGAGTCGCCGGCCTCCGGGATATAACATCCCTATACAAAGTAATTAATAACGGGGAGAGAGCGGAAGCTTGCGGGACTCCAGCAGCCAAGATTTTAACACGGCAGATAGCAGGTTCCCTCTACTCGGTACCGTCTCGAAGTCTCGTATGATGAGTACAAAACTATCTGGCACGATCATGTTGTAAAGTTTGTATATCAAAGCGTTGTGCCAGACTTTGTTGAACGCTTTTGCGATATCTAAGAAGAGGGCTCTCGTAAGGCCGGGTCTTCCTCCATTGAGCCCTACTAAAATGTTCTGCACACAGTAGGCAGTGAAGTAGTGCATTTAATTTTATTGTAAGCACGAGTATTTGGCGCGAAATCCAAATTGCTCTTCAATGAGAATGCCTTGGTGACGAAAGTCCCAGAAACAGACGTGAGAATAGTTTGACTATCACGATCTGCCGTGACCACATCGCCACTTGGACGCGTGGGTCAAAGTGGTGATGTGGTGATGTATGATAATGATTATGTATTGTCTCTGGTGGTTATTTTTTTTTCTTAAAGTAAAAAAAAAATAAGACATATTTTGTCTATTTAATGTTTATTCAGGTTTAAATGTGTAATAGCGGTGATTTATTGACTGTTTTACCCACTTCGATAAAGCGGCACGACACGAGAACCCTCTCATCGTGGCCGCCGGTAACTATATTCCCGATCCTGCGGACAGAATGGAAAGCAGTCGACGTCGCCCAAAACACGTCATCTC
Organism: Bombyx mandarina; assembly: GCF_030267445.1. Taxonomy (NCBI): domain Eukaryota; kingdom Metazoa; phylum Arthropoda; class Insecta; order Lepidoptera; family Bombycidae; genus Bombyx; species Bombyx mandarina. The sequence continues at coordinate 19,972,314 of NC_143208.1, read as the reverse complement.
GGATCCACCCGATCCACTAACGGTGCTTTTAGGTAACTCAAGCACCGGTCACCGTTCTCGTCGAACCCGTCGCTTGCGACGAAGGGCTCGACGAGTAAATTAACTCTCAGACACAGCCCACTGAGTTTCTCGCCGGATCTTCTCAGTGGGTCGCGTTTCCGATCCGGTGGTAGATTCTGCGAAGCACGACTCTTGCTAGGGTTCGTGTTAGCAACATCGTCAGGTTTGAGCCCCGTGAGCTCACCTACTAAAGTTAGGGTTACGCTGATATAGCCTCTCAAGGCTCTCAGCTTAGGTATAAAAAAAAAAAAAAAAAAGACTGTTTAATATCTGTGACAGTGCACAAATGTGGGAAACTGAAACAAAGCCGCTGGACATAGCTTCTCGGGATCCTCCAAAAAGTCCACTGAAAAAATCTCAGTAAATGACCACCATTTTACTGAGATTATATTATTTCATCCCATATTATCTCATCTCATTTCATTTCACTTCATATTATCATTTTCCATAAAAATATCCCATATTATGTCATATCATCTCATCTCATTTGATTTCATGCCATGTTTCATATTATATTAATCAACTTCATTTCATTTCATAGTATCATATTTCATAAAAGAAAAAATTAATATAAAAGAAGCCTGTATGGTATGATTCCTGTCTTTCCATTTGGAAAAATAAAACTACTACTACTACTTGTCGGTCGGTTGTTAGTTGTTAAACTTGTTAAGGACTTTTTGGCGGGAACGCGAGGTGTCAAGTTGTGCGATTTGTTTTATTTTGTCTATTTAATGTTTCTTCAGGTTTAAATGTGTAATAACGGTGGTTTATTAGCTGTTTAGTATCTGTGAAAGTGCACAAATCGCACCATTGGTAGAAGAAAGTCGCAAGTACAATTACTTAAATTTTTTTTTATTTCACTATTCGATAAAGGTGACCATGACACATTATGTGGGAAAATGAAACAAAGCCGTTGGACATAACTTCTCGGGACCCTCCAAAAAGTCCACTGAAAAAATCTCAGAAAAAGAGCACCATTTTACTGAGATTATATTTCATCCCATATCATCTCATCTCATCTCATTTAATTTCATCCCAGTTGATTAATGTCTCAAATTCTTCGTTTCATTTTACTCCATATTTTCATTTTTCATAAAAATATCCCATATCATAATAATATCATCTCATCTCATTTCAATTAATTTCATTTCATGCCATGTCATATTTCATATTAAATGAATCAGCTTCATTGCATTTCTTAATAACATATTTCATAAATATATATATATATATATAAAAGATTAGGCTTTATGGTGTGAAACCTTTGCCTTTCCGTTTGGAAAAATAAAACTACTACTTCTGTTATTTGTCATTTTGTCATACGAGCGAATCAAAGAGTAAAGTAATTTTATAAATGGACTGAGCTCAAAGCTTATCCGTCGGTTGTCTCAAATATATTAAGTGTATAATCTATGGTCGGTTGTTAGCAGAAAGTCCGTATCTATTATGTTACGTTCTAAAACAAAAGTCGATAAATAATCAAACCTTTTAAAACTTGTCAATTGTTTAATTTAGTCATTAAAAATTTAAACTATGAATAATTCGAATGCCTACGGGTATCAACAGAGTCCAACACCTCCTGGACCCGGTGAACCAAACCCATTCTCTCCTGCTTCGCCGGTAAGGTTATGCTTAACTAATAAAATAAAAACAATTCCAATGACGATATTTAAAGTAAATGTTAAAACAACATTGATGAAACAAATTACAATTAATTTTTATGTTATATTGCCTGTCTGACGCTTGATTCTAAATCAATAAATTATTCTCACTGTAAATCGTCGAAATATATTGAATGGTTACGTTAGGTCTCATATTATTGAAAACAAAAAACTTATTTTTTAGTGTGGTAGGTATTTACTATTTATTTATGTATTTGACAAATTTTAACTGTCTACCATCAGTATAAGTTTTCTCAAGATGAGCTGAAAGTGTTAGCTGAATGCAATCAAGAGAGTTTCTTCCAAAGATGTCTTCCCCTGGGCACTGTGTTAGGTTTGGGCACATTTGCAGCTATTCAAAAGGGTGAGTCTTAGACAGCTTGCTCAATTCAATTAACTCTTTAGAAAGTTTTATTTTATGTTTGTTAGAGACTGTTTATCAATAGGCATATATTTTTTTATAATCTTAATCCTTTCTAATTACTAATTCCCTATGTAAAATATTATGTGGCTTATTTGAGTCGTCTATTATCAAAGGTGGCAATCTGTGCATTTGGACAAAAAAAAGTTATTGATATGTCAATACAGCTTGATTTGAATATAATCGTCTCCTTCAAAGAATACGGTTCAAAACCTGCATTAAATAAAGGTTAATACTTAACCTGTTATTTATCTAAGATGCCGTTCAGAAGAGTTTTGTGACTGCCAATGGAATACAAAGTCAATAATTCGTATTTCTGATTTACCAATAATTGTCCAAAAGTCACATTGCCGGCTTTGATAATAGTCGACTTGTGTATGCTTAATTTCCAGTTAGATTTAAGAGGTTAAGTATCAATCATTAGTATATTTTTGAAAATATAAATAGCACCAGTGAAATTGCTCCAGTCTTACCATTGTACCTTGCTGTATAAGTTTTTGGGTTGCCAAATCAATCAGATTATAGTAGGTAGCCACATGTCTTTATCACTCAGAGATACAGCTTCATGAGTTTTGATAAATAAATGGAACTGTATTTATCAGGGAATCTATACAATATAGTTACAATGGAAACATGAATATTTCCAACAATTATTAAGTGTCATTAATTTCATACATTTTTGGATAACACAGAACTGAAAGTCCCCTGGTCGCCACCGACCCAGTTAGCTTAATTCGCCGACGACAAGACTGTTTACTATTCCAGTAGAAACAAGTCCCTAATCCCAAAGAAGCTTCAGAGCGCAGCCCTAGCCCTAGGACAGATGTCCGAAAATGGCGCATAGACATCAACCCAGCGAAAAGTACTGCGGTGCTATTTCAGAGGGGAAGCTCCACACGGATTTCCTTTCGGATTAAGAGGAGGAATCTCATACCTCCGATTACTCTTTAGACAACCCATACCCTGGGCCAAGAAGGTCAAGTACCTGGGCGTTACCCTGGATGAATCGATGATACGGCATATAAAATCAGTCCGTGACCGTGCCGCGTTTATTCTCGGTAGACTCTACCCCATGATCTGTAAGCGGAGTAAAATGTCCCTTCGGAACAAGGTAACACTTTACAAAACTTGCATAAGGCCCGTCATGACTTACGCGAGTGTGGTGTTCGCTCACGCGGCCCGCACACACATAGACACCCTCCAATCTCTACAATCCCGCTTTTGCAGGTTAGCCGTCGGAGCTCTGTGGTTCGTGAAGAACATTGACCTACACGACGACCTGGGCCTCGAATCTATCCAGAAATACATGAAGTCAGCGTCGAAACGGTACTTCGATAAGGCTATGCGACATGATAATCGCCTTATCGTTGCCGCCGCTGACTACTCCCCGAATCCTGATCACGCAGGAGCCAGTCACAGTCGACACCCTAGACACGTCCTTACGGATCCATCAGATCCAATAACCTTTGCATTAGACGCCTTCAGCTCTAACACTAGGAGCAGGCTTAGGGACCTAGGTAATCGTACTCGTCGAACTCGACAAAGAGGTCGACGTGCAACCTAACCCATGAATCAGCTCGCTGAGTATCTCGCCGGATCTTCTCAGCGGGTCACGATTCCGATCCGGTAGTAGGTTCATTCGCGAAGCAGCTGCTCTTGAGCTGTTTAGTCTCCTTCGGAGATGCTTGGGTAGCTGTTAGCAAATCCCACCACTCCTGGCTGAGCCTTTGCTCGCCCACCTGTCCTAGTGAAACTGGAAAGGCCTCCAGGCCACCAGTAATCCTTCAATCATAATTTAAAAAAAAGGAACTGAAAGCATTTTTTTACTACAGGAACCTGATGTAAAGCTAAAATGTAATATATGAAAACAGTGACATGTTTTGGTGATTTGCATACTACAAGTAGAAATGTAACTTATTTATATGGTATGAGATTATCATTGAACATGCAAATAATATGAAATTATTTTAATGTATATGGCTTTGGAATAAGTTGGATATGGAATGATTAATAAACAGTTCATTATTATATAGAAGCAGTTCTTATTGAGTGCATTATCTACCGGCCGACTCTTTCTTACATTATGAATATTATATGTTATTGTCCCTTTGTGATGTTTCATTGGCGTAGTGCACCTAAAACATTTTGAAATGGCATAAAAACCTAACTCACGATAAATAACATGCATAGTATTTAGTGCATGTGTTGTAACCAGGCTTAATAAAACAAATGTTTGAGGGATTCTGGGTATATAATAATAATAATACAAATTGGATTGCTGAAAATATTTAGAACCATAGACTACTGATAGAAGACTGGTGAGAAGTTGGTAATGCAGTGGATTGAAAATCTAAGACAAGAATATTTTTTTTCGAAAACCTATGCTGAGGACATGTTGAGATGAAGTGTTTGGGCAAGCCTAAATATTATTTCGATTACTTATTAAATTTGATTTCAGGACATCTGAAACCGAACCCAAGATTTGGTCCATTCCCAAAGGTGACATTGGCAGTAGTGGTTGGCTACTTCTTGGGGAAGTTGTCATACCAGCAGGCATGTGCTGAGAAGCTGATGGCATTGCCTGGCAGCTATATAGGGCAGATACTAAGAGATCGGAAGAATGGAAAGATTGGAGGGTATGTGATTTTTTAATTTATCTATATATTTTTAGGAATTTGATATAATAAAAATTTTTAATATCTGTCTGTTTGTATACTTTACTTACTGTTAAACAAAAACTAAAAGCTATTAGATCCAATAAAAATCACAACAAAATCTTTTCTTAATTATTATAAATGAGACTTCAATTGATATTTTACAGTATATCTATCTTCATAAACGTTGATGACATCTGAAGGGTGGCCAGCAAGATGTGGATTTCTCTTTGAGACAATATTTTGCCATTATCATAAATTTTGCTTACGGCCATATTGTCATGCTAGCTACTAGTTAGCTAGTTGGTTAGCTTAGTTAGGTTGGTTAGGTTAGTAATGTTTATGTTACAGGACTTCAATGCCAGTACAGACACCTTCAATGTACGGAGCCACTACCAATGATATATATTCTGATGCTGGTCCAGGTAGCTCACTCGACTTGGACACCAACCGACCTGTCTTCAGCGAGGATACTTACCGACCTGATAATGAAGGTGGACCTCTTTTTTTTCTTGTTTTTTTTTTCGATGTTGTATACCAGAAAGTACTTTGCTTATATAATGCTTAAAGAAGAACATGTCCTAGGACCGAGGGAACGCCATTTACTGTAATAATTAACTTTGTATTCAGGTCCAGGACCCAACCTGGAGGAACCCATTCCAGCACGTCCGTCCGTTTCATACGATGACCTACGTCGCCAAAACAGAGGACAGTACGTCAAGGAGAGGCAGGATCCTTACAGGTACAAGAGGTCATAGATACTGACAACGTAAAAACTTAGTTGATCTTAAAATCTCAATTTATGATTAGTGATTACTAAAAGTTTTATTCACTGAAACTTTTATTCCCTTTATTCTTATCAAAGAGCACAAAGTTAAAGTATTAGTTTTAGTCGTGAATATTGGAGTTTATTGGAGTTTACTCCTTTAGAATCGATTTACATATATAGGCCCGGGGTATGAAAATTATGGGGACCAAAATCGTACTAGCATGTCACACGAAATGCGTTATGCGCCTAGCATGTCACACGAAATGCGTTATGCGCCTGATTGGCTCCTGATTGCGTGATGCGTGCGCGCGCCAATCAGGAGCCAACGCGCGGCCGCGTTATCGCAGGTGACGCCGGGCTGCTGCGCCGGCAGTCCGCCACAAAGCCTCGTACTGATCGCGCGTTTCTCTCATTATTGTATTTTCATATATTTGTTAGTCGTTTGTTTTGTGTCTCGTTAATTTGTTAATAATCTGTTGTGTATCGTGTTGTCGTAATATAGAACTATTTCTCGTATTGTTTCGTTTAATTTTTTATATCCAGTAAACTCCAGTCGTGCGTCGGAGCGGACACACACACTTTTTTTTTTAATTAAATTCCCTAACTTGATTGATACCGCATGCTTCTATCATCAGGTGTATCCTTTTTTTTATTTTTTTATAATAAACATAAAAAATATATCAATAGCCACTTCAATGAAATGACCCTGCTTTAGGATCATTTCTTTATTTATTTATTTCATTATTTCATAGATTAATGTTACGTGTTGAATGGTTATTGCGATTTGCTTGCACTGCGAATAGTTAGGTACTTGCTCTGCATTTTCTTATGTGAATTGGATAAATTCTTGTTTTATGATTTATTGTAATTTAAATATTGGTAATACAATAAATAAGTACCATTTTGACCCATGCTTGAAGATGTTATGCTTTGGCGATGTGCTTGTGCTTATTATGCTTAATATTCTGTTTAAAACCGAATTTCACACGCAGGTAATCTAATGAGTAAAGAACAGTGAGTCAAGTTTTATCGACTGCCGGACCAAGACAGTTTGATGTAAAATTATGAACTTATTTCTGTAATTATATTAAATTAATAGTACGCCAAAGGCCTGCCGCTCTATATTTAATGTAAATCTCAGTAATTTTATATTCATAGACAGCTATTTCAAGTTGTTGGCAACCCTCTAGATTTGTTGATTGTTTAGTTGTTATTGTAGTTTGTAGTTGTCCTGCTCGTAATATGTTCATTGTCTGTTTGTGCGGAAATTAAAAAACAATTATTACTTTGGCTTTTAGTAATGTACCACAAATGTACATTAAATATAAAGCTAAAACTGCAGAAACTGTACATGTGTTGTGCAAAACAAAGAATTTAATTTACAACAGACTTTTATATTCTGCTAGTGAAATTTGGTCACGCTTCGCTATTACCGCCATGTTATAAAAATTATAAATTATGCGATTTCTGGAAACTAGTACTAGATTAAAATGATTGAGGAAGTTTTGTGATTATAATGAATTTATTTCAGATTGGACCCGAACGCGGCGCCTCCGGTCACTAGACCTCAACCCTCCCCTTCCCCTCCGCCCGCCACCAACAAATATGGCGACACGATGGAATGACACAGTTGTCTTAGCTAATTTAATACACGCGCGCGGTCCGTGATGTTGTCCACACGGGCACGCCGGTTGAATAGTTTTTTCAGATATGTTCATAACTAAAATTGTTGAAAATAAAATAAAGTAGTTAACTTGTGTTGTTTTGTTTTTTGAATACTATGTACGATGTGACTCCTGTGTGAATCCAAGACTGGGCAGTAATGGGCGTCTACTGCTGGTAATGATTCTGTAATGCAGCACGGGTACGATCTACCATCTTGCCTATTTATGCCGCGTTCCTGTTCGAAAGTCGAGACTGCCATTGTACAATGCAACCAAGACTTCGATCCCGTGTCTCGGAGAGGAAGGCGACACATTTTCATATCTGTGGACTCCGGTAAAGACCACACCAGGCGAGCCGTGAGCATGTAAACACAAGACGTTCTTGGTTTTAAGGTGTTATAGTCGGCAAACTATACAGGTGGGAGAACGTAAAGGATCTGATGATAATAAACTAGATTCCGATCTGTTATATAAGCTCAGCCGCCGTATTTTGCGGGACTATACCTAGGTTTGCCGTCGCTATATACAAGCTATTAATGACGCCTTGAAAACTCCGTTTTTCAATCCCAAACTGCCCCTGTATATCGAAGTACCGAACGCGCCACGATCACTTGGAGTCGGAGGGTCCACCATAACACTTTTTCCCTACCTATGCTGATAGCCTTGTGAGGCTATATCAAGGTTACCCTAGCCGGATTGAGCTCTCGGGGCTCAAACCGTAGGTGTTGCTAAACCCTAGCAAGAGCAGTGTTTTTGCAGAATCTACCAGATCGAAAACGCGACCTACTGAGAGGATCCGACAAGAAATTCAGTGGCCTACCATAACACTACGAACTGTGAAGAGCGCTTTAAAAAACTGAATGTTTTTTATTTAAAAAAAAAATCATTATGTTACGTAGCTCACAAAAGTGGCAAATACCTATATATAAAAATGATTAGAAAAATAAAAGGTGTTGCCATAATAATTTATTTATTGCTAGATTAATTAACATACAATGAAAACTTTTTAATAACTAATATAGGTAAACCTTTAATAGTCAATCCAATGACCTTATATACAACATACCAATCTTAAATGCAATCCAATTAAATTGAGTGCAAATATTCTTATTTTGCAAAATAAAGTTTCCAAACAAAAAAAAACCTAACCTATAAAATATGATTAAACTCGTTAAACTATTAAAATAAATAAACAATATCTTTTATATTACAAACAATAAAATATTATTATGAAAGATCATCGATCATAGATTCGATGTGAAAGATTTCCAAAATGAAACCAGTTTTTTATATCACGAATTGATTCAAATATAGACAAATAAAAGATCTAGTAACATCACACCCCGTACAAAACTGCAGCAGCTGTCTTCTATATCCAATATATGATCCATTTTTTAAAGCTACATAGCATCAGATGCTTTACCAGTTAGTAAAAAAAAAACCAGTAATTAAGCTTAGTAGTAACACTGATCAGGGTTGAAGAATTTTTGTCGAGTCAATTTCTCCGTTGAAACTAAACTTTATATAAATAATATGTATGTACATGTACCTTATCATTAAATCGCTTCAGGTCAGAACCGAACTGGCATTGAAACTACTGAACAGATGCGGATCGAGTACGTATGTCATGTTTAGAAATTTGTAATAATGAACATTTTGTAATTTTCAGTAATAGGTAGATGCATAGAATATAGAACTGACGTGACTGAATTTATAAGCAGTATAAAATAAACGACTGTAGATTAAAGGATTAATATGTTATGAGAATAGGTAAAAACACTAAGGCTAGGTTTTCACATGACAGCCGAATTCGAAGTAAAACTTTATTCCCAAGTAGATGTTTAATATTTTTACAAATGATATGTAATAGAAATTATTAATTAATAAACTGTTCAAAAAAGTATCCAATTTATTTATTTGGCCCTAGCACTTTATAATCAAGTGCACTTTTATTACGCGCTCAGATATAACTAAATTGGGACATAAATAAATCATGGTTTAGTTCTCACCACTATTCATAACAAGTAGACTCCTGGCATTACACACGCCAATAGGCTACGGTAAAAACACTACAGTACATCTAATAATAATAAACCACAGAGATTATGAAATACCTAACTACATTTTATTAGTATACGCATATAGTATATTCCTAATAGTAATTGCACATTAATTAACTTTAATAAAAGTTACATATTGATTGCACATTTTTTAAATATCTGCTTAAAAAATTGTGTAAATTTATAAATCCGTAGAAACTTAATACTCCTCAAAAAGTAGCGATTTGAATTCAATGTAGTTTTAAATATAGCATTTAAAAATGCTTAAAACATAATTATGATTTGAAAGTTAATAGTTAGATATTATATTACTATATAATTGACACTATGATATTATGTTTAAAATCAAGTTAGCCAATAGGTAAGTTCATGTGACCATGAATTTAATAAAATAAAGATAAACAAAATCAACTCGCTTTGATACTAAATTCTACGGATTTAAAAGCCCTTTTTTTAATTATATTACTTTTTAAAACAAAATAAACTACTGTATATTATTATTTATATATTTAATAATATTACGTTGTTATTAACTAGTTTATAATAACATTTTCAAACTTAACATAAGTATATTTTATCTACCTCGCACTAAAAAAATATTAGATTGCATAGTAAAAGACACCTCAACCACTTTGAGTCCCTTCAAAGACAATTAAAAAAAAGATTATTCTAAACAATTACATTAGTAAATTCTTTCTAGATTTCACACACTGGTTTTTGTCATTTTCGTTCAATTCTAATGTGGCTCATATGTTTTCACGGACTCTTGATTCATTCCCTATCCACGAACTCAAGAAATATGTTTCCAGTCGTTCTTACTTTGTCCGAGGGGACTGTAGGCTTTTTGGCGGGAACACGAGAGGAAATTTTGTCAATTACTTTCTTTGTTAATTTAAAGTTTATTCAGGCCTAAACGAGTTATATTGGTGGTTTATCAACTGTTTGGTATCTGTGTAAGTGTACAAGTGGGAGATAAACTAAAGCCGCTGGACTGGCACCTCAGGTTCTTCCAAAAAATCTCAGAAAATTTCTAAAATATTACTGGTAGATTATATTCAATTCGTTTGAGTTCATCCCAATGGTTAACGATTTCAAAGAAACGAACTTCATTTCATTCCGCTCCATTTATAATCTAACAAATGAGCCAATTGACATGAAAAAAAGAAGAAACGAGAGATTTCTCTCAATGAAATTCAATGGCACAGTTTATTAATTATTAATAAAATCGTATTTCTAACAACTATACTTGTGAACAATTAATGTTGTATCCCAATGCCCCAGTCCGTCAGACTCGGTGGCGCAAAAGTTAGAAAAAATCGTTTTCTGTTTGTCTGGGTGTCGAACTTCGGTATAGGTATTTATTTAACTGTATAAACACGTATATTATCAGTTTCTAGTTCCCATAGGAACATACAGGGACTCCTGATTTGTGGCCAGATCGCAGTCACTTTTCCTCGGTTTTTTGCTATTTATTTAATATGAGTTAGTACTTTATTCCCTTTGCGACTTTGGTCACTGAACCCTTACACCGTATTTAAAAATAATTGATCTATACAAAACATACTTTATTTTAGATATTGTCAAATGAAAAACAGCCACAACCACTAACTAATTAAGTTAAATGAACAGTAATAGACTTATAGTATGCATATTGTAACTGCTATAGTATCAGGCGTAGACGAATAACTATTAAAAGGTCTCTCAAATATGTTATTGCACTAATGTCATTAACGACAGTGACCTTATCATTTGTTTTAGTAAAAACAATCTTAGAAATTGCTGGGAGCTTTACATGTATACTTTAAGCTTTGGTATTATTTTGAATATCGGTTTAAACAATACTTTCCAATACGATCAATATCTATAAGATGTCAGATACACCTAAATTTTCTAATTCTTAAACATTTCTCTTAGTATACTGATATTTTACAAAAACATTAACATCCGTATTGAAGCTACTTTATAAAGTAATAATTGACGACGGTGAAGCTAGTGGTCTAAGATTGTTTTATTTAAAAAAAAAACATTTAAAATCGAGCAGAGCGTCGATTCAAAAGTGATGAGTGAGGTCAAAATTCAAAAGTGGTCTCTTTGAATAACTTCGCGTAATAAATAAATTATCTCGAAAGTTTCGTCCGATTTTAATAAAAAAAAATCCGTGTACACTTCTCCTGAAAACTTGAAAAGAAATCTTGAATCATAGACCACTCGGACGCAGTTACAGCGAAAATGCAAACCCACAATTAATCCTTAATATAAACTTTAGTAAATAAAATAAAATTAGGCATAAGATGTAAGTAACTGAGACTACATGATATTTATCGGTTTGTTTATAGAAACCATACCCTATGTACCTACATGGACTGTGGGAGTCCTTTCTGCATAAGTACGTCCGCAACAGCTTTCCATCGCCAATTATTTAAATTGGCAAGTTTGGCAATTCAGGGCAAAGGCCAAGGAAGACCTGAAAAATTGATCGGCCCTCCGAGACCTGCGTCCGCTTCTAGAAGACTCATGATGACTGCCATTGCTGCTTCACCGTTGCCGTCCATGACCAGGGGCGGCAGCGGGGGGGAGGGCGGCGGGGGGGTGTCGCACAGAGTCGTCTCTCCCACCGACGGCGCCGGCGGGCTGATGGAGCTCACTGAACTCAGGGGCACGTTGTTGCGAACCTGATTTGAAGTGCTACTGTCGGTCCCGAGGATGTTGTCCACTAGCGCAACTTGCAGCGGAGAAAACTGTTCAGTGATATTATTAATATGTGTTATGCGTACAAAAACTTTTAGAAATAATCTAAAATTGAATTTTTTTATTGATTAGGTGGGTGGACGAGCTCACAGCCCACCTGGTATTAAGTGGTTACTAAAGCCCATAGACATCCACAACGTAAATGCGCCACCCACCTTGAGACATAAATTCTAAGGTCTCAGTAAGTATAGTTACAACGGCTGCCCACCCTTCAGATCGAAACGCATTACTGCTTCACGGCAGAAATAGGCGGGGTGGTGGTACCTTCTCGCCACGTTCTCATCTTCTTAGATCGCGGCCGTGTAAATCTACTCGTGCATTGAAAATCACAAACCCTCAAAAATCAAAACAGTGAGGGAAAACTCATCTGATAGTGGTATTTGTAACGTCAATAACTGCAAAAATGATTCTTTAAAGATTTGTAAAATAAAGTTGCTTCTAGTTGTCATCATCATAGATGTCTCTGATGCTAGAACTCGTAGATTCGATCACGGCGTGTATCCACTATGTTTTGAGTTATCTGAATATCATTGGTACGTAACATAATATTATTCACTGTTGACGTCCTCCCAATAATCTACTAACATTGATAATAACGTGGGCAACAGTTGAATTTTTACCACTTGCTTATTTGCCAACGTATGAGAATTAATAGACACAAGAAAACTCGATAAAGCGTTTTTTTAACCACTGTAACCCTTTAAGCGACTAACCTGCTGACTGAAGACGGCGTCTTGCAGCAACTCGGTCGGCAGGTCGGGCGAGTAATCAGTCGACGACCGCCGCAGAGCCTCCTCGGCGATGGCGCTGCCGATCTTATGGGACTCGACTTGCGAGTCTATGAGGCGCTGCATCTCGACGTCCGATTCTGAAAGCCCACGAGACCACTGCAGCATTACTGACGCAACGTCATATCTCGACGATATTTCTTTAATGTTATATCTAATAAAATAACTTTCTTATAATCGACATAGTTACAAACATTAACACTTAATCATTTATAATCCTTTTTTCGATGAACAATCGGTGACATTGTCAGGTATCACCGACCTGTCAATCTCTACCAGGAATCAATGTCATGTTTTCTATTCTGAAGGATAACCATTATCACAATCCAAGTGATATTTCGATCTCATGTTTAGCTGGATTCTATGCGCTATATATTTCTATTCTACACCCGGTTAAATTATCATGACCTAGCTCTTGAGTTCTTTCCAATCCTAAATCCTAGAAATGTAATGTATTGTGTTGAGTTGTTAGTAAATGAACATGGGCTGTGTTTATTGTTATGAGATATTTATTTTATCCTTATCTGACAAATTGAGACTTAATATAAGAGAAATATAAAATTGATGCGTTTCTTTTGGCGGCTGAATTTGAAAGAGAGTTGGTGTCATGGCGGACGTCGCTCGCTGACATTTTGACGTTCAGAAATTAAACAATTGTATTTTTTTTTTAATAATTGAACAATTGAATTTACTTTGCTTGTAAACATCAAACGCTGCTTGCGTCATGTCTTGCTGCAGCGACACCTGGGACTCCGACACGACGGTGTTGTTGGCCACTAAGCACTCGACGTCTTTCGTCCACGGATTTCTGAAAACGAAGACACATTTTTAAAAGAAATGAATTACATAATGCAGAAGAAATAATAATCTTAATGACGTGGTATATAGGTTATAGTTTAATAACAAAGATATTCGAGTATGGAGTAGTTTTATTATTATATAATGCTATTTTTGTTTGTAGATTTCCTAGTATCCCCTTTTCGTTGTGCACAATGTATATAACTAGTCAGGTCATAAGTATTGTCACACAGTAAAAACTTTTCTTTTAGAATGCTGGCCACAAAAAAGTTTATTGAATTCGAATTTCGAATTGTTCATGAAAATAAAAATGTATACTTTTAGAATTTTACTCATTTTTAAATATGGAGTGGACGCTTAAAGAAGACCGTGTTGCAATTATTGCGTTGCATCGTTGCGGTTACGCGCCAATTCAAATTTTTAACATACTGAAAAATTTGAATATAACCAAAAGATTCGTTTATCGTACCATCAAACGATACAATGAAGGCTCTAGTGTAGATGACAGGTCAAGAAGTGGTCGCCCTCGGTCTGTTAGGACTCCAGCAGTGATAAAAGCTGTGAAGGCGCGAATTCAAAGAAATCCCAAACGTAAGCAGAAACTGTTGGCCCTTCAGATGGGGTTAAGCAGAACCACGGTGAAAAGGGTGTTAAATGAAGACTTAGGGCTTCGGGCATATCTATTGGCACTCAGGAAGGTTTGTGTCATAGTACCATCGACGTACCACAGGTGACGCGCGAGTGGTTTCAAGGAATCGATTTTACTCATTAATCAATTAGAGATTCTGATAGTCACAACTTTTTTTTTTATGATTGAAAGATTAATGGTGGCCCGGAGGCATTTCCAGCTTCACCAGGACAGGTGGGCGAGCAAAGGGTCAGCCAGGAGGGGTGGGATTTGCTAACAACTGCCCGAGCGCCTCCGAAAGAGACCTAACAACTCAAGAGCAATTGCTTCGCGAATGAATCTACTACCGGATCGGAATCGCGACCCACTGAGAAGATCCGGCGAGAAACTCAGCGGGCTGATGCATGGGTTAGGTTGCACGTCGACTTCTTTGTCGAGTTCGACGAGTACGGTTACCGGGGTTCCTCAGCCTGCTCCTAGTGTTAGAGCTGAAGGTATCTAATGCAAGAGTTATTGAATCTTATGAATCCGTAAGGACGTGTCTAGGGCGACGACGGTGACTTGCTCCTGCGTGATCAGGATTCGCGGAGTAATCTGCGGCGGCAACGATAAGGCGATTATCATGACGCATAGCCTTATCGAAGTAACGTTCCGACACTGACTTCATGTGTTTGCGGATCGATTCGAAGCCCAGGTCGTCGTGTAGGTCGACGTTCCTCACGAACCACGGAGCCCCGACGGCTAACCTGCAAAAGCGGGATTGTAGGGATTGGAGGGTGTCTATGTGTGTGCGGGCCGCGTGAGCGAACACCACACTCGCGTAAGTCATGACGGGCCTTATGCAAGTTTTGTAAAGTGTCACCTTGTTCCGAAGGGACATTGTACTCCGCTTACAGGTCATGGGATAGAGTCTGCCGAGAATAAATGCGGCATGGTCACGGACTGTTTTTATATGCGGGCGGAATGTCATGGATGCATCCAGGGTGACTCCTAGGTACTTGACGTTCCTGGTCCAGGGTATAGGTTGGCCGAAGAGGGTGATCGGGAGTGTGATATTTCTCCTCCTAATGCGGGAGGAAATAAGCGGTGATAGTCACAAGTCAAACGTGACCGGAATCCACTAGTTTATAAAAAACATATGACAACAAGTTTAGTTAAGGAATTCATTCTTACCAGAGTGTTACAAAGGGAAAGTATATTTTGTTCGGGTTTTTTGTATACTCATATATTTATGTATGTATTAGTTTGAGAGACTAGGTATATAAAAAATGTTATTTTAATAATGTATATCGGGAATGCAAAATATAGAGGTGAGGGACGACCGCGTCACTGTAATCGCTCGAACGTACCTATGTATAAGGGGTAATGTTTCCAGGCCGCAAGCCGAAATGCAGTTGTTAAACATCACGGCATTTACTTTTAACTAGTGCTCATCCAATGATCGAAATCCAGCCATAATTTTCATAATCGCAGCTCAAGCTCAAAATTCCGATTCTCTAATGTATTTCATTTTTTTGTGGTTTCGTTATTAACTTTTTTATTTATTGCTTAGATGGATGGACGAGCTCATAGCCAACCTGGTTTTAAGTGGTTATTGGAGCCCATAGACATCTACAACGTAAATGTGCCATCCACCTTGAGATATAAGTTCTAAGGTTTCAATATAGTTACAACGGCTGCCTCGCCCTTCAAACCGAAACGCATTACTGCTTCACGGCAGAAATAGTCAGGGTGGTGGTACCTACCAGTGCGGACTCACAAGAGGTCCTAACACCAGTAAAAAAAAAAAATACATGTGTGCGATTCACACGTGGTAGAAGTGAAACCTTCCAAAATTAAAATACAATTATCCTAAACGTCTTAAGTATATGTAAAATTTTGTCATTAGTAAATAATTGTAAGGTAGCGCCCTCTGTGAATTGATATTTTAATTTCACGTATAATCCTAAATTAAAATTCACTACAAGAGCTTTCATACACACGTTAGTATTAAAAAATCTCACAGATGGCGCTGTATTAAATAGTATGTATATTTCTGTCTCATTCTTTGCTGGCTTCATCCTACACATTTTTGTATTTGTGTCTCTTACCTGTCGTTTTTCCGTTGCATCCGGTTTGAAATCACAACGATTCTAAAGAAGTTTTCACTTCAAAAAACAAAAAAAAAACATGTGTGCTATTCACGCGTGGTAGAAGTGAAACCTTCAAAAATTAAAATACAATTATCCTAAATGTCTAAGTATATTATGTAAAATTTTGTCATTAGTAAATAATTGTAAATCATCTTTTATAGTATGAGGTATTTATAGTATGAAGTCTGTGAATTGATATTTTAACTTCACGTATAATCCTAAATAAAAATTCACTACAAGAGGTTTCATACACACGTTAGTATTAAAAAATCTCATAGATGGCGCTGTATTAAAAAAAATACTACACTGAGAACGTCTAATTTGTTCTATCTCATTCTCTCGGCGGCTGAATCCTATACATTTATGTGTTTGTGTCTCTATGGACTTATTTTTTCGTTTCATCGAGTTTGAAATCACAACGATTCTAAAGAAGTTTCACTTCAAAAAAGTAAATAGATATAAACTGAGGAGGAAATAGTACTTAAGTAACTGTTTTTTTTTTTTCTGTTCTGTTCGCAGGCTATGTATGTATCACACGTACTTGAACGGTTTGAAGTGGGTTTGTATTCTGGCCATCGAGCCGTTCTTCCTGCGGAAGCAGTAGGGCGGGGTGTGGAGCGCGTCGCGCTGCAGCAGCGCGGCCTTGTGCGTGCGGGCCACGGCGCTCAGCTCCGGCCCGTGCACGTACTCGTATAGACTAGTGCCCAGCAGCTCCTGGGGCAAGAATCCTAGCGCGAGGGTCACCCTGGAATATACGAGACACGTTTTGGACAATGCGTGCTCTAATTTTAGAATTAGTACTAATGTTTAGTGAGAAACAATGCTATCTATGTATTTATGGTCGAACTTATATCTATTTTTGCAGAAATAACACAAAGTATTACTCAATATTAAGCCTATTACTCAATTTAAGCGGTAGGCAGTGGCCTAGCTCTGCCCCTGGCATTGCTGGGGTCCATGGGCGACGGTAACCACTCACCATCAGGTGGGCCGTGTGCTCGTCTGCCTACAAGGACTACAACAAAAAAGCCTATTTACACTTAGTTATACAGAAGATTAGATAAAACATAATAATATTATAGTAACCGGCAAACTTCTTGAGCAAATGACCTTGACTGCGCAGAACCGAATTTTAGATCACTTTGGTGGTGAGGGTGAGGCCCGACGGCAGGGGAAATCGTATCGAGCGCGTTATTGGTAGATCAGTAGAACCTTGCGTCCCGCACCGCGCCCTCGTTCCGCTTTCTCCCAAAAGTACGCTTGCGTACAGTGAAAAGTCTATCGTTATTAATCGTTAAGTTATTTGTTATAATTGCTTGTTGACTTTGTTGCCATTGCTATTTGTTGAGTGTTTGTTGATTTTTTATAAAAAATACACTATGCCGCGACAAACTGGTGTAGTATTCAAAAGAAAGGGTAGAAAAAAGTGTCTAAGACGTATATTGCTTCATTATAAAACAGGGGAAGAATGATATGGAAAAAGTAAAACAGACTTCGGAAGCAACAAAAACATCAGTGAGTACTGTGAGGTGCATTATTAACGAAGCTAAAGGCTCCGGCTTGCTCGCCGTGTTTCGGACTCCGAGTAAGAAAAGATCAGGGAAGAAGAAAGTTACCGGAATGGATAGTTTCGTTCAATCTGTAATAAAAAGATGTAATCTTAATAACTACATAACAAGCAGCGAAACTTCGTACCGTAGAAAGGCTTCGAAAAATTTAAAGAAGATATAAATTTGAATGGCTCGGAATGAAGTTTATGACGAATTATGAAAGAAGCTTCAGATGGAGAAAAAAAAAACAGAAAATAATCGGAAGCTGGTAATTGAAAAAAGTTATATTCGATTACTACGAATCGAATATTTTTAAAAAAATAATTAATTATAAACAAAAAAGAAGACCGAACCGACCGAGTTGACTCGGGTGATGAAAACAGTGATGATGATGATGGTCAAGATTATGATAACGAAAAAAATATACAAATACCAGCTTTGCTTCAACTGAACCAAGACCTGGCAACAGCTCTAGTTTTGACTTAATAGAAGGAATATCTATTTTACCCCATGATTAAATTATTACAATTATTAACTTCTAATTTTTGTTGATGTTCTAATAAATATATAAATAAATACATATGTTGATTTTAATAATTTAATAGCATTATGACGCAGAGTAAATAATGTTTTTGCACGTGAGTGTACCATGCGCGAACTTACCCCCACTACGTCAACAAATGCTCAAGAAGTTTGCCGGCTATTATACATTGCCTATCACCACTTAAATTTTCCTGTAAATGTCCTATTCATGTACGCTATTTGTTTTAAATTAGTAGAAAACTCACCGCTGATCAACAAATAAGAATTTCCCGTCGGTAGCGTGTCGTGAGACGTATTGCAGGTGTCTGGTTTGAGGCATGGATGTCGGAGAGTTCGTGGTGGGAGCTAAATCACCCAAGGTTCGGCCCACTGCCACTAGACACGACATGTTGCACGCTTCACTCTCCTCTCCCCCTTCCGCACTGGCACCGTCACACATCTTCGTTGGCGCCCACGATTTTAAATAACCTAAAGAATGGGCTAATTAAGCCTAGTTTTGCGGTCAATAGCTTTATTAACAAAATAAAGTTCGCTTAAATAAGCTTCGCTCAGCGAAAGATCGCGTGCAGCGCAGAGCCGCATCAGCATAGCAATGGAGAATGAGTGTTTACCTGTGCATTGCACGACGCAGTATTTTTTCTCGTGAGAGTGTTTCTTCCGCATCTTGGCCACCGGCTCCACCTCCTCCTTGACTGGCTGCGGGGGAGTTTCGACTTCTTCTGTGTCTAATTTGCACTTGATCCGACAGAAGAACGACCGACGTGCCCCCGGACCGAACCTGGACGCGCCGGCTACTACGTCCGCTTTCAATGGCAACATCGCTACAAATAATTTTATAGACAATGAGTAAACGAACAAGCAAAGTAAAGCATTCATTGTATTGTACTTCATATAGAAAAGTTAAGTGATTTTTATTAAATAATGCAAGGGAAGCATCGAGCCAAAGGTCTTATTTTGTTGCTGTTAGCTAGTTTATATGTATAACATAATTCTTCAGAATATTAATGACTATATTTAAGTTTTTACAGAGTTTCTCTCATTTGGTGATAAATACTATTATAAGTGTGTAAAACCTATCTATCTACTTCTTCAATGAAATAATCGTACATGCGCATGGTTGCCTCGGCCTCGTATCTCTACTCTAACTGATTTTCATTAAATTAGAATACCTACTTAATTAATAGCACAGAAAAGAGAAAGAGATCTTCGAATCTCCGTCGTAGCTGCTTACAATGGCCTTTTTTAGAAAACTGAAAGTGAACCAATGAGCAATAGAGAGGATTAAGGTTAGGATTTCGCTGCGCGACCGAATCAGAAACAAGGAGATTTGCAGAAGAACAATAGTAACCGACATATTCGGACGAATTGCCGATGACCTTATGTAGTATCTACTTAGGCAACTTAACTCGAAGTATTTGAGCATAAACCGAACAAGTTGCAAACCATACTCGTGAAGTAGTTCCGTCTCACCTCTAGTTCAAGGTCGACTATCATAAATACCAGCTGCTTCCATTCGAGCCTCCCCAGAGACCTGCCGTTCATATCAACGTGGATCGCTGTCTGTTCTACCTACCATATCTAGGAAGAACTGTTTGGTATGGGACAAACTTCGTGTACCAACGCTAGTCGCCGTTTTGAATTTCATCCCTACTATCTAGATGTCTTGATGGTTCCTCCTCACATAATAATGCCGGACTAACGCCGGACTAACAAATAAACTATTTTATTTTAAAATTCCGTACCGACACTTAAAGAACACTACAATGTTTTGGTTATATTTTATGTACCTATTTATAATAAAACAACTGGATAACAAGGTGTCCGACATGGCTAAGGTATGAGTAACGGGCCCCAATAGTTTGAAAAATGTCAGTCGTACGCGACTGAGATTGCCAAATTGATAAGGTAGATATTTTACACTAAGGCAGCGACCCAGCTGTGGCTGTGGCATCTTTTTTTTTTTTAACGCCACGTTAACTGATCCCGTGATAAGTTCGTAAAGAACTTGTGTTACAGGTACCAGATAACGGAAATAAATGTAAGATTTTTATTATACACATACATATATTTAGTATATATTTGGAAGTCGTTGTGGCCTTAAGGATAAGACGTCTGGTCCATTCGTATGTAGCGATGCACCGGTGTTCGAATCCCGCAGGCGGGTACCAATTTTTCTAATGAAATACGTACTCAACAAATGTTCACGATTGACTTCCACGGTGAAGGAATAACATCGTGTAATAAAAATGAAACCCGCAAAATTATAATTTGCGTAATCACTGGTGGTAGGACCTCTTGGGAGTCCGCACGGGTAGGTACCACCACCACGCCTATTTTCGCCGTGAAGCAGTAATGCGTTTCGGTTCGAAGGGCGGGGTAGCCGTTGTAACTATACTGAGATCTTAGAACTTATATCTCGAGGTGGGTTTTTTTTTTTTTTTTCCACTGGAGAAAATCGCCGGATCCCCACCCGCACAGCAGGTGGGGTATGTGGGAGTCGAACCTCACTAAAAACTCCTGCCGCTCACAGCCGGCGCCCTACCCCGGACCGGGTGGGAACCCAGTCGGAGCTATTGAGACGGCGGGACAGGGTTTACGCAGTGCACATTACATCCATCCCGCCGTCCCCCAGACGCCGGACCGGCGGCCGCCAGCAACACGACCGCCGGTTCCCTCGGTCGACGGGCCAAGAGCCCGATTGATAGCGCCGCGCTACACCTTCCCCCGGAGCGGTCGGGGGAACGCGACCTACCACGCCGCCCCACGCCTAGGTTGCTCCCCGCACAAAGCGGGTGGAGCCCGAAGCCCTTAGGGGGCCGGGTTACGGACGGGACCCCGGTCCCGACCCCCTGCCCGGCGGCGGCGGGTTTCTGCGTAGTGAGGAGAGCTTTGCCTCACTCGCCCCACCGCCTCCTTCTGCGAGATTAGCGCATTTACGTTGTAGATGTCTATGGGCTCCAGTAACCACTTAACACCAGGTGGGCTGTGAGCTCGTCCACCCAGCTAAGCAATAAAAAAATAAATAAAAAAATACATCCATAACCCTGGAAAAGACATTTATATTTATCATACAAATATCTTCCCTTGGCGGGATTCGAACCCGCAACCCCCTTGTGTAGTGACCATGTCACTTACCACTACACCAGACGGCCGTTAGTTCGAAGACGGTGGTAACCATTTGCCACGAAATGGGCTGCCAAGTCGCTTCTATTCGACAGCTATAGCAATATGTATGATATATTATACTCAACAGAAAATTCGACGTTTTTCAAATGGTAATATTTCATTAATGGATTAGTTGAAATTCCTAAGAAGGTCTCTGACAGCGTGCATTAATTCAAATACGCTCAGAAGTTAATATTTAGTGATCCTGTCAGAAGTCTCACTTGTTGTGTACTCACTTTTTGCGTCGATGAGTCTTTCTCGTGGACTAAGGTCTGACGATGATAGTTGTTCCTTTACTTTAGCGACGTCCTTTGGATGTAAAATGTCGAACAGGCTTTGGCCTAATAGTTCCGACTAAAATTAAAGCCCATTTGCATCATTTACAGTTATTAAAATGTTGGTAGTATTCAGTTAACCCTTAATCAAGCTAACAGTATTTTCCACTTTTTATTCACTTCATAACTTATTACAAGCCTGTCTTCCATTAAATATCAAATTTTTGTTCACGTTTGTCACTTTATCATTACTACTTTTTTGTGTAATATCGTTTAATTTCCTTAATGAATTCGTGTGAAATAAATTATCTTTCTCATTCCAAATCGAAATGATTACGAATTTTGGTGGTCGTGTATAATAAATACCTTCAGTCTTATATTTTATAGTGTTCTTTATACCAACCAAATATTACGTACACACCGGCGCTTTTGTATAGTCCTGATTAAGGGTTATAAGTTAGACATAATTGTGCACATACTTGATCGTAATGAAGTATATTTTTGACCGAAGCCGAGACGTAAAGTAACCTGCCGCGATCGCATCCCACGACGAGCAAAAAGCAGTCGTGAGCCGCCTGGAGTATCAGTGCGTTTAGTTCTCGCTCAGTGAGGTAAGTGGGACAGGGCCGGGCCGTCAAGGGGCAGGCCGAGAGCGCGCCGCGCACCGTCCTCAAGTGTTGAACGGCCATGCGGAGGACTGTCAGCTTGTCCAGCTTCCGAGCCATGGCTCCGCACATCGGTATCATGGCGCTCAGTTCCGATATAAAAGTGTTCATTTTATCACGTCGCCGTTTTTCGATCTCGCTATGATTTTGTCTGCAGAATACATATTATTGTATTGATAAAGGATTCAAATGTAGTTGGTAAATATTCAGGATCGTGCGAAGACTTACTTCTTGTCGGGAGTGCCGCGCGTGGTCGCCGTGGTTGTAGTTGTTGTGGATCTTGAATCTTCTTCGTCGTCATCATAAGCGCTTCCAGTTCCACTATTTAACAAATGTGGTAATTAACAGTATCAAATCAAATCAAATCAACAAATTTTTATTCAACATAAATGAAAGTACATACTTGTTGAACGTCAAAAGAACTACCGCCAATTCACAAGAACTAGCCTCCGTCCTGAGAAGAATTGGCAAGAAACTCAGCGGGCATGTATTTTTTTTTTAAATATGTTTTTTTTTTAATGTTAGATTTTTTTTAATATGAATTTTTTACAATGACTATTATAACGTAACAATTACTACAATATTGAAATGCCCGGAGCGAGCAACTCATTCCCACTTTGTGCAATCTTCTAGATAATCATTGATTTTATAGTAAGCTTTATTGCACAGATGTTCTTTAATAGTTTTTTTAAACCTATATATGTAGGTTCTGAACATCTTGTGGGAGTGGGATTTTGTTGTACAGGCGAGTACGGTAATAGAAAGCACTATAATATACAGACTAGGTAAAGGCGTGCGCAGAACGCGCTTCTTACTAAAGCGACGCGTTTTTGGTTAGCTTAGTAAAGTCAGCCACGCTTAGGTCTTTTAAAATAAATATTGGAATTTCTTCTATATTTGAATAGCCAGAAACCTAGCCCGAGATAACGGAGAACATTTCAGCAGAGCTTGAATAATAACAGTTAAGAAAGGACACAGTTTTGTTCCACTACCTCTAGACCAGGGGTCTCAAACTTATTTTGTCTACTCCCCACTTTGAGAATAAATTATTTTTAGCGCCCCAATTTTTTCACCTACTTAAAAAACACTATAGCGAAAGTTCAGTAGGTGTCTAAGAGTCCTCCTAGATAAAATTATGAATTGCCTCCCAAGCCTCTACACATCGCTCCCATATTTTTACTGGGTCTCTTACCGCTCCCTTTTAGGCCTGCAGCGCCCACAAGGGGGCTTTATGGCCCACTTTGAGAAAGGTTGCTCTGGACAAATATAATACTACTGTTTAATCTACTCCAAAATGAAATGAATGCAATAAGCAAGTCAAACTCACTAGGACGATGGTTTCCGTTTACGAGTACTGTTGGTCCGATTCCGCGGCGTGTGTCCGTGTGGAGACAGGCGCTGCGAGTCGCACGCCGATATCTCATAGTTTTCAGGAACGCTACATAATAATAATATAACGGCAACTGATGTAAAAATAATGAAATCAATATCATTATGTACGACCGAACCATTAGCAAGGTGATACGTTTGGTACCATGTCTTCTGAGTCATATCTACTAGGGCAGACGATATCACGATCTCTTTCCTACCAGTATTTACATACGAGTAAAATAATAACCGTGATGCCCGAGGTACATATGTACCTAGTCTTGCCATAAATACTGAGACAAAGGAAAAAAAAATCTATTGCAAATAACATTTATTACTTTTACACTGTGTTAGTTTAATACATAAATATAAAACAATTTAAAGTATAAAAAGCTTATTCAAAGTGGTCTCAATTGGCTGCAATACAGTCCTTTAAACGTTGAGGCCAGTTATCAATAGAAGCACGCACTCTTTCCATGGGAAAAATTTTCACTGCCAATCGTACGTACGGATTGTTTTAGGGACTCCAAATTATCATGGCGTTTAGAGCAAGCCGTACTCTCTAAAACTGACCATAAATCATAATCCAGCGGATTAAGATCGAGAGTAGACGACGGCCAGTCTTCAGCTATGATGAAGTCGGAAATGTTCGTTTCCAACCAAGACTGCGTAGACCGAGCTTTATGACCTGGCGCCGAGTCTTGCTGAAAGGACCATTCTTGATTACTGAACATGGTATTGTTAAGGGGCTTCACTACCTTCTTAAGAATGGTATCTTGATACACTTGAGCCGATGTTTTGATACCTTTTTCACAAAAGTATGGCTCAGTCACTCCTTCATAACTAATACTCCACCAAACCATCACTGAAGTCGGATAGTGCCCACGTTGCACTCTGTCGACTAATTGGGAAGCTTCCTTAGAGCTTTGAGCATAAATACGGTCATTTTGTTTGTTAAAATGTTGCTCAATTGTAAACAAATTCTCATTCGTAAACAAATATTGTACAATGTATTGGCGCCAAAATGAGAAAACTCAATGAGCAATCATATTATAAAAATGACAGATTCCAAATTCAAATGTAATATTTTGTTTATTTTTAATTGTAACAGTATTTATGGCCAGACTAAGTATGTTATGAATCGTTAGGAATATTTGACTATACAAAGATACTTTGTTTCTCTCTGTATCTCCTAGCATATTTATGTTCAATACGGAAACATTTTCTTTTTGCCACCGCACTATAGAGCGCAGCTCATCAGCACTACCTAGATGTGCTGCGTTCATCCATAGTAGTAGTAGTAGTAGATTCCAGAGGTCAATCTTGTCACAAGCCCTCGCGTGGAATACTGCTCCCATTTCCGAGCCGGTGCTCTCAAGTACTAGATACTTCTATTTGACTCCATATAGAAAAGGATAGTTCTGATGGTCGATAATTCTGCTCTCACGGTTCGATGGAAGCTCTGGGTCTACGGAAGGATTTCGTTTCTCTGTGTTTTGTACCATACGTTCCATGGGGAGTGCTCTGTGGAAGTGTTTCGAGATGATACTTTATCCCGTTTTTAACATCGCATACCTGGCATCGTAGCATAGTTCATCCTTACTATCTGCGCCTATTAGCTAAAATAACTAATCGGCCGTAAACTAGGTCTCCGGTACTATGGAATGGAATCAGAAAAAATGGAACTTCCGGAACCTCGAGCTAAACACAAGTAAAACTAGTTGAGTTCAACCATTTCTATCGCGAATTAAGTGAAGACTTATGAGCGTTTCGGCCTAAAGGGTAGTATAGCCACTCTCCCGATGGAATTGAAGCTTGGTGGCAACCAGCGGTAGGTTTGAATGAACACACGCAGTGGACGCTCTTGTATTCGATATCAGCTCGTATATTGGGGCATTCGGTGCCCTACTGGATGAGAAATGTCGCAATCGACAATCGCTCAGCTTTGGGGAGCTTAGAGTTGATGAAGAAGATACAGTCATTACTTTTTTACACAATTTGAGCAGTCTGTTGGAAACAGGGTGTATTTGTGAATCTAAAATATGAATCATCATTTGATTTTGTTTCACTCTTAAAAAATAAAATTCGAATTTGTCAAACTTATTAATTTAGATATTTAAACAACAAAACTCAATTAAGGAGACTTACACTGTGTATGCGGGGACAGCTGCTAGGCCGACCAAATCGTTTCGAACCGTAAAATATATTTTTACCACAATAGAACATCACAAGGTTCAATTTAGGGGGAATATTTTAGGGTAGCGTCTTTTCAAAAAAATCATTGCGTTATAGCCGGATTGAACCTAATGGGTGGCGTGGGGCGGTTACCGTAGCAACCTGTTTAGAAATCCCTTAACATTTTCAAAACTAATTGCCCCTTTTATCGCCTACACCATTCGAGTACCGGAAAATCACGACTTTCCATGCTGTATTCGCAAAGGGAACCTTGTTCGAGACTTGTTGAGTTTATTGATATTTAGGAGTAAGAACTGTTCTATTTTCGTTCTACTTTTGCCAGCCAGTTGTACGAGTATAAGTCATTTTTGACTTGACGTTTCTGAGTTGCTAGTTTTGAAAATGAAACCGTTAATCTTTAATTTTTTTTTTGTATTATACTTATGTTACCCGTTTGAGATATTCTTTGATCTTTGCTCAGAGACGTACCTGTCTATATATTACATTGTGAAAAAAAATCTATAAACGGAACATTTCTAAATTTAAAAAGTAAATATATTGTTGATATTACATGTATACGATATATTTCCATTCCTGCAATCTCTTTCGCGTTGAACAATTACCAATCATGAAGTAAGTACAAAGCGACAATAATAACAATTAAAGTATGTCACGAAAACGACAAAAGAGGCATACGTAAAAATGCGTTGATTAGTGGAGTCTGTGTGACACGTACGAATATTCATGCTTAGTGAAAATAATAAGTATAAATAAGATTGATTTGCAGGAAACCTAGTCACCATGGAGTCGATATGAAGATGAGGTGTAAAGTAGGTATGCACATACGTGTGCTTGGAAGCAAACCACCAGATGTCACGTATACCCATTACGAAGATATATAAATTATAACAACGGCTGTTCCTTCAACCCGATCTCTTCTCGTGGGTGTCGCAAAACATGATTGAGGAAATCCCCGGAAAATGGACAGCAGCGTATCATACCAGTATACTGCAATCGCCAACTGGTATTTACGGATGGTAGAGCATATTGTGAGGTCGCACGGGTGGGTACCACCACGCTGCCTATTTCTAACGAGAGGCAATAATGCGTTCCGGCTTGAATGGTGGGACAGCCGTTGCACAATGCGTTTCTTAGATTTCGACCACAAGCTAGTGGGCGAAATCTATCTATGTTGTGACGTTTATGTGCGCCGGTGAAGACAACACATATAAATTCGTTCATACATCGATGCAATGAATAAAAAAGTGACCGGCGTAGCGACCCATGATAACATCGCGTTCTTGCCTTGGGTGTTTCCTTTGGCCAAAGTAAGCTGGTTGTGTAAAGATGTGGATCATTTAATTATTTTTCAAGTCTTTGAAATTTTTAAGTTTTACAGCGAGATTGAACGGTAGGTCAGCAACATAAAGGCGTTTTATCTAAACAAATCTAAATGAAAATAATTTCAATTCATCAAAACTCAACCTCGGTGAAACATATTATACAAAAACAAAAATCATACACTCCAAATGAGTACTTTCTAATTCTTTTTTATTTGATATTCGTTGGAAATATTAAAGGTAACCCAAATCGTCATGTATTACGTATAAATACTGTATCAACACGAATTGAATTATGGAGAACTTTAAGTTTAGACATGCGCGAATTATCTTATGATGACGCGTGGATCCGGCTGGAGGTAACGTCTAGACGACTGCGCACAGTCGGCCAGCCGAGGCGACCGCAGTCCTGTATATATCAATCTCGATATATATACATCTGAGAATGAATTACTAATTCGAATAATAAAATTAGTTATTTCAAATGCTGAATGTCAAAACTTCATAAAATAAACCCGACCACAGATTTTAAAGACGACCATTAACACTAATTAGTTTATTTACTGGCTAACAACTGTTCTTTATCTCATATTGTGACACTTATGCTGTCGACGAAGAATGGCGACGTCTGGTGAAGCGCACCACCAACCGAAGTGATGACCACGACCACTCTGCCAAGAGTGCATACGACTGAGAAGAAGAATGCTGTCGACGATGGATTAGTTAACGTGAAAGAGTTTCTAAATCAAAATCAAAGTGCTTTATCTCAGTAGGCTGAGAAGGCTCTTTAAATCGTCACGTCTTGCCATTGTATTATTTCTAGATCTGTTCAATTTGAGGGTAGATTAACGTATCTGACGTGGGTGGACTTAAAACTTAGATAGATGACTCTGAATAGCTGTAGATTTACTCACTAGTGATTGGGTTTTGTTTTCCGCGGATCATGATGGAGTTGCTGTGAGGTCTGCGGCACTGGATGATGAAGGGGAGGGTGCGAGGTGATGAGGGCGCCGGCCGAGTCGGCGCACGCGCCGCCCAACCCCACGCCCCCTTCCGGTGTCATCTCATACGCCTGTATCGCACTCGGGTTCGCACTGAAACAAACAAAGGAGTATTAATCATCTGATATCATATTTACGTTTAGCAAATGGAGGGTAGTGATAATAGGTGATGAATCAGGATATGTGACTGAAAATCTGTCTTCCTCGAGCTACTATAAGCCCGTACTATTTCTCTAACTCGAGTTGATAGCACCGTTCACGCTTTTCTGCCATGAAGCAACCATGTGTTTGATAGTAATGATTACCGATATTGTAAAATAATGTTAGCCTTTAACATGCATATTGACAAACGAACCAGTCCTGCGTCATCCTGAGGTAGCCCCGCTCATCGATCTCCTTCGGCATTGCCGACCAATACAATAGATGTTAATTAAATAAACTGTAAACTAGAAAGGCAACGTTCCGGCGCGAGGCGCATAGCTGAAACTAACGGCCGTTTGTTTGGGAGCCCCGCCTCCCCCAAGCTTAACCAATAAGGCTTAGTAAGGCACCCCTGCCGCGTCCCGCACGCTGTGCTCTGAAGGTCTTTAAGAAGTCGCACGAGTACAGACCCCGCAACTAGGTCGTTAACTTTCGAGGTCGACCGGACTCAAATATAGGCTATAAGCGCTGCGGCTTCGTTTGAAATAAACGGGATATTAAACAGTGGATGTTGGCAATTTACCACAACTATACTAAACTATTTTATAAAGTAAGCACTCCACGTATTCACAGCTCACACTTGTTTCTTACAGTGAATTCGTTCCGTGAATTGAAACTCGGTCGGAATGATTATTGATTCCATATAGGTTCAGTGTATAAAGTACATCTGTATTCTAGTGTTGATTTCTCTTTCACTGCGCACTTTTTCACTTTCAGTGAAGGTGCACTGCTACAGAGTGAGCTGAGGTAGGGGAAAAAAGGTATTTATGCGTCTCTGAAATCATAGCCCACTCAAATTGTATAATGCCTAATGCTCTGCAAAGAAATCTTTTCTGTTTGGGTGATATTTTTCTCCTTGTATTTGCAATTTTGCGAGCAGATCTTAATAATGATAAAATTCTAAGCGAGGGTATGTCGGCAAGACGCCACGAGCGCAGCTAGCTCATGCGTGAGAAGGAATCGGGGACTAGTCAGCGGCGGCAACGATAAGGCGTTTATCATAACGGTTAGCCTTATCGAAGTAGTGGCGATCATGGAAGGTATATCCTTTTCACGAATAATTTGGTATACATTTTATAAAATGAACCCGAATATTGACGTCATTGTTAAATTTAGAGTGAAATTAATGAAATAAGGAATGTAGATCGTCACGGGGACCTCTAATTAATGGATATATGGATGGATGATGGAATGGAAGTGTCTGAAGACAGCGTCAGAACGCTTGTTCAAAAAGCTGCGTGACTCGATAACATCTTTATCGTGGCCTGTAATAAGATATCTGACCCAGGCGATGGGGCAACACAAAGCTGCCGTTACCCTAAGTACGTCGTTTCGGATCCTCCCGATCCACACTCGGTTCTTTTAGGACCCTCAAGCACCGGTCACCGTTTTCGTCGAACTCGTCGAATGCGGTGTTGGATGTGGAACCATTGAATGTCTTATCGAATCTTCTCAGAGGGTCGCGTTTTCCATTCCGTGGTAGATTTACCGAAGCACTACTCTTGCCAGGGCTAGTGTTAGAAAGTTCTCTCAGGGTGATCCCGTGAGCTCACCTACCCGTCCGCGTATATTTGGATTAACCCCCAAGACTACCAACGATTAGGTAAGCAAAAAAAAAAGATAAAATTAAACCACTTATAACTTCCTTGTTTCCGAACAGATTTTATATTTGTCGTTGACTCGCGGTCATTTATAATTGGCTTTTCTATGAGACAAAGACTATCAGTCAGCCCGCGGATTATGTAGCGAATGCGAAACTTGTACGGCTTCCGCGATGGTCGATAAAGGAATAACATCTAGTAGTAAAATCAAACGGAACCAGCTTTTTTTTGGGTCCATTAATCGTAGTAGGACATGGTTAGGTCGCACAAATTCTACTGCCGTGCATCGTCTGCTTATTTCTGTCTGAATGCTTCCGATTATCGAGGGATTACTTATTATGGACCTTTGTATTAAAACACACTCCTACAGAAGAGAGCATTTGGCTATTAATATGAGAACTTAATATTGAGTCTTCGGCCTCCAGACGACAGTATAGCTACCGACAGTCACGTTATACGTGGAGCAATAACGATGATCTTTACTACTAAATAATAGTCTAAAACTACTATTTCGTTCTAATTAGTTGCATACGGCTTATTTTTTTATGGTATGAAGTGGTTACAAAAGCTTATGAATGAGAATGCAGCAATCTTCGAACTTTGACTCTGTTTGAGATCGAAGCGTCAATGGTGTTATAAGCGGCTGTCTCAAATGTCAATATTTCTAGGCCAATATCGATACATTAAAAATATTTTATTTTGAATTAAAAATAATAGTTTTTGAACTTGAGTTACATGAACATATATAGTTTATTATAGGTTTTATTTTTATTTTGTTGTATTCTTTTAAAACAAAAAAGAAGAAAGCGCAAAAAATGCATGTCAATTACATTTCTTCAAGTCATATAATATATACCAGGTATACCTATATATAAATACTCGTAATACAGAGTTTGATTCAAAACATTGACATTTTGAAAAGTTTAAGCCCAATGTGAGAGATGCAAGAGGGCGAGGACCCTTGCATGGCTTCAACTCTCAAACAGTTTAATTTTCGAAATCACAACTTGACCGCCAGTGATCTAATAACCAATGAAATTACGACTCTAAAGGTAATCACATAAACGAGTAATGTTAATTTTCCAAAGCAAGAATCTTTTGAAAGTGGTATTACATTTGAAGTCCATTTAGAGATATAAGCGAAATTTTATTTCATTGGGAATGTATACAAACGACTCGTTACTGAACATTAGTTTACAAGTCAGTTTTTAGCTTTAACACAACATTCAGGCTATGCACCAACACAGAAACTTACGCGTTCCACAAACTATTGGCGTAAGCGGTTTGTTATCACGAACAATATTTGGCTTATCGGCTTTTGTATTGCTCCGTTTGCTTACATAATTAGTAAAAGATTTAGTTCATGCTCCAGCTGTAGTATGCATTTCTTTCACGAGAAACATAGCAATTTCAGACTAAATTTGGAAGCGGTTGGGACTAACTTTTAAGGCGCCTAATGTACTCGTAACGTGCGATCAAATATGGAGAAACTAATTTGAATAATAACATAATTATTACAACCGAGTAATCTGTCGGCTTCATAAATATTTATATCAATAAATGTCGAAACTAAAGAGTAGGTACGTCTCCTCAGTATTGTCAAAAAAAAACACAATCCATGTCAATATTATAGAACTTGCTAGATAGAGTCAATGGTAAACTAAAGGATGCAACAGGTGTATTACTCAAAAAGAGGCAATATTTTTAGTGCGATGGGTGGCTATTAAAACTTTCAACAATAATAGAGATACTAACTTATAATAGTACTATTTGAGTTGTAGCCGTTTTTCTTATTTTTATTTAATAGTGGTAAGTGGTGTTTTAATAGATTAAAAGTGGAGAAATATTCGGCAAAAAAAGAAATAAATGAAAAAAAAGGCTTTTACTGCGCCTTATACACATACACACTTTAAAATATTAACTTAATAAATATTTATTCGCATGAAATATATTGTGAGATGATTTGAATGTGCTTAAAAGTTGTGATCAATATTAACTTTATTAATTTATTTGTCGACATATCAAATACACAACCTTGAGATATCTTCTGGGCGTATCGTGACAATCAAGTAATGAAAAAACATGGGTCCTATGTGTTTACAGATAATACAAATAAAGCACATTTGAAGATACATAAATAAATACATAAATAAATAGCAGCAACCGGTTTAATGTTGGAAAAGTTATTCATAACATGAAAACAAGAAAAGTAAAAATCCATAGCGTGAGCCTTCCCCTTGCTCTCCAAGACTAAACCTTCGCTGAGACGGATGCAATAAAAGGTTGCTAGCTGATCAGCTGATGATTTTGTTTTGTATTTTCTGCTGTAGTATGTGAGTATTCATAATGCTCTTTATACCTTGGCCGTCTAGAGATTAACGCAATAGGTCACTATTCTTACTATCGAAATGGCTCGATCCCGACTTCATTCCTTTGACGCATAAATTTATTTGCTCAGCGTCTGGCTGTTTATATCTATATCATTATGTATCATCATCATCAGTATATATATTTAAAGATTTATGACGTATGCGATATTCAATTTAACAATTTGAAAAATCACAAAAAGTCACTTCCATTACAACTGCATTGTTGAAAAATCAAAACATAGAAATAAAAGGTCTCATTTTATTGTAAACACAAAAGTCATTAAACTGTATTTACGCTCGTACTCATAAAGCAGAGCATCCAGTACAAGAGAAATAAAGCTTTTAAATTGTCTCGGGTGTGGTTTTATGGTTTCGTTTTCTCTTTAAATGGCAAAAGTGCTATCAAGTAGGAGGAACTAGCGCTTTAACGATAGAACAAAAAGAATGAAAGATTAATGTAGATCAACTAAAAAATATATATTATCGTAGCACTAAGCTGCCCTAAAAAAGGGCTACCGAAGTCTGTAATGAGCGCCACCTGTTACTCTATTGTATTTATGTGTTAATATAGTATTTGGTACACATCTTATATTATTCTGATGACAAAGACATCTTGGAGAGGCAGGTCTACGACATTAACTAAAATTATGACTATACTTGAGACCTTTGAACCTATATCTCAAGGTGGGTCATCTTTATGAAGTCATTTCCTCGCCGGGAGATATGTCCAAAAAATGATAGTATGCGCCCATGCACAAGCGCTGAAAGATGCTGCTTAATGTCAAGTTCTTGAAGAATGGAGATATTCGTGCGAAGTTCAGTCCATGAAATACCAAACATTCGTCTCCAGCACCACATGGAGATTACAAGACAAAATAGAAAGCTGCAGGTAACATAGAAACCTATATGCCACAACCAACAAAATGTACTTTAAGGAAATGGACGAATCTGCAATAATTGTGGCGTTGTTCATATAAGTACATGTAAGCGTAGTGTTTTATATTTAACCTTGAAACTTTAATGGTGTTCTTGTAAAGTGCGATTGTCGCGATGACGTCACGAGTGCACTGTTGTCGATATTACATGAACGCACTGCACCAACTTCGAGATGTGAATACGTGTTTTAATTACAATCTAATCTATTTGTGCTTTCGAACAATAATATTGAAAGTGCTCTAAAGAACTGGGTGGTTTTGAGTCATTTGTAGGTTGTTTATAAACAACCTACAAATGACTGATGATGAATGAATGATGAATGAAAAAATATATTTTTTTGTGGGGAATTGAAGTCGTCGTGGCCTAACGGATAAGACGTCCGGTGCATTCGTGTTGAAGCGATGCACCGGTGTTCGAATCCCGCAGGCGGGTACCAATTTTTCTAATGAAATACGTACTCAACAAATGTTCACGATTGACTTCCACGGTGAAGGAATAACATCGTGTAATAAAAATGAAACCCGCAAAATTATAATTTGCGTAATTACTGGTGGTAGGACCTCTTCTGAGTCCGCACGGGTAGGTACCACCGCCCCGCCTATTTCTGCCGTGAAGCAGTAATGCGTTTCGGTTTGAAGGGTGGGGCAGCCGTTGTGACTATACTGAGACCTTAGAACTATATCTCAAGGTGTGTGGCGCATTTACGTTGTAGATGTCTATGGGCTCCAGTAACCACTTAACATCAGGTGGGCTGTGAGCTCGTCCACACAGCTAAGCAATAAAAATAAAAAAAAAAAAAAAAAAAAAAAAAAAAAAAAAAAAAAAAAAAAAAAAAAAAAAAAAAAAAAAAAAAAAAAAAAAAAAAAAAAAAAAAAAAAAAAAAAAAAATTATACGAACTTGGAAATTATCTCTGTTCATTTATATAAGTATTCAAATTATTGTTTGAAAAATTGTGTGGAGAATATTGTGGTATTTCAATGCCTGCCTTGTTCACAAAAACTAAAATTTATTTTAAATTGTACAGTTAATTAAGTACATTTACAAACGGGACACTTATTGTCTTTTATCGAGAACGACATTTATATTAACCAGACGCTTAGAAATAATGTAATATAGTTAAATGTTAGTTGTAATTATGTAGTTAAATTTTATCATAAATGTAGCAAAATCATCATGGGCCTCTTTACAAGTCAGCATCTACCATAGAGTTTTTAATCAATTGGAGTAAGAAAAATGAAGTTTTAAATATTGAAATATATGTAAACATGCTCTACCTTTAATTGGACTTATAAATGTATTAGCTTGTAACTATGTGATAGTTTCAGTAGATTTAAATGAAGGTTGAAAAACCGGCCCTTAGAACTTCTTTTGATCCACAAAGTTTATAGGGAAAAGTGGAAGTTTCATACAATAGAAACGGTTATATGACCTGTTTTTGTTGTTTCTCTTGTGGAGTTACCCTTCTCGTAGAGAAAGAACTCCTTCAGAGGCAGGACCCTTTCTGTTTTAACCCATTGAAGTAAAGTGTAAGGAAAAATGTAAATTATTACTTCTTAGTAGGTAGTGCCACGTTTTCGTCCGCAGCGTTGTATAACACATTAACACATAAGAAAACGGTGGAAAAAGAAAATAATTTTCCACTTTGTTCTTGTTTTTCATAAAATAATAGGGTTCTGAGTCGCAATTTGGACGTTTGAGTTTTATTTGTTCATTTAATGGTATGTACGTATAGGCCGACAGACGAATTCACGGTCCATTTAATGTCGAACGCCCACCGGAGCCCATAGGCACCATAACGTGATTGTATAGTGGCCATCCTGCCCTTCAACTCGGAACGCAGGACACCTTCGCGGCTGGTACAGACAGGCTGGTATCTGTCCACATAAACCCTACCAACAGTAATTCCGGTTGGCGATCGCAGCCCGCTGGTATAACACTCAGGCGAAGGCTGCTCTCCATTATCCGGTAAATCGCTTAATCGCCTTTTGTACGACACTCACGTGAAAAGATACCCAAGTTTTTCTTAGGCTGTAAAAATAGGGCGGATTTCCGCTCGTGCACTGGATCAGAGCAGGAGGGCGGGTTGCGTTTGTAAGGTTTATTGTAAAATAATTAAAACAAAAATAATAAAATGTATCATGTTAAACTTAAGGCAATTATCGGATTGTTAAATAGCAACACTGTTAGTGGGAGCAATGGCAGTAGTGGGGACGTGACATAATAAAAAAGGCGGTAGTCTGAAAAAACGAGACAGAAATCAGTGTATTGAGTAGTGAGCAGATATCTAAGATTGTACAAGTGGAGTTACAAATAAAGAAGTATTAAGTGAACTATTGCAACCTGCGTATTTATTTACTGGCTCTGGAATATGAGCTACATCTCAGAAGAGGGATCGCCTCACGTAAGTACATTCTTGAGTTTCTTGTTAATTGGCCGTCATTTTATATTTCGCAAAAAAAAAAAAAGTATAGAAAATGAATTAGAACCGCGCTGACTACGGAGGTAGCTTCAAAGTTTAGCCCGGAATAAAGTGATACGCCATGATTGTGGCATCTTCTTTACTATTTTAATAACTGAGAAGTAAAAACTATCTGATGTTATGGTTATGTCACGTGTTTCATTATAACTCAACGTTCAAATGTTTGTTGAGCTAGAATAAAACCAAAATAACATTGTAATTTACGTTATTAATAATAGCGACCATATCGCATTGAGTTTTATGATGCGTATATAATATGTTGTGTACACGTATGTACATATTCTTTAATATCACCTTTTATTTTAGGTGTGTTCATTTGAATTTGTGTTTCAACCACGAATTCAATGTATAAAGCATAACTAGTTACGAACTTTATATAGGTAGTTCTCATTCTACTAATTTTTGCTCGGTGCCCCGCTCGCATAGTCCGTCGATAAAATGCTGCCCATGCTTTTCATTGATATTTTCATTTGGGGTAGGTGAAATAATGTTGATATGGGTCCGATGACTGAGAATTTATAGACAAACAATTGTCCTCTCTCTATCATATTAGTATAGGTTGAACGTTGTTCATATTATTCACGTTCAATTTAAAATAACATTTTGCAACGTCTGCAAGTTCCAGAACATGAATAGACAATCGTTTGATGACACCCTCGCGCAGCCGTAAAGGAAGCAGAGGTGAAGCGGGTCCCAGCCGATCTCGTACTCGTGGCAGCAGCTCTCGCACGTGCAGCCGGGCCCGGGAGCTGGAACTGTACCAAGAACGTATCCAGCGACTAGAACAAGAGCTGCAGCAAGAGCGGGAGATTTTACAGCGATGCAAGAGAAGTACACGGCGCTCTTCAACCGAGAGGCCACGTGCGACCTCTCTTCGTGCAGCTACAGAGACGCGCCGAAGTGACTACGGGCGGCATGCAAACGTCAACCATGAACGCCGTGCAACACATATCAGGTCACGTAGTCCTTCCTTTTCTACTAATGATGTTTGTTGTCAAATTCTAGTCTATTAAGCACTGTCCCGAATCTCAATCGTTAGCGCAGAACACATCGATGATTAATAAAATATCACAGGAAATGTGTGGCTGAAAGAAATTAATGAAGGCGCGTCGGTTTATGGTTGGGACGATACCACCACTATACACTTTTCTACACTTACTATAAACCTCACGAACAAATTATGGCCAGTGCTTCGTAGACATGTTGAGATGAAGAAGCAAGCTTAATGAACCTATAGAGCAATACTATTATGAAAAACTGTCTCTGTTAAACCCATGTGGTATTTCTGGTAAGTGCGCTGTCGATTGCATAATTCACTGAATTAGTGACAGGACTATGAAGTATAGTGCCTTAGCTTTGCGCTGCTCTCTTCCAGAAAGGCTTTTACAGTTTCTAATGAGTTATAGGGACACGGTTAATGATCAACAACGATCGCAATTGAAAAAATAAAAATGTCTCTGACAGCGAATCAACTTCTAAAAAGAAAAGAAAGTTTATATTAACGGTATGGTCTTTGAGTCGCTCGTGGATTTTGAAATGACCCTCATTATAATATCTATAGCGCACAGATTAGGCAAATTCATGACAATATACCAACCATCATGAAAGGCTTTGGTAATAAGCTAACAAAGTTACCCGGGAGCAAACTTCATCAACAACATCTCGAGATTGATGGCGTTCGTGCTAGTGATTTGTAGATTAATTTATGATCAGCTGTTAGATGAGTCTTTGTTAATTGGTAAATCTTTTACTAAACAACCTCATATAATCTCTATATATAAAAATGAATTGCTGTTCGTTAGTCTCACTAAAACTCGAGAACGGCTGGACCGATTTGGCTAATTTTGGTCTAGAATTATTTGTGGAAGTCCAGGGAAGGTTTAAAAGGTAGATAAATATAGAAATGCTCGGAATTAAATAAAAATAACAATTTTGTTTTTCCTTTGATATGTCCCCCGTCGGACGGACGTTGGTTGTTTTAAGTTTATTTTATACAAAAGTTTAGGTCTTTTATTTATCGATTGAGGCACTACAAAGCATGCCGGGTCAGCTAGTTTTTATAAAGATTCAACTACTTTGAGGTTTTTAAATGTAGATTCTGAATTGCTGTTTGTTCGAGGAAAATAATAAAAATACTAAGTCACCTTCAGCTAGCTATTCGGAAGGGTCAGCGTTATATTGTGTATTAGTACAGCATATGGGTTATGTGTTAATAACTAATAGATTAGTGGCAAAATTAAACAACGAAGCCATTATTAGTGGAGGCATTTACCTAGTTAAAAAATGGGCAGTTATATGCGACTGTCACACCAGTATCAATACGCTGCCTATTACACGCTATTACATGAAAATAATATAATTTTTCGAACCGAAGCGATTAAGGTTATAAATAGATTAACTAAATAA
Source organism: Bombyx mandarina (assembly GCF_030267445.1). Lineage (NCBI taxonomy): Eukaryota > Metazoa > Arthropoda > Insecta > Lepidoptera > Bombycidae > Bombyx > Bombyx mandarina. Next base: position 19,933,856 of record NC_143208.1, on the reverse strand, counting down.
TTCTCACCGATAGTTTCGAATCAGGCCCATAAGGTAATGAGTGATAACTTAATTGATAAGAACTAGTTATTACTTGGTACAGCAGTCACTGAGCGAGATAAATTCTGAGAAGGATAAGGCACGCGGAAGGGTAAATGAGGTGTTGGAGGCTGGCATACTTAGGGAATCTACATCAGAATTTGTGAGTCCAATAATTTTAGTACCTACGTAAGAAAAAGGAGAATCCACAAAACAATGTTTAGACAGGTTAGAAGTTGACATTAAGCCTTGCAAAGTGTAGTTTCTTGCAGAACAACATCGAATATTTGGGTTGTGAGGTTAGTGCGGAAGGCGTTCGACTAAAATACAGTACGTCATTGGCTTTCCGCGTCCTGGAAACTTACACGGTCTGAAGTTTTGCGTTGGTCCCACACCCCCTGAATAAACTTAATGTCTGGGAATGTTCGCAGGCACAGGAACATGCGTTTCTAGAACTGAGAAAGTCTCGTTGATAGGCCGGTCTTAATCCAAACGCAGAACATGAGCTTCATTCAGATGCTAGCAAATTAGGAGTTGGAGGAATTCTATTACAGCGTATTCCAGGAAATTCCAACCAGTAGCATTCTACAGTCGTCAAACTTCTCCAGAAGAAAGGGTTATCCATTCATATGAACTAGAGACATTAGCTGTTATGTGTTCACTCAAGAAGTTTAGGGCTTATTTACTAAGGAAGGCATTCAAGATCGCGACTGATTGTAGTGCATTACGTTCTACCTTTCAAAAAGAGATCTAATTCCTCGGATCGCTAGATGGTGGCTCTTGATTCAAGATTTTAGCTGCGAGTTAAGTATAGGGCAGGGACCAGAACGGCACACGTCGATGCAATGTCGCGTAATCCTGTCCCGGAAGAAAATACTTTAACTATTGCACACACACACATACCGACTGTTTAACCATTAATGATGAAGACTGGTTATTAACTCTTCAGTTAGGTGACTCGGACTTAGGTAGAATCGAGACATACTTTATATATTATACTTTATATAACGTCCGTCTGGTGTAGTGGTAAGTGACATGGTCACTGCACTGGGGGGGTCGCGGGTTCGAGTCCCGCCAAGGGAGGATATTTGTATGATAAATATTAATGTATTTTCCAGGGTTATGGATGTATATTAAATGTGTGTATGTGTATAATAGGAATCTTGCATTTGTTTCCGATATCTGGTACCTATAACACAAGTTCTTTGCGAACTTATCACGGGACCAGTTAGCGTGGCGTAATTGTTAGTAAAATATTTATTTATATTTATCTATTAAAGACTGCTTTATCATTCGCAATAATAAGCTATTAGGTATTTAAACAAAGTTTAACAAGATGTTAGATGGGTGGTACTAAAAGGTACTCAATGGCAAAATTGTAAGTTGAACCATGACGAAATAGAACAATTAGGCGGAATTATTGGTTTGTGAAAATGACTCTTTTTGCGTAAGCGCGTGTATTGAGTACGCTTACGCGAGGCATACATAGCATGCACGGCAAGGATTGTTACATCCTATTTTGAAGTTCGACATTCCTTTTCACACGCTTCACCTTGATCATGTTGGGTTCTTCATAAGGTCAAAACGGGGCTATACGTACATTTTGGTTATAGCAGGTTCCTTTACAAAGTTTGTATTTATTAAATCTGTGCACGAAGGTGCAGAACGTCATTATATGCTTGAAGAGATATTTTATACTTTCAGCGACCCAGATAGGCACGTTAGTGATAAGGAAAGTTTTTCACATCTCAACTATTCAAGAAAATTTGTCTTAATAAAGGTATCTAACAAATTTTAAATTCCAGTCCACGATCACAAATGGTATAACAGCATGATTTTAGACTCATTAACTGCACAAAATTTAAAAGCAATGAGAAGGATTGGAATAAAAAGTTAGGAATAATAAATGGGGTTTAAGTAATACTGTACAGAAGACTACTGATAGGACAACAATGGAAGTCATGTTCGGTATGAAAATGAATAGTGAAATTAATCCGGCCTTAAACGAAGAGTGCCTAGAGAGACTGACTGATCTTATTTCTATACGGAAACAAGTTAAGGAAAGGATAGAAAACAAAACATTATTACGATAGGAATAGGAAACCGGCTCGAAATTACAACAAGGGAGAACTCTTGAAAGTATTAAAATCTTCTTTTAAAAGACACAAAGCTACTACGAAGGCTCTTTCAAGAACCTTAAGTGCTAGGTGATGATCATTATAGGATAAACGATCCCTGGATTTGAAGGGATGAAAAATAAACTACTTTTGCATACGATCGTATGCAGCAATGGATACATATCGCGTCACTTGATCTTCTTATCAATGAACTTTATACTGATCACGATGCAACCGACACTGAATAATAGTATTAGTAATGATCGATTATAGTCTAGAATATATTACTAAGATATCAGTATTTATCGGTTAATATATGTACATAAACATATTATTATTATGCTTAAATTGTTATTATGTATACAATTAATTTGATAAAGAAATTATGCTGCAGTATTATTTTATTTACAGGTCAGGAGCGAGAATGGATTGGTTCGCACCTTGACCAGAAAGTCCTTGAGAATAGATTGATTCAAGGCAAAATAGGAAATACTACAGCTGAGAATTGATTGGTTCAGTTTGTGTATTTTATAAAGTCCTTGAGAATTAATTGGTACCTACAAGGCAAACAAGAAATACTATAGCTGAGAATTGATTGGTTCAGTTACTTATATTTCATGAAGTCCTTGAGAATTGATTGGTTCAGTTTGTTATATTTTATTTCACGAAGTCCTTGCAATTGATTGGTCTAGTGTGTTTAAAGTCATTGAGAATTGACTAGTTCGAAGGAGTTTCATAATTGCGAATTGACTGGTGTGAAGGAGTTTCACAACTGAGAATCGACTGGTGTGAAGGAGTTTCACAACGGAGAATCGACTGGTTCGAGGAAGTTTCACAACTGAGAATCGACTGGTTCGAGGAAGTTTCACAACTGAGAATCGACTGGTTCGAGGAAGTTTCACAACTGAGAATCGACTGGCTGAGGCAGTTTCACAACTGAGAATCGACTGGCTGAGGCAGTTTCACAACTGAGAATCGACTGGTGTGAAGGAGTTTCACAACGGAGAATCGACTGGTTCGAGGAAGTTTCACAACTGAGAATCGACTGGTTCGAGGAAGTTTCACAACTGAGAATCGACTGGCTGAGGCAGTTTCACAACTGAGAATCGACTGGTGTGAAGGAGTTTCACAACGGAGAATCGACTGGTTCGAGGAAGTTTCACAACTGAGAATCGACTGGTTCGAGGAAGTTTCACAACTGAGAATCGACTGGTTCGAGGAAGTTTCACAACTGAGAATCGACTGGTACGAGAAAGTTTCACAACTGAGAATCGACTGGCTGAGGCAGTTTCACAACTGAGAATCGACTGGTGTGAAGGAGTTTCACAACGGAGAATCGACTGGTTCGAGGAAGTTTCACAACTGAGAATCGACTGGTTCGAGGAAGTTTCACAACTGAGAATCGACTGGTACGAGAAAGTTTCACAACTGAGAATCGACTGGCTGAGGCAGTTTCACAACTGAGAATTGACTGGCTGAGGCAGTTTCACAACTGAGAATTGACTGGCTGAGGCAGTTTCACAACTGAGAATTGACTGGCTGAGGCAGTTTCACAACTGAGAATCGACTGGTACGAGAAAGTTTCACAACTGAGAATCGACTGGCTGAGGCAGTTTCACAACTGAGAATTGACTGGCTGAGGCAGTTTCACAACTGAGAATCGACTGGTACGAGAAAGTTTCACAACTGAGAATCGACTGGCTGAGGCAGTTTCACAACTGAGAATTGACTGGCTGAGGCAGTTTCACAACTGAGAATCGACTGGTACGAGAAAGTTTCACAACTGAGAATCGACTGGTACGAGAAAGTTTCACAACTGAGAATCGACTGGCTGAGGCAGTTTCACAACTGAGAATTGACTGGCTGAGGCAGTTTCACAACTGAGAATCGACTGGTACGAGAAAGTTTCACAACTGAGAATCGACTGGCTGAGGCAGTTTCACAACTGAGAATTGACTGGCTGAGGCAGTTTCACAACTGAGAATCGACTGGTACGAGAAAGTTTCACAACTGAGAATCGACTGGCTGAGGCAGTTTCACAACTGAGAATTGACTGGCTGAGGCAGTTTCACAACTGAGAATTGACTGGCTGAGGCAGTTTCACAACTGAGAATCGACTGGTACGAGAAAGTTTCACAACTGAGAATCGACTGGCTGAGGCAGTTTCACAACTGAGAATTGACTGGCTGAGGCAGTTTCACAACTGAGAATCGACTGGTACGAGAAAGTTTCACAACTGAGAATCGACTGGCTGAGGCAGTTTCACAACTGAGAATTGACTGGCTGAGGCAGTTTCACAACTGAGAATCGACTGGTTCGAGGAAGTTTCACAACTGAGAATTGACTGGCTGAGGCAGTTTCACAACTGAGAATCGACTGGTTCGAGAAAGTTTCACAACTGAGAATTGACTGGCTGAGGCAGTTTCACAACTGAGAATCGACTGGTACGAGAAAGTTTCACAACTGAGAATCGACTGGCTGAGGCAGTTTCACAACTGAGAATTGACTGGCTGAGGCAGTTTCACAACTGAGAATCGACTGGTACGAGAAAGTTTCACAACTGAGAATCGACTGGCTGAGGCAGTTTCACAACTGAGAATTGACTGGCTGAGGCAGTTTCACAACTGAGAATTGACTGGCTGAGGCAGTTTCACAACTGAGAATCGACTGGTACGAGAAAGTTTCACAACTGAGAATCGACTGGCTGAGGCAGTTTCACAACTGAGAATTGACTGGCTGAGGCAGTTTCACAACTGAGAATCGACTGGCTGAGGCAGTTTCACAACTGAGAATTGACTGGCTGAGGCAGTTTCACAACTGAGAATCGACTGGCTGAGGCAGTTTCACAACTGAGAATTGACTGGCTGAGGCAGTTTCACAACTGAGAATCGACTGGCTGAGGCAGTTTCACAACTGAGAATTGACTGGCTGAGGCAGTTTCACAACTGAGAATCGACTGGCTGAGGCAGTTTCACAACTGAGAATTGACTGGCTGAGGCAGTTTCACAACTGAGAATCGACTGGCTGAGGCAGTTTCACAACTGAGAATTGACTGGCTGAGGCAGTTTCACAACTGAGAATCGACTGGCTGAGGCAGTTTCACAACTGAGAATTGACTGGCTGAGGCAGTTTCACAACTGAGAATCGACTGGCTGAGGCAGTTTCACAACTGAGAATTGACTGGCTGAGGCAGTTTCACAACTGAGAATCGACTGGCTGAGGCAGTTTCACAACTGAGAATTGACTGGCTGAGGCAGTTTCACAACTGAGAATCGACTGGTACGAGAAAGTTTCACAACTGAGAATTGACTGGCTGAGGCAGTTTCACAACTGAGAATCGACTGGTGTGAAGGAGTTTCACAACGGAGAATCGACTGGTTCGAGGAAGTTTCACAACTGAGAATCGACTGGTTCGAGGAAGTTTCACAACTGAGAATCGACTGGTTCGAGGAAGTTTCACAACTGAGAATCGACTGGTACGAGAAAGTTTCACAACTGAGAATCGACTGGCTGAGGCAGTTTCACAACTGAGAATTGACTGGCTGAGGCAGTTTCACAACTGAGAATTGACTGGCTGAGGCAGTTTCACAACTGAGAATTGACTGGCTGAGGCAGTTTCACAACTGAGAATCGACTGGTACGAGAAAGTTTCACAACTGAGAATCGACTGGCTGAGGCAGTTTCACAACTGAGAATTGACTGGCTGAGGCAGTTTCACAACTGAGAATCGACTGGTACGAGAAAGTTTCACAACTGAGAATCGACTGGCTGAGGCAGTTTCACAACTGAGAATTGACTGGCTGAGGCAGTTTCACAACTGAGAATCGACTGGTACGAGAAAGTTTCACAACTGAGAATCGACTGGTACGAGAAAGTTTCACAACTGAGAATCGACTGGCTGAGGCAGTTTCACAACTGAGAATTGACTGGCTGAGGCAGTTTCACAACTGAGAATCGACTGGTACGAGAAAGTTTCACAACTGAGAATCGACTGGCTGAGGCAGTTTCACAACTGAGAATTGACTGGCTGAGGCAGTTTCACAACTGAGAATCGACTGGTACGAGAAAGTTTCACAACTGAGAATCGACTGGCTGAGGCAGTTTCACAACTGAGAATTGACTGGCTGAGGCAGTTTCACAACTGAGAATTGACTGGCTGAGGCAGTTTCACAACTGAGAATCGACTGGTACGAGAAAGTTTCACAACTGAGAATCGACTGGCTGAGGCAGTTTCACAACTGAGAATTGACTGGCTGAGGCAGTTTCACAACTGAGAATCGACTGGTACGAGAAAGTTTCACAACTGAGAATCGACTGGCTGAGGCAGTTTCACAACTGAGAATTGACTGGCTGAGGCAGTTTCACAACTGAGAATCGACTGGTTCGAGAAAGTTTCACAACTGAGAATTGACTGGCTGAGGCAGTTTCACAACTGAGAATCGACTGGTACGAGAAAGTTTCACAACTGAGAATCGACTGGCTGAGGCAGTTTCACAACTGAGAATTGACTGGCTGAGGCAGTTTCACAACTGAGAATCGACTGGTACGAGAAAGTTTCACAACTGAGAATCGACTGGCTGAGGCAGTTTCACAACTGAGAATTGACTGGCTGAGGCAGTTTCACAACTGAGAATTGACTGGCTGAGGCAGTTTCACAACTGAGAATTGACTGGCTGAGGCAGTTTCACAACTGAGAATCGACTGGTACGAGAAAGTTTCACAACTGAGAATCGACTGGCTGAGGCAGTTTCACAACTGAGAATTGACTGGCTGAGGCAGTTTCACAACTGAGAATTGACTGGCTGAGGCAGTTTCACAACTGAGAATCGACTGGTACGAGAAAGTTTCACAACTGAGAATCGACTGGCTGAGGCAGTTTCACAACTGAGAATTGACTGGCTGAGGCAGTTTCACAACTGAGAATCGACTGGCTGAGGCAGTTTCACAACTGAGAATTGACTGGCTGAGGCAGTTTCACAACTGAGAATCGACTGGCTGAGGCAGTTTCACAACTGAGAATTGACTGGCTGAGGCAGTTTCACAACTGAGAATCGACTGGTTCGAGGAAGTTTCACAACTGAGAATCGACTGGTTCGAGGAAGTTTCACAACTGAGAATCGACTGGTACGAGAAAGTTTCACAACTGAGAATCGACTGGCTGAGGCAGTTTCACAACTGAGAATTGACTGGCTGAGGCAGTTTCACAACTGAGAATTGACTGGCTGAGGCAGTTTCACAACTGAGAATTGACTGGCTGAGGCAGTTTCACAACTGAGAATCGACTGGTACGAGAAAGTTTCACAACTGAGAATCGACTGGCTGAGGCAGTTTCACAACTGAGAATTGACTGGCTGAGGCAGTTTCACAACTGAGAATCGACTGGTACGAGAAAGTTTCACAACTGAGAATCGACTGGCTGAGGCAGTTTCACAACTGAGAATCGACTGGCTGAGGCAGTTTCACAACTGAGAATCGACTGGTACGAGAAAGTTTCACAACTGAGAATTGACTGGCTGAGGCAGTTTCACAACTGAGAATCGACTGGTACGAGAAAGTTTCACAACTGAGAATCGACTGGCTGAGGCAGTTTCACAACTGAGAATTGACTGGCTGAGGCAGTTTCACAACTGAGAATCGACTGGTACGAGAAAGTTTCACAACTGAGAATCGACTGGCTGAGGCAGTTTCACAACTGAGAATCGACTGGTGTGAAGGAGTTTCACAACGGAGAATCGACTGGTTCGAGGAAGTTTCACAACTGAGAATCGACTGGTTCGAGGAAGTTTCACAACTGAGAATCGACTGGTTCGAGGAAGTTTCACAACTGAGAATCGACTGGTACGAGAAAGTTTCACAACTGAGAATCGACTGGCTGAGGCAGTTTCACAACTGAGAATTGACTGGCTGAGGCAGTTTCACAACTGAGAATTGACTGGCTGAGGCAGTTTCACAACTGAGAATTGACTGGCTGAGGCAGTTTCACAACTGAGAATCGACTGGTACGAGAAAGTTTCACAACTGAGAATCGACTGGCTGAGGCAGTTTCACAACTGAGAATTGACTGGCTGAGGCAGTTTCACAACTGAGAATCGACTGGTACGAGAAAGTTTCACAACTGAGAATCGACTGGCTGAGGCAGTTTCACAACTGAGAATTGACTGGCTGAGGCAGTTTCACAACTGAGAATCGACTGGTACGAGAAAGTTTCACAACTGAGAATCGACTGGTACGAGAAAGTTTCACAACTGAGAATCGACTGGCTGAGGCAGTTTCACAACTGAGAATTGACTGGCTGAGGCAGTTTCACAACTGAGAATCGACTGGTACGAGAAAGTTTCACAACTGAGAATCGACTGGCTGAGGCAGTTTCACAACTGAGAATTGACTGGCTGAGGCAGTTTCACAACTGAGAATCGACTGGTACGAGAAAGTTTCACAACTGAGAATCGACTGGCTGAGGCAGTTTCACAACTGAGAATTGACTGGCTGAGGCAGTTTCACAACTGAGAATTGACTGGCTGAGGCAGTTTCACAACTGAGAATCGACTGGTACGAGAAAGTTTCACAACTGAGAATCGACTGGCTGAGGCAGTTTCACAACTGAGAATTGACTGGCTGAGGCAGTTTCACAACTGAGAATCGACTGGTACGAGAAAGTTTCACAACTGAGAATCGACTGGCTGAGGCAGTTTCACAACTGAGAATTGACTGGCTGAGGCAGTTTCACAACTGAGAATCGACTGGTTCGAGGAAGTTTCACAACTGAGAATTGACTGGCTGAGGCAGTTTCACAACTGAGAATCGACTGGTTCGAGAAAGTTTCACAACTGAGAATTGACTGGCTGAGGCAGTTTCACAACTGAGAATCGACTGGTACGAGAAAGTTTCACAACTGAGAATCGACTGGCTGAGGCAGTTTCACAACTGAGAATTGACTGGCTGAGGCAGTTTCACAACTGAGAATCGACTGGTACGAGAAAGTTTCACAACTGAGAATCGACTGGCTGAGGCAGTTTCACAACTGAGAATTGACTGGCTGAGGCAGTTTCACAACTGAGAATTGACTGGCTGAGGCAGTTTCACAACTGAGAATCGACTGGTACGAGAAAGTTTCACAACTGAGAATCGACTGGCTGAGGCAGTTTCACAACTGAGAATTGACTGGCTGAGGCAGTTTCACAACTGAGAATCGACTGGCTGAGGCAGTTTCACAACTGAGAATTGACTGGCTGAGGCAGTTTCACAACTGAGAATCGACTGGCTGAGGCAGTTTCACAACTGAGAATTGACTGGCTGAGGCAGTTTCACAACTGAGAATCGACTGGCTGAGGCAGTTTCACAACTGAGAATTGACTGGCTGAGGCAGTTTCACAACTGAGAATCGACTGGCTGAGGCAGTTTCACAACTGAGAATTGACTGGCTGAGGCAGTTTCACAACTGAGAATCGACTGGCTGAGGCAGTTTCACAACTGAGAATTGACTGGCTGAGGCAGTTTCACAACTGAGAATCGACTGGCTGAGGCAGTTTCACAACTGAGAATTGACTGGCTGAGGCAGTTTCACAACTGAGAATCGACTGGCTGAGGCAGTTTCACAACTGAGAATTGACTGGCTGAGGCAGTTTCACAACTGAGAATCGACTGGCTGAGGCAGTTTCACAACTGAGAATTGACTGGCTGAGGCAGTTTCACAACTGAGAATCGACTGGTACGAGAAAGTTTCACAACTGAGAATTGACTGGCTGAGGCAGTTTCACAACTGAGAATCGACTGGTGTGAAGGAGTTTCACAACGGAGAATCGACTGGTTCGAGGAAGTTTCACAACTGAGAATCGACTGGTTCGAGGAAGTTTCACAACTGAGAATCGACTGGTTCGAGGAAGTTTCACAACTGAGAATCGACTGGTACGAGAAGTTTCACAACTGAGAATCGACTGGCTGAGGCAGTTTCACAACTGAGAATTGACTGGCTGAGGCAGTTTCACAACTGAGAATTGACTGGCTGAGGCAGTTTCACAACTGAGAATTGACTGGCTGAGGCAGTTTCACAACTGAGAATCGACTGGTACGAGAAAGTTTCACAACTGAGAATCGACTGGCTGAGGCAGTTTCACAACTGAGAATTGACTGGCTGAGGCAGTTTCACAACTGAGAATCGACTGGTACGAGAAAGTTTCACAACTGAGAATCGACTGGCTGAGGCAGTTTCACAACTGAGAATTGACTGGCTGAGGCAGTTTCACAACTGAGAATCGACTGGTACGAGAAAGTTTCACAACTGAGAATCGACTGGTACGAGAAAGTTTCACAACTGAGAATCGACTGGCTGAGGCAGTTTCACAACTGAGAATTGACTGGCTGAGGCAGTTTCACAACTGAGAATCGACTGGTACGAGAAAGTTTCACAACTGAGAATCGACTGGCTGAGGCAGTTTCACAACTGAGAATTGACTGGCTGAGGCAGTTTCACAACTGAGAATCGACTGGTACGAGAAAGTTTCACAACTGAGAATCGACTGGCTGAGGCAGTTTCACAACTGAGAATTGACTGGCTGAGGCAGTTTCACAACTGAGAATTGACTGGCTGAGGCAGTTTCACAACTGAGAATCGACTGGTACGAGAAGTTTCACAACTGAGAATCGACTGGCTGAGGCAGTTTCACAACTGAGAATTGACTGGCTGAGGCAGTTTCACAACTGAGAATCGACTGGTACGAGAAAGTTTCACAACTGAGAATCGACTGGCTGAGGCAGTTTCACAACTGAGAATTGACTGGCTGAGGCAGTTTCACAACTGAGAATCGACTGGTTCGAGAAAGTTTCACAACTGAGAATTGACTGGCTGAGGCAGTTTCACAACTGAGAATCGACTGGTACGAGAAAGTTTCACAACTGAGAATCGACTGGCTGAGGCAGTTTCACAACTGAGAATTGACTGGCTGAGGCAGTTTCACAACTGAGAATCGACTGGTACGAGAAAGTTTCACAACTGAGAATCGACTGGCTGAGGCAGTTTCACAACTGAGAATTGACTGGCTGAGGCAGTTTCACAACTGAGAATCGACTGGTACGAGAAAGTTTCACAACTGAGAATCGACTGGCTGAGGCAGTTTCACAACTGAGAATTGACTGGCTGAGGCAGTTTCACAACTGAGAATTGACTGGCTGAGGCAGTTTCACAACTGAGAATCGACTGGTACGAGAAAGTTTCACAACTGAGAATCGACTGGCTGAGGCAGTTTCACAACTGAGAATTGACTGGCTGAGGCAGTTTCACAACTGAGAATCGACTGGCTGAGGCAGTTTCACAACTGAGAATTGACTGGCTGAGGCAGTTTCACAACTGAGAATCGACTGGCTGAGGCAGTTTCACAACTGAGAATTGACTGGCTGAGGCAGTTTCACAACTGAGAATCGACTGGCTGAGGCAGTTTCACAACTGAGAATTGACTGGCTGAGGCAGTTTCACAACTGAGAATCGACTGGCTGAGGCAGTTTCACAACTGAGAATTGACTGGCTGAGGCAGTTTCACAACTGAGAATCGACTGGCTGAGGCAGTTTCACAACTGAGAATTGACTGGCTGAGGCAGTTTCACAACTGAGAATCGACTGGTACGAGAAAGTTTCACAACTGAGAATTGACTGGCTGAGGCAGTTTCACAACTGAGAATCGACTGGCTGAGGCAGTTTCACAACTGAGAATCGACTGGCTGAGGCAGTTTCACAACTGAGAATTGACTGGCTGAGGCAGTTTCACAACTGAGAATCGACTGGTACGAGAAAGTTTCACAACTGAGAATTGACTGGCTGAGGCAGTTTCACAACTGAGAATTGACTGGCTGAGGCAGTTTCACAACTGAGAATGACTGGCGAGCAGTTCACAACTGAGAATGACTGCTGAGGCAGTTTCACAACTGAGAATCGACTGGCTGAGGCAGTTTCACAACTGAGAATTGACTGGCTGAGGCAGTTTCACAACTGAGAATCGACTGGCTGAGGCAGTTTCACAACTGAGAATTGACTGGCTGAGGCAGTTTCACAACTGAGAATCGACTGGCTGAGGCAGTTTCACAACTGAGAATCGACTGGTACGAGAAAGTTTCACAACTGAGAATTGACTGGCTGAGGCAGTTTCACAACTGAGAATCGACTGGCTGAGGCAGTTTCACAACTGAGAATTGACTGGCTGAGGCAGTTTCACAACTGAGAATTGACTGGCTGAGGCAGTTTCACAACTGAGAATTGACTGGCTGAGGCAGTTTCACAACTGAGAATTGACTGGCTGAGGCAGTTTCACAACTGAGAATCGACTGGTACGAGAAAGTTTCACAACTGAGAATTGACTGGCTGAGGCAGTTTCACAACTGAGAATTGACTGGCTGAGGCAGTTTCACAACTGAGAATCGACTGGCTGAGGCAGTTTCACAACTGAGAATTGACTGGCTGAGGCAGTTTCACAACTGAGAATCGACTGGTACGAGAAAGTTTCACAACTGAGAATTGACTGGCTGAGGCAGTTTCACAACTGAGAATCGACTGGTGTGAAGGAGTTTCACAACGGAGAATCGACTGGTTCGAGGAAGTTTCACAACTGAGAATCGACTGGTTCGAGGAAGTTTCACAACTGAGAATCGACTGGTTCGAGGAAGTTTCACAACTGAGAATCGACTGGTACGAGAAAGTTTCACAACTGAGAATCGACTGGCTGAGGCAGTTTCACAACTGAGAATTGACTGGCTGAGGCAGTTTCACAACTGAGAATTGACTGGCTGAGGCAGTTTCACAACTGAGAATTGACTGGCTGAGGCAGTTTC